>NC_051068.1:73219265-73531765 GCF_004664715.2 Peromyscus leucopus
AGGAAAAATTCACCAAGAGGCTGTAGTAATTCTAAACATTTGTACACCAAACAGAAGGACACCAAGGGTCATGAAAGAAACACCTCTACAGCTAAACTCGCACAATGACCCTCACACAGTAACTTCCAGGGAAGTGACTTCCACAACCCAGACAAAAACTACACAGAGAAATGCTCGAGTTATCTAATGTCATGAATCAAAAGGACCTAGAAGACAGCTACAGAACATTCCACGAAAATACTGAAGACTGTGTTTTGCTTTGCAGTGGCTCATAAAACTTTCTTCAAAATTGACCACACACTAGGACACAAAGCAAGTCTACAGATAAAAGAAAATTGAAATAACACACTGAATACTATCTGACCACTATGAATTAAAAGACACTGATATTATAGGGCAGTGAGATTAACAATTAATAAACAGGACTTCATGAAGCTAACAATTTTCTGTATGGAAAAGGACACCATCACCTGGGCAAAGCAACAGCCTACAGCCTACAGAATGGGAAAAGATCTTTACCTACTATACATGTGGTAGAGGGCTGATAGATAGAGTATATAAGGAACTAAAAAACCCTGGACATCTAGAAAACAAATAACCCAATTTTAAAAATTGGCTACAGAATGAAACAGAGTTCTCAAAAGATGTAACACAAATGGCTGAGAAATCTAAGAAATTCTTAGCCAACAGTGAACTGGAAGTTAAAACTACTTTGAGATTTCATCTTGCCCCAGTCAAAATAATCAAGATCTGTTTTAAAAATGACAATACATGCTGATAAGAATGCCAGGAAAGGGGAATACTTATTCATTGCTGGTAGGAGTACAAACTGGTACAGCCACTATGGAAATCAGTGTGGTGGTCCCTCAGGATCCAGCTACATCATTCTTGTGCATATTCTCCAAAGATTCTACTTCATACTACAGAGATACTTGCTTATCAGTGTTTGTTTCTGCTCTATTCATAATAGCAAGAAACTGGGAACAGCCTAGATGCCCATCAACTGAATAATGGATAATGAAAATGTGGTACAATGATGTCCGGGCAGGGCTGCCCCCAAGGGCTGGGTCTGTGGCCGTACCTCGTCCAGGGTCTGTGTTGATGTCTGTGGCCCATGTAGCTACCAAGGACCATTCTGATGTCTGTCGTCTGGGCTGCCACCTGAAGCCATGTTGATGCCCAAGGGCCATGCTGCTGCTAGGGGCCATACTGATCTGAGTGGCCTATACTGCCACCTGAAGCCATGGTGACATCTGAACCCATGCTGCTGCTGGGGGCTATGTGTAGATCTATGGTCCTTTATAGATGGAGTCTGTGTTGATGTCGGAGGCCCATGTAACCATCAAAGCCCACATGATGTCTGTGGTCTGGGCTGCCACCTGAAGCCATTGATGTCATAGTGCTGTGCTGAACTGGTCCTACCCCTCACCAGCCATGGGAGAGCTGGCTCCACTCCTTGTCAGCCACCATGCAGCATCGTAGGCAGTGCTGTGGGTGTGGGAGAACTGGCCCCAATGGCATGGGTACAGGAGAGTTGACCATGACCTTCACAGCGAGTGGGAGGAGGGCCAGTAGATACACTGGCTGATCAATTCAGATACACTCAGGCCCAGATCCAGGGTCTTGAGCTGGCCTAGACGTCTACTCCATCTATGAGCTGCTAGTGGGCATGAAGGGCCAGTCCTACGGAATCATAGCCACAGGATCTCCATGACTCTGGGCAATCGCAGGGTATCTGAGATGAGTCTCAGTGAGAGTCCAGTATTGATGGTAAAGCAGAAGCTAGAGGCCTTGAACCAGACCAATGACTCATTGGAATGAACATTTGTAAGTAAAGCTGTTTGGGCAAATGAGTAGACTACATGACACACCTCAGGTTCTGAGGCCACTACAACAACCAGAGAACATGTGATGGAGGGGTGGGAAAGGTGGAGGAGCAGAGTGGTTCAAGTATATCACAATTTTTCTTTTGCTTTTTTATTTTCTTTTGGACCCTGGGGAGGTTACAGGGGTGGAGGGTGGACAAAGAAGAGCTGAAAAATGAGTGTGATTGGGGTGCATGGTGTGAAATTCCCAAAGAATCAATAAAGAAAAACTATGTTTAAAAAAGAAAACGAAATCACTAAATTTGCAACTTAAATAAAAGGAGCTACAAAACATCATGCTGAATGAGATAACCCAGCTGCCAAAAGAAAAATATTGTATGTTTTCTTTTATATGTGAATATTAGCTTTTAGGTCTTTGATATGCATGCTACAATGCATACAACCACAGAGGTTCGGTACCTAGTAAGGGAACAGGGAGAGAGACGACGGCCTCCCAAGGAAAAGGAAATACAATGTTATGGGGAGACAAAGGAGGAACTAGAATAGGAGGATTGAATAGGGAGGAGGATGGGAGAGAAGGGGAGAGCAAGGAATATGGAGAGGGACAACTAACACTGAAAGCCATTTTAAAAAAAAAACACATGAACTCACTACTGTAGAAGCTTCCTAAAATATATGCATATGTTAAAGGATATATATGTATAGGTATATGTACATATATATATATATTTTTCACATATGTGAAAGGAAACTATATACATATCTAAATGGAACCACCAAATGACAGGGGAGACAAGGTCCTAACTAGACATCATGTCACCAACTAAAACCTCCAGTAACAGGAATGGGTTGCACCTTGTTAAGTTGTTGGCCAAAGGGTCCCCATGTAAAACCCCAAATACACAGCCTACTGTCAAGTCCACTGCTTGCTTTCCACAATCGGATGATAAGGCTCCATTGCTGAAGACAACACTTACTTATGTCATTGAACACAGGGAAGTAAGCTGGTTTCAAACCAGAAGATTCACCCCTACTGGCTAGCATCCATGGTACTGGAAGGTACTCTGCACACTACTGGAGGAGAAATATAATCATCAGTATCACCCAACTACACACACACACACACACACACACACACGCACACGCACACGCACACGCACACGCACATGAATAAAAATACAGACATGAAAAGGTACTAAATATCAGTAGTAATTAATAGAATGAAACTTAAATAATGTATAATAAACAGACAGTGAGACATTACTACAAACATACCTATTAAACTGGCTAAAATTTTAAAATTGATCATGTCTAGAGTTGGTGAGGATGGGTAGGAACTGTAACTGGGATGTTGGGGATGTCATGTAGTAAAGACTTTTTGAAATGTAGTTTGAGAGGTTAATATAGTGTTCAGTGTGCACCTAATACATGAGGCAATGATTTCATGCCTGCCTATTGACCAGGAGAATTGAAGACCTTTATCTTTGTAAAGGTTTATACAACCTAGGATCCTGTGGTGAAAGAGACTCAGTGATGTTGTTTACAACAATTTAGCCTGTGGGCATGTCTATGGGGGATTGTCTTGATTAGGTTAGTTAACTGAGGAGGAAGGTCTGCCCACTATGGTGGGACCATTCTCTAGGCAGGTAATTCAGGACTCTATAAGAGTAGATAAAGATACTACTACTCAAGAACCACATGGAGTCTGACCTAGAACCCCAAGTATGGACAACCAGATGCAACCCACCCATCTGCCTGTGAGCTACCCCACCTACTGTGATGCTCCAGGACCACATGGAATCCAAAACTCTAGCACCCCAAGATATTGCACCCGTGAAGCACCACTTATTCACAGTCATCCAAACCCCTGCTATCCAAGAACAATGTGTAGAACCCAGAGAGAAACCTCCACAGACTCCTGAAGAATCTTGGTAAGAATAATTAATCAACAGACAGTTTTCTCCATGTCTCGTGTCTTGGTTAGGTTTTCTATTGCTACAGTGGAACACCATGACCAAAAGCAAGTTGATAAGGAAAGGGCTTATTTGGCTGACACTTCTGAACCATAGTCCATCATTGAAGAAAGTCAGGACAGGAACTCAAGCAGGGCAAGAATCTGGAGGCCGAAGCTGATGCAGAAGCCACGAAAGAGTGCTGCTTATTATTGGCTTGCTCTTCATGGCTTGCTCAGCCTGATTTCTTATAGACCCCAGGACCACCAGACCAGGGTGGAACTACCCACAGTGGGCTGGACCCTCCCTCATCAATTACTAATTAAGAAAATGCCTTACAGCTGGATCTTACGGAGACATTTTCTCAATTGAGGGTCCCTCCTTTTAGGGACCCTAGCTTGTGTCTAGCTGACCTAAAACTATCCAGCGCTACTCAGATGTTACACCTATCCTTTGCTGAGCTGAAACCACTTCTAACACCTCATTTGCAACAGCAAGCAAAGAGGCTCCAAAACTGAACCCCAACCATCATCAAGCTGGTCCACAAGCTGACAACTTGGAGAAACAACAAAGATCTAAACATCTATTCAATAAAGGTCAAACCAGAAAGCTATACTAAGAAACATCAATAATAACCCAACCCCAGAGACTGTGAAGGACTATGGGGACATTTGAAATTGGACTGAATGCTACTGTAATATGGAGGCTGGGGATTGGAATGCAGTGGTTTGAATGAAACTACAAGCAAGCCCCTAATTAAATGATTTTCTTCTATAAGTTTCCTTTATCATGGTGTCTCTTCACAGCAATAGAACAGTTTAACAGGTATGTTTGTAGTAATGTCTAGTTGTTTATTTCCTTATTTTACAGTATTTAATTTTCATTCTATTAATTATTAGTTCAATTTCTTAGAATTTTGTTTAAATGAAATCATGAAGCTTGCACTCTTTAAAAAATGTATTGGTCTTCTTTCATTCAAGTGTAAGAGTCAAAAATGTAGCATATATCAATTATTGATTAGTTTTAATTATGAAGCAGTAGTCTGATTGTGGATTGGTCACTGTTTATTTATTACCCATTCTCCTGTTGCTTACTGAAATGGTTAATTGTCAATGTGATACAGCTACTACATAGTAATGGAGGAAAGAAAAGGAAGCCACACCACAGAACGGCTGAAAGAAATTTTGGGAGCGATGGATTTGTTCATTATTTTAATTGCAGTGTTGATTTCATGCATATATACATATGTCAAAACTTATCAACCTATTTACTTACATATGTGCAGTTCATTGTGTGTCCAATATATACCAATAAATATCTTGCATAAAAATTAAATGCATGCTAATGTCAGAGAATTTCAAACAAAACAACCAAAGAGTCCCAAGAGCTACAGTTGCATGGTTAAAGTTGCCTGGCAATTCTTAAGGGGAATTTGGAGTCAAGTTATAACTCTGCCACTTTTTTGCCTCTCTGAGTTTTAAGTTATCCTTCATGTAATGAGAGTAGTGATCTTTTTCACTCCACTACCTACCTCAGGGGAATTGTTGTACAGATCTAAAAGGCCAGTGCTTTACAGACTTCAGCACACTACACCAGCGTGAACTATTGGGTGAGTGATTCCACACCATCTGCCCTATGTACACTTGTCACGCCAGCTCAAGCCCTAATAGCCCGCATATAAAACGTAATTAATTGTACAAGTTACTAGAATAGCACTGAAACCCTATGGAGCATGACACACCCTAAATACATAACAGATTTTAGAATAAATCAGTTTCAGCCCAAGCCAGAATGTGGGGAACCAACAGATGCCTTCACACTTGTGCCAACTAAGTGAGACCCACCCAAATACGGAAGGAATCCAGGGCTTGGGAAGGCAGCCAGTATTCAGCCCTTTTGTATTTACTGCTGATGGCTCTTACAGGGGATGTGAACCCCCCAAGATGGCCAGTCCTGGGGTGCAGAAAGGCTCTCTTCATTTAGAGTCCAGTTTATTTGGAAATCAAGTGCCTTCCTACTTGTCTCATGGCAGAATAAATCTTCCTCATTTGACTACAGTTACAGAAGACAAATGGAGACATGGGTGGATGCACTTCATATTGCTCCATCTCCTTCTCACCTTTGACATTTTTCACTTGTTTGACCACAACCCTGAGGTGCTCTTAACATTTAATTTGGATTCATTTTAAGTGACTGAATCTAGTACTCCCCAATTCTCCAGGATCCTTGAGCATGTGGTGCCCATTGTTTGAGTCTAACCAACGAGGACCCCTGTGGGATTGGGATATGATTAGGTGGGGCTGTAAATCATGTTGCAGAGAGACAGCCAACATTCCCTGGATGGGCCACTCTTAAGAGGAACAGTTGGGAAACAGAGCTGGGACTTTAAAAAATAGCCCAGATGGACCACAAAAAAGGGGGGGATGGGGAGGTATGGGTGTTAGATGAGGAAAGAAGCAGAACTTGATAAAAATGTGGGATGAAGTCAGAATGAGGTTTCCTCTGCAGTTGATAGCCCAGAATACACTAGAGAACAAACCCAAGACAAGACTCAGATGTCACATGGGGATAGACCTTTTTTAAATCTCAGAGGCTCAGAGGTGTATGTATCACAGCATGTGTGTGGAGGTATGAGAGTCAGAGAACAATATCCAGTGTTGTTCCTCACTTTCCATGGTATTTGTCATTGCGTACTCCAAGCTATCTGGTATTGGTGGAAGTATTTTAGTAAAGGGATAGGTTACAGGATCCAGGAGAGGCGAAGTGCAGTTCAGCAGTGTTCTCTGGAGAACTCTGCTCAGTCTACCATCCAACATCCAGGATTACCAGGAACCAAGAGCTTGCACATCAGGATCTCAGGTCTTAAGGCTCCCGTGTTGGCCCCGCCTCAGGGGCAGGCCATAGGTAGGTGTGACAGTTACTGGAAGCCTCAATGGGGTAGTATTTCTAGGTCAAAACTGGAAGCTACTCACTACAGTCTGGCCTGTGAGTTTCCAGGGATTCTTCTCTCTCTGTCTCCTGTCTCACTGTAGGAATACCGGGTTTTATGATGCATATTCCTGTACTTGGCTTTATAAGTGTGTGTGTGTGTGTGTGTGTGTGTGTTGTTGTTGTTGTCTGTTGTTTTTTTTGTTTTTGTTTTTTGTGTGTGTGTGTGTGTGTGTGTGTGTGTGTGTGTGTGTGTGTGTGTGTGGTGTCATACTAGAGAAAATAGTCCTGACTTGTATAAAAAAACAAGTTGAGCAAACCATGGGGAGCAAGCCAGTAAGAAGCATCCTCCATGGCCTCTGCCTCAGCTCCTGACTCTGTGCTCCTGCCCTGCTTGAGTTACTGTCCTGACTTCTGTAGGACAAATGGTCTAAGCCCACTTCAGGATTTGAAAACCTACCCAAACCCACCAATCCCTGAGCACAGAAAAAAAAAAATTAATCCCTGAGCTCAAAATTCTACCAATCCCTGAGCGTGGAATCCCACAAATCCTGGATTTGGCTTGAAATCTTACCAATCCCCACCCTGGAAAACTCCTCTCCCAGGGAATAGTATGTAAGCCTGTCTCTTGCTCAGTTCCCTGCTGCTTCTCACCTGAGCAGAGGCAGCCACCTTCTTGTGTCTCTCCCAATCAATCTCTTGTATGAAGTTTGTTGTGCAGTGTGACTCTGTGGTTTTCCTTGGCTCCCATCTGTCAGGGTGCCTTCCCCTCAGAGCTACAACATCGCCATTGGGGAAGACTTTGCCCTCATAGCTGTAACACATCGACTTCCCTTCATGGTGAACTCTTAAGTTGTGAGCTAAACAACCCTTTTTCTTCTCAAGTTGCTTTTGGTCATGGTATTTTCTCACATCCTTAGAAAGCAAAGTAGAACAGAGGTGGAACAACAGGATATCACAAGGGGAGATGAAACATTTCGTCCTGCAGGGACATTTGTTAAACTCATAAAATTAACAACTCACTAACTTCAGGAAAACCATGAAACTGACAGGGTTCACTAGACCTCTCCCTCCCCAAGCATTTATAGGCAGTAACCAGTGTTGGGAAATACTCTCTGACAAGCTGAGCTATCTCAAAATGTCTCAGACCAGCTGAGTTGCCTGCAAGAAGCTCAGACTAACTGAATGCCTGAAGCAGGCACTTTCCAACCTGTTGGGCTGCCTGGAGGCTGTGCACTATACTCCAGGTTTCCATCTTCCATGGGATGTCACTCATGCTGTAGCTTTGATGATGCAGCTGTATTTGAGTCATTTCTGCTCCTGTGGGAAACAATTCGCCCATACTTCTGTAAGTAACCCCAATTAAAACTTATGGTTCACCAAATTGGGTTTTGGTGGTCTGCTTAATTTAGTCTGTTATCACTTCCCTAACTGGATGGAGTAGACATTTGTTCAGTCTCCCCAGGGAGAGTGTCACACAACAACTTTATGGGACGCATGGCAGATGTAAAGTGTCACAGAGCCATTGGTTAATCACCTCGCTCCTTCCTACACAGTCAAGTTCACTTAGTAAGAAAAAGATGAAAATACTTTTCTGTGTGGAATTGAAACAGCATATATTTCAAAAATGTCATTTTGAACTTTTACTTCATGGCTTTGGGTAAAGCCACTCCAAGTCTTTTTTTTTTAATAATTTTTTATTAAGAGATTTTTCTATTCACTTTATATACCAACCACAGATTCCCCTGTCCTCCCTCCTCCCATCTCCCAACCTTCCCCCCAACACACCTCCCCCATTCCTATGTACCAGGCTTTCCAAGTCTTTTTTTTTTTTTTTTTTTTTTTTGGTTTTTCGAGACAGGTTTCTCTGTGTAGCTTTGCGCCTTTCCTGGAGCTCACTTGGTAGCCAGCTGCCTCGAACTCACAGAGATCCGCCTGGCTCTGCCTCCCAAGTGCTAGGATTAAAGGCCTGCACCACCACGCCCGGCTGCTCTCCAAGTCTTAATAGAAGTCACTCTTGATACAACAGCCTACCACAGTTTTATGTGGCATCCACCATACCCTTCCTCACCAGTTCTGAAATTAAATCTACTAGTAGGATATAATTCTTTAAAGTTAAGGCATTGTATCCCAGTAATATGAAAATACACCCATGAAAAGATACATTTGGGGAGACTAACTAACTACTCAGCCCTAAATGGGACATCTTTAGCAGCATCCCTTACCCCAACAAAAGCTCAAGGAACATCATAGAAAAAATTCAAAAAGACTGTAAAAGCCAGAGGGTGGAGGAATGCTGTGGAATGTTGTCTGCTAGACATAGTATGGCTCTCATACTCACAAACTCACAGCAGGTGTGCTCACCTGTAGAAGACCCTCACAAGATCAAACAATCCAAAATTCCAGGACAGGGAAAGTTTTACCCAGGCCCCAGTCCTACTGAGGAACTACTGGTAGTTGACAGCTACTATGGGAGACAGACTCACTCTTCTTTGAGCCTGTAGTCCACATCCACTCATGTGCATATAGTCAGCACTAAATGGACTTAGTGGGTTATTAAAATTATTTAAAGAACATGAAATTAGATGGGGGAACATGTTGGGAGATTTGGAAGGTAAATTGGGAGGTGAATATTATCGTATTTCATTGTATACGTGTATGAAATTTTCAAGAATAAACAAAAATAATAAAAATAATTTTAATCTGTCACACTCTCCCAACTGGTAACCTATTGTTAATCAGTTTCAACTAAATTGCATGAGAACCTGAAGTCTCTTTTTTCATACATAAACATGAAAAGACAATTCAGTGGGTAGATTGTGTCAATACCAACTTCATGTTTTGTTCTGTTACCAGTGGGAAAAACTAGGTGAAATGCATAGCATATATTTCTGTTGTTTCTTATACTTTTATGAAAATGCAAATAAATTTAACGATAAATTGAAATTAAGTGAATTTCATTTAAAAAAAAAAAAAGATACCTTTGGCAATGTCCTCTGTATATGCTTTGGCATAAGTAGAATCTCCCTGGCAAAATTTGGTGTAATGAAAACTGGAACAGCATTGATGTGTTAGGATGTGTAGCTGGAAACTTTTCTGTGTCCCACTCATCCCACAGCAGCTTATAAAATAATCACTCAGAGGCTTAATGTTAATTATAAACTGTTTGGTCTATAGGTCAGACTTATTGCTAGCTAGCTTTTACATCTCAAATTAACCCATTTCTATTAATCTATATTTTGCCATGTGGCCATAGCATTACCTGTCTGCTGGCATCTTGTTTCTTGATGGCTGGATGGCATTTCCCTTGACTCCACTCTTCTTTCTCCCTGTATTCAGTTTGGCTTTCCCACCTAGCTATATTCTGCCCTGCCATAGGCCAAAGCAGCTTTATTCATCAACCAATAAGCAACCCATATTCACAGTGTACAGAAGGATATCCTACATCATTTATCCTTTTCTGTCTAATTAAAAAGGAAGGTTTAACTTCAAAATTCTAAAATTATATATAATAAAACAGGTATCAAGCAAGAATTACAGTTATAATATTTGGTCTATTTTTATTTGGCAAAACTAATGAAAATATTCTGTCATCTATTATATCTTTGTGAGTCTAAAGTCTTATATCTAATTTATCTTTTATCATAATTAAGGAAAACTATAATTATAACTATCTAGTCTTCAACTCCATCAAAGACCCCAGAAGGATATAATATTATCTGACTAAACAGGAAGTGCATTTTATCTGTCACAATTTAAGCAACTTCTAAAATTCTAGAAATGACAGAGACATCTGGCTGCCTGGATAGTCACCCATAGTTCTTCTGTAGCATTGGGGCATCCATCTTCAGCCTACAGGCCAAGAATACCTGGCATACTTTTCAGTGAGGCATGAAATTTGAAGGACTGTTCTGCCTACTGGCAAAGTCCATCAGTTGCTTTTCTCTGTGTCCTGCAGAATGTCTGGCAGTTTCTTCTGTGAAGCAGGAACCTGAAGAACCATCTCACCGTGTTTTGGCCAACTTCATTGGTCACCTTCTTATGGGTCCTGTATGTCTAGTTTATCAAGCAGTCCAGGCAAGAGCAGTTTCTTGCCCAAATGGCTACCCTTTCCACATTGTAAGCAAATGCCATAATGAGTTTCTTCAAGCCTATTATCCTCTTTGAAGTAATTGGTGCCACCAGGAGCAGATGTGTCTCACTATCTAGAAAAGTCTACGTTCTTAAAACATATTTTAAATGCCATGTTCTGTAGGTCTTTGAAGTGTTTGAAGATTACCTACCTATCTGAAATATATCTCTGCATATCTAGAAAACCTAATTAACATGACTACAAGTTTGACTATTATAGATGACTATTGATTTGTATTTTAGCTATATATTACATTTTTAAATGAGCTGCATAAACATAATACCTTAAACAAGAGTAGAAATATACATATAGTACAACAAAAGTGACCTTAAATTTGCTTAAATTTGTATTAATAAACCAAATCCATATCAATATAAATTTTGAGATTAACAGTTGTTTTTTTTTATCAAGGTAGAATCAATAATCTATCTTTTTATTGTTTCTATATCATATCCCCCTTTTTTTTAGAGATTGCATTTATAAGCAACCCCCTTTAAATAAAAACAAACATTTATAAACAATATTTTGGAAATTAGGGTGTAGCTTTTCATACTACTTCCTGCTGATTCGGGGCACTGGCAATCCTATGAGGATTCTGAGAAAATTTAGGATTATGGTCAAGTCCTGACTGGAGTAGTCTGTGAGGCTGTATCATCTCAGCCTGTTGCCTTGAAGCTGTTCTAGATATTGGATCATCTGGGCCATGACTTCCATTGGAGACCTCTCAGGGGGTCTTCCTTGATGGAACTATATTAACCTGGAAGGAATCCACAGCTTCTCATCTTCTGTGGAAACAAAAGCAGAACCTCTTTTCTAGAGCAACATATCCTTAGACCCAAATTTTGAAGTCAGGATGCCTTTAAGATGTATATGTTGATTTAACTTAGCAGCCCCCACAATCAAATGTCTCTCTGCAGTTAAAAATCTCAAATACAATACAATAATATATAGTATCCAGACTCTCTGTTTATTATCCATCTTTACATGGATTTTTTAAAATTTTATTTCTTTTTTAAGGACTTTCTCTACCCTTTACCTTTTTTCTTTCAAGCCTACATATATTTTTAAACATCTTGTAACCCATTTAGAGGGTTTTCTTTTTCCATCTGAATCTATCCTCATCGTATGTCTTTATTCTTTTTTTTTTTTTAACCAAGAGAGTTTTTTTTTTTTTTTTTTTTTTTTTTTTTTTTTTTTTTTTTTTTTTTTTTTTTTTTTTTTTTTTTTTTTTTTTTTTAACTGCTCAACTCAAGAGATTGTCTGCTAGGCTATAGTGGCTAAGAGAAAGCTGCATGGGCTTTTGGCTGCTGGCTCCTCCTTGCTCAGCTTTTCAAAATAGTGCAGGTACCAACGAGTCACACTTACCTTCCCAGTTCTGGGAAGTAGTGTGTAGCTGTGTTCTTAAGCCTGCAGCTGTGTCTCAATCCTTCAGGCAGTGGCTGGGAAAAGTCTCTTTCTACTGCAGCCCATGAGAGATGGTGGGAGTCTGCAATATTGCTGCTGAAGGATAATGAGCAACATGAATTAGGAAGCTACTCTTACATCTTAAATTAACCTATTTCTATTAATCTATATTTTGCTACATGATTAGACAGAAAAGGGGATGTGCTGTGGTGTGGTCTTTCTGTATGCTGTGAATATATTCTGCTCCCATTGGTTAATAAATAAAGAGCAGCTAGCAATAAGCCTGAGCCATAGACCAAACAGTTTTATTTATCAACCAATAAAAGCAACAACATTTCGAAATGTACAGAAGGACATCCCACATCAAGGACATATTTCCTGGAGTCCACATTTTACTAAAGACAGTTTTAGAGTCACAGGATGCAGTGGTGTCTGTGCCAGGACGTAGTCTCCTATAGTCTCAGATTTGCCCACAGCTTTACATCATGACTTAAAATGACTTGAGCCTAAGTTCATTATATTCAGGCTGAAAGGATTCTTCCGTCTCAAGAGCTGGGAAGCAAGGCTGTACTTAATAGAAAGCCTCAGGATAGTTGCTGATTCCCATTTCAGCCTGCTTAGGGGGAATGTGAAGTTTTTAAAATGTGTCTGGGGGGGGCATCTCATTTGACAAAAAGAAAAACATTGCTTACCTACACACATTTACATAAGCATATAAAGAGGTTCTCCCATGGACTTTGGAGGGGGCTGGCATCGAAGCTCTCTCTGCTTGGCATTGATCTGACTAAGTGTCTACACTTCATTATATTTACATATCTGGCAGGGGAGGGTGAAGGGGTTGATAGTGATACGTTATTTTCTCTGCCAAATGTGTTTTCCAAGCTGCATCTTATTTAAAGCTTCCTGCCCAAATTTTCCACTCTTTGATTCCATATCTACTTCTTCCTTCTGGTTGGTTTTTAGAACAACTCCCTGGGAGATATTCTGGGGCATTCCATGGCCTTGACCCAGGACATGGGATTTCCTGAGACAACAGGCATCTTTGGTGGGATATGGGGGTGGACTGACCAGCAGTTCCCCACACTGGAGATGAGCTGTACCAGGCTGTGCCAAAAGCTGCTCACAAGCAGCTCATGTGGAAACCATCAGTTCTGGTCTCTCATTAACTTAGTTGGAGGCAGCCAAGTCTGGGGACAAAAGCTTCTAGAGCCAAGAACTGAGGCACCACATGCTCCAAGCCAGCCAGGAGTTGAGATGGGGAGCCCCACCCACTTAAAGATTTTTCATGCCCCCATTCATCTACCTGAACAGTTCTCTGGACTTGTCACATATTCACACCATAAATGAGGTGAAACTGAGTACTACAGAACTGATTTTGCTTTCAGGCTCATGAGCTTCTAAAGCAAGGCTTCTCAACCTGTGGGTCGCATATCAGATCCCGCATATCAGATATTTACAACACGATTCATAACCGTAGCAAAATTATAGTTATAAAGTAGACACAAAATAATGTTACGGTTGCAGGGGTCACCACAGCATGAGAAACTGTATTAAAGGGTCACAGCGTTAGGAAGGTTGAGGACCACTGCTCTAAAGCCTGTATGCTATGGTTATGGTAAATTCCCATGTTCTAAGCACTCCTACCATCCTCTCATCTTGGTGCTTCCCGTGATTAGGGTGAGGTTGCCCTAAAGTCCAGCAGGTTCCTTCTAGATGCGCTGTTCTCTTCCTTGCATTGCACATACCCTTGCCTCTTCCTGCTACATTTCTATCTTGGAACCAGTTAATTCCTACACTAAGCTCTTGTGGCGTCATCTGCTTTACTCCAAAGAACTTTGAGCACACACCTCATTTTACTGTTACTTAACTGTCTTGTTTAATGCCTATATTCCCCCACTGAACCAGAAGCTTTAGGTATCTATTCAACAAAATTTATTTTACTCCGGTGTAACAAATTACCCCGACTTTAGTAGCTAAAATGATGGTGGCATTGCTAGTTCATGATCTTCTCAGGACAACTGGGCTCAGCTGGGTGATTTCAGATTCCCTACATAGATTAGGTCAAGTATTTTTCACTCCTGGTGACCACAGGTGAAGTCTGGATGTGTTACTGTGGGGTACTGGACTGGCTGGTTTTGTGTGTCAACTTGACACATGCTAGAGTCATCAGGGAGAAAGGAGGCTCAGTTGAGGAAATGCCTCCGTGAGATCCAGCTGTAAGACATTTTCCCAATTAGTGATCAATGGGAGAGGGCCCAGCCCATGGTGGGTGGTGCCATCCCTGGGCTGCTGGTCCTGGCTTCTATAAGAAAGGAACCAAGCCAGTAAGCAGCCCCCCTCCATGGCTTCTGCATCAGCTTCTGCTTTCCAGGTTCCTGCCCTGTAAGAGTCTCTGTTCTGACTTCCTTCAGTGATGAACAGCAATACAGAAATAGAAGCTGAATAGACCCTTTTCCCCCAAAATTGTTTTTTGGTCATGGTGTTTCATTACAACAATAGAAACCATGACTAAGATGGGTACATACTGCCTGCAAAACATACTAATTGCCAGAAGTCAGCCCAAAACTGAGACCTTGCCCAATTGCTTACCCCTGACTTGAGAGTTGTTCTTGGGCATGGGATATCAGCCCTAGACTGACTGCTTTGTTTTTTATGTTCCACAAAGAAGAGATCATGGAAATGTGTAGCATAAAAATCAATGAATAAAATGACTGTGTTGTGGTGAACCTGATTTCTTTCTGTTCTGTAGGTTTTTATTGAGAAAGAGCATATGAGGCATTGGGAAGTCCGATGAAAGAGAAGAGAGAAACCAGGACTCCTGCTGGAAAAGAGGCTGGAAGAGGGAAGTCATCACTGCTCGGTGCTGTTGCTGATGCTGGTTTAACTGGGAGTGGTGCTGTCTGCAAGGCAGTAGGCATAGGCCTCGGGCTGATCTGAGGATGCAGAGCAGGGAGAGACCAGGTACATCTCACTGGCATGTGGCAGGGAGGCTGTGGAGGAGTGGCAGGAAGAAAAGGAAAATGCACAGCGAAGCTTTGAAGGCTCACGTTGGAGAGGCAGGTGCAAATGTTCACGTTTCTGGTCCAAATGCAGTGGGACCAATGGCAAAAACAGTTGCCTGGGAATGTTTTGGGGTCCAAAAATGTCAAGTATGCTCCTCCTTTGCTGTTGAAATATGAGCAAGCAAGTGACTGCTAACGTCCAGGTGAAATGTGAGGTGGCATGCTAAATTTTAGATGAAGATATATGTGACAGATATTGAGGCTAGACCTGATAGAAAGAAAAAGTGTCCAGGCCATCTGCCTGGTCTCCCATGTCTCTCTTTGGGGGTTTCCAGGGTCCGATAGAAGAGAAAAATCTCCCCCATTTCTCTTCCTTCCAACAATTTGTCTGAAGAACAAAGCAGAGGTCAGTATGGTTGTGGGTGGGAGTGGGGCATACTGAGCCCAGAGACATGAGCAGGGCCCATCCTGTGTTGTTTCATTTCCTGGCAGTCTTTACAGTCTTCACCCACAAACTGAGAGCGGCAGTCACCAGTCACCCAGACTGGAAGACTACATGAGAGTGTGCTTAAGTGTTGGGGCACGAGGCGAGCAGTCTGTGGTCAGGAGAAATTAGCTTTGCTTCCTCAGCAGCCTGTATGACTGCGGACATTTCCTGGGTAATTTGAGACAGGAATTTCTCATCTGGAAGCAGCGTGGCATCCACCTCTTGGATCATAGTGAGAAGTAATTGTGTGAAAATTGGTGAGCCCTGCAGAAGATCTCCTGACAGAGTGTGTTCAACATTTCCTACAGGAGGCATGCGGGGCTTTGTGCATTTTGAGTTGTACTTACTATTCACAGTAATAAGGTCTTGATGTGTGTTTTCACCACAGAAAGACAGAAAAATATTCCCCAAGTACCAAAAGGGAAAACCATTTCATGTATCTGCCTTTTCCTTACCTTTCGCAGTTCAGAAAAGCAATACCCATTTAAAAATTACTCCAAACTATGACTTAATCCCACAGACATTCTGCTCATGCCCATTGAAAAGTCCGTACTCTAAGACCCCTTAAAAGTGAGATTTCTGCCTTCTTAGGCAGGGAAATGTTAGTCCTTTAAAATGTGTTTCTGTCTATCTATCAAAGTTATGTCTACAGGGCGGCGAGAAACAACTTATTTACCAAAAAAGGAGAGGAAATGAGAGGCAGGAGAGAGCCAGCAGAACAAGAGAGCTTCCGTATTAACAGAGCTCCTAGAAAGACTGCAATTCTTCCGATGCTTCATCGAGTGCCTCAATGCCAGGATGAGGAGTGAGACAGGAAACCCTGGCTCGTAAACTCCACGTTCGCATTACTGAAGGGCGTTTTCTGATGAAGGGCGTCATTGGTTGCACGGGGCAATAGAGTTAACCACTGCAGAACAGACCATCGAACAGAGGGGCAGCGAGGGAACTGATCTTTGGGGCCCCTTCCACCCTCTGTAGCTAATCTGTAACAGTTCTGTGCTCCCGCCCACCGGAAGTAACTCCCCAGTACTTCTGGGTTCTGTAACTTGACCCTTTGAGTAACCCCAAAGGAAGCTCTGTCCACACCTCTTGTGAGATCAGGGCTGGCTGTCCCGACAGTGGAGTGGGTAGCTCAAGGCCTGGGAGACAGACAAGGGTAAGAGAATCTGCAAGGCCCATTGGAATGTGCCATCTAAGCAATAACATCCTAACTATTTAATGTACTTCTCTTGTTCCTGGAGAGTTTAATATTGAAAGAGCTTCTGGGTCATCTACCAACAGGCTGGAACAGGTTCTCGCCTCCTAGCTTCTTAATATTTACTTGAGAAATGTATCAAATAATAATAGAATAAGATTTTGGGGTTTTTTGTTTTCATTTTTTCCTTTTTATTGAAAATAGATTCTTTGAGAATACAATATATCCTGAGAATAGTGTCCCCTCCCTCTACTCGTCCCAGTTTCTCCCACCTCCCCTCCAGATCCATTCCCTTTCTGCCTCTCAGTAGAAAAGAACAGGCTTCTAAGAAATAACAACCAAACATGACAAAATAAAATACAATAAGATGAAGCAAAAACTATCATATGGAAGTTGGACACAGCAGCCCAACAGGAGGAAAAGAGTCCCAAGAGCAGGCACATGAGTCAGAGACCCACTCGTTTTCATAGTCAAGAGGCCCATGAAAATGCCAGGCTAATAGCTATGGTTTATACATACAGGACCTGGTGCAGACCCATGCAGGCCCTGCACTTGCTGTTTCTCTCTCTGTGAACTTCTATGTACCTTACTTAGTTGATTCAGAGGGCCGTGTTCACCTCGTGTCCTCCATCTCCTCTGGCTCTTTCTGCCTCCTCTTCCATGGGATTCCCTGAGCTCTGAGGGGAGGGATTTGATGGAGACTCCCATTTAGACTCTCTCTCTGAATAATATCTGGATGTGGGTCTCTTCATCTGTTCCCATCTTCTGCTTGAGGAAGCCTCTCTGATGGTAACTGGATAAGACACTAATCTATGAGTATAGCAGAATATCATTAAGAGGAATTTTTGAATTTATGTATATACACATAAATTCATATATACATGTGTATATATACACAAAGCAACATGGGATTATTAAGATGCTGTTTTTTATACTTCTGCCAATGCCTGGCTGAAAAATGTTTTCTTCAGTTGCATCAGTTGGTTGTTGTGAGGATGATCTCAGCATCACAATGAGAAGATGATAGTGTGGTTCAGATAATTAGGATAAATGAAGAAGTTCTGGTCTAGAAAACTGGACTCCCAGGAAATGTGTAGGCTCTTTTCAAATACTTTTCATACCAACTTGAAAAGGATTAGCCTCAGTCTCTTCAACCTCAGACCAGAACTAGAGACAAAAAGAAGATGAGACAGTGGTTCAAGTTTTGCTTAGGTATAATAGAATAATTCTGTGATCAACATACAAGGTAGAAAAGGAAACTGGTTCAGCAAAGTGTTCATAAGAGCTCTATCATTGATGACTTTGAGGTGGTAATATTTAGTAATGTAACATCTAAAATTGCTTGTCCTCTCCTACATTCCTCCTGTGAGGTAACATCCCTGTAAACCAGATTCTGACATGCCAAAAACTGCGGATGTGGATATCAAGACAAATCAGTAACTTATCTATTGAAGTAAAAGGGGGCTCCCTCCTCCTAAAGTTCGTGATGTGCTTAGGTAGAATCGAGAGGTGGTCTCTGGGGAGTCAGAAACCAACAGATACTCAATAGATATTCTACAATGCTCTCCTTTTTCTTTAAATAAGAAATGTTTGTTGTCAAATGTTCATTGTGCATAGTGGTGGGTCTTAGAAAGACATTTCATTTAAGCATATTGTATACTTTGACCACGTTCACAGCTAGCCCTCCACTTCCTCTCCATTCTTTCTATCTTCCAGTTGTCTTGTTTTTATTTTCATGGCATATATATGATTATATATATACACACACACACACACACACACACACACACACACACACACACACACACATATATTCATCTGTTATATATAAAATCTAGGATTCATGTTTGAGAAAACATGCAATATTTGTTTTAGAGTGAGACTACAGAATGGGAGACAATCTTTGCTAGCTATACATTTGACAGGGGATTAATATCTAGAATACATAAAGAACTCAAAAAATTTTCCTCAAATTCCAAACAATCCAATCCCGTTTCCTTTTAACCTACCAAGGAACTGCATTCTGCAAGAGAGCCTGTGTCTCCAGAGACCTTTGATCTGTTTGCTAGGATCTTGGCGCCACCTAGTGGTCTTATGCGACGTTTTGCTTCTAAAGAATGATTTGGGCTGGAGTTGGGGTGTGGGGCCCTCCTACTGTTGGAACAGCGTTCTATGCTCCTTGGCTTATCTTGCTCTAAAGACTGACATCTAGCTGGCTTGTCCCGGTTGCTAGCACTCCATTTTGAACTGTTAAGAAGTCTGTCCTCCTGATGCCTTTACTAATCCACAAGATGTTTGCAAGGAAGGGACTTCAAGATGGTTCCTTCTACCTTGAACTATGGAACTCAACAGTTTTCTCAAAGATATTTTGTGACTGACTATAGAGGCTGAGATTTCAGGAATCTGTTCTCCCTCCCTTCCCTGTGCTCCTGAAAAATCCTTAACACTGTCTCAATACCATTTTTTCTCTTGTACCTGCTGGGTGTCCCCCTAAAATTTTTGTATAGAGAATAGTTGTGCTGACAAAAATAATGTGAAAGTCTCTAATCATTTCTCATCTCCTCTCACTTTTTTTAAAGTTAAGATCAATAGCTCATTGACTGTCTGCTAGAACCATAACACAAATCTTCTAGTGGTCACAATAGGGCTCCCTCTGTCCTCCCAAGGAAGAGTAGCCTTCACCCACAGGCACCCAAGGGTTCACTCGAAAAGTTTCCAGCCTCATTTACACTTTACACATGGAGAAAATGACTCAGCAAGTCTAGAAGTGACATTTTGTATTTCTGTCTCATTCTTTTTTTTTGTTTTTGTTTTTGTTTTTGTTTTTGTTTTTCGAGACAGGGTTTCTCTGTGTAGCTTTGCGCCTTTCCTGGGACTCACTTGGTAGCCCAGGCTGACCTCGAACTCACAGAGATCCGCCTGGCTCTGCCTCCCGAGTTTTGCTGGGATTAAAGGCGTGTGCCACCACCGCCCGGCTTCTGTCTCATTCTTTTAAGGCGTTTTTTATAAATAAGACTGAAGTTCTGGTAAAGGCAAGTGTCTTAGCTGGGGAAGCTATAAGAAGTACCATAGACTTGGTGACTTAAGCCACAAACATTGATTTCCCACAGTTTTGTAGGCAGGGAAGTCCAAGATCAGGATGGCCTCGGAGTTAGTGAAGGCACACATTCTGGCTTGCAAGCAACTGTCTCCTTGTTTTATTCTTACATGGTCAAGAAAGGAGGAGGGAGAAAGGGAGGAAGGGAGGAGACATAGAGAAAGAGAGACAGACAGACAAAGACAGACAGAAAGACAGAGAGATCAGCTACTTGTGTTGATTCTTATAACCACTCTGTGGTGGTTAATCTTGTCAACTTGATTTAGAATCACCATGGAGAGTGTATACACCATACCTCTGGGTGTGTCTGTGAAGATACTTCTAAAAAGGGGGTTTTGAAAAGGGAAGATCCACCCTGAACATAGGCAGTGCCATCTTTTGGCCTGGGGTCCCACACTGAATAATGGGAAAGAGTGAACAAAGCAGCAGCACTTACCTCTGTTTCCTGGCCCGCTGATGCATGGGCTTGCCTTTCCCAGCACCGTGGACTGTACCCTTAAACTATGAACCAAAAATGAATCCTTCCTTCCTTAAATTGCCTTTGTCAGGGATTTTGGTGCAGGGATGAGAAAGGAAACTCAAAGCAGGCAGCAATTTCATCCATGTGGGCTGCACCCTCATGACCTAAGTATCTCCTAAGCACCCCTCCCACGCCCTCTCATTTACTCTGGGCTTTGTCAAGCTTGTGTTTCTTTTTAATGAACCAACTTTGTGTTTGATCCTATGTTTTGTTCTCTAGTCTTTTTCATTAACTTCTGCCCTGATCTTTATGTCTTTTCACTGCCTAATGCTTTGGGCTTTAACTTGTCATTTTCTAAGACTTGAGGTGAATTGTTAAGCTGTGTGTTTTATATCTCACTGACTTTTTTTTAGTGTAAGCATTAATACACCTGTCTCTTAGAACTACTGCTGCTGTATTCCAAATATTCTGATAATCTGCACTTTTATTTCCATTGTATTCTATGAATTTTTAAATTTCTTCTCTGATTTCTTCAATGTCACATTAGTTATTTAAGGGTGTATTATTCCATCTCCATGTAGACATGCACTTCTATGATTTCTTTTATTCTTGATTTCCAGTTTTACTTCACTATAATCTGATAAGATACAAGATATCACTTGGATTTTTTTTTAAGACTTATTGGTCCTGGAGAGCTGTCTCAGTGGTTAAGAGTGCATACTGCTCTTCCAGAGGACCTGGCTTCAGTTCCCAGAACCTATATCAGGTGATTAACAATTAACTGTGACTGAAGTTGCAAGGGGATCCAAAGCTTCTTGACTCCATGGACACCAGCTCTCATGTGCACACACACACACACACACACACACACACACACACGTGCACACACAAAATTAAGAATAAGTAAAAAGTAATAAATCTAAATAATTTTTAAGTCTTGCTTTATAGCCTCAAATGTGGTCTATTTGAGAGAAAGTTCCATGGTCACTAAGAGGAATGTGTGTTCCACAGCTGTTATGAACTGTAATTGTAATGAACTGTAATTCATGATGAATCTCTTTGACTTACCATGATAATTAACTCTAAAATTTCTGTGTTGAACTTTAGTCTATATGACCAATATCTTGATTACAGTAACATATTCACTCATCTGCTCTTGCTATGATTGACTGATAAATAAAAAATGCTGCAGCCTGGTCTGCAGAGTGAGATCCAGGACAGGCACCAAAACAACACAGAGAAACCCTGTCTCAAAAACAAAAAAAACAAAAAACAATGATTGGCCAGTAGCCAGCCAGGAAGGATAGTGTGGGTGGGACAAGGAGAGAGGAGAATGCTAGGTGGAAGAAGGCCTAGTCAAGAGATACTGCCAGCCTCCACAATGAGCAGCAAGATGTAAGTTACCGGTAAGACATGAGCCACGAGGCAAGGTGTAGATTAATAGAAATGGGATAATTTAAGATATAAGAACTAGATAGCAAGAAGCCTGAGCCATTAGGCCAAATGGTTTAAATAATATAAGCATCTGTGTGTTTATTTTATAAGTGGGCTGCGGGACTGCCGGGGCTTGGCAGGACCCAGAGAGAAACTTTTCAGTTCTAATACACAATTACATCAGTATATAATCTTGTTTCAGTTAGTATTTGTTTCCTGAAGTTGACAGTGCCAATGTTCAGTCCACTTGCATTTCATTAGTTGTATCTTCTTGGTGGACTCTTGTCTTTTAAAATATGTAGTGGAGGTGGGATGGACCAGAGGCATAGTGGAGGCTGGGGAGATGGACCAGAGGCATAGTGGAGGCTGGGGAGATGGACCAGAGGCATAGTGGAGGCTGGGGAGATGACCAGAGGCATAGTGGAGGCTGGGGAGATGACCAGAGGCATAGTGGAGGCTGGGGAGATGACCCAGAGGCATAGTGGAGGCTGGGGAGATGACCCAGAGGCATAGTGGAGGCTGGAGAGATGGTCCAGAGGCATAGTGGAGGCTGGGGAGATGGTCCAGAGGCATAGTGGAGGCTGGGGAGATGGTCCAGAGGCATAGTGGAGGCTGGGGAGATGGACCAGAGGCATAGTGGAGGCTGGAGAGATGGACCAGAGGCATAGTGGAGGCTGGGGAGATGACCCAGAGGCATAGTGGAGGCTGGGGAGATGGACCAGCAGGCATAGTGGAGGCTGGGGAGATGGACCAGAGGCATAGTGGAGGCTGGGGAGATGGACCAGAGGCATAGTGGAGGCTGGGGAGATGGACCAGAGGCATAGTGGAGGCTGGGGAGATGGACCAGCAGGCATAGTGGAAGCTGGAGAGATGGCCCAGAGGCATAGTGGAGGCTGGGGAGATGGACCAGCAGGCATAATAGAAGCTGGGGAGATGGACCAGAGGCATAGTGGAGGCTGGGGAGATGGACCAGCAGGCATAATAGAAGCTGGGGAGATGGACCAGAGGCATAGTGGAGGCTGGGGAGATGGACCAGCAGGCATAGTGGAGGCTGGGGAGATGACCAGAGGCATAGTGGAGACTGGGGAGATGGCCCAGCAGGGAAAAGTATTTGCTGCACAAGCCTGATGACCTGAGTTCAATCCTGGCACCAACATAAACACAGAAGGAGAGAATCAGTGCTCAGAGTTGTCATCTGACCTCCACCTGTAGTCGCCTTTCAGATCCTTTGAAAACTTCTGGCTTAAAATCTACTCTGTAGATGTAAGAGCAGCCACACTGTCTTATTTTCACCCTTCCATTTGCTTTTATTCTCCCTTTTTTGGTCGGTGGGCATCTTTTCCAGTGAGGTGTATTACTTGGAACAACTAAGAGTTGAGTCTTATTTTTAACCCACTCATCTACTCTTGGCCTTTTATTTTAAAGTTATTGCTCAAGGAGGTGCGCTGATCCCTGTAGTCTTGCTGGCTGTTTTTCTGGCTGCCTGGATTGTTGTTTTTCTTTTCTTTCTTCCCTATTTATATTGGGGATTTGCTGGTTTACTGTGATGAAGATGACAGATTTGCTCTTTATCTTCTACTTGATCTTAATCTATTCCTTGTGTGACATTCTTTTCATGTGCTCTTGTGATTGAGACTGCCTTTATTACTCTTCTGTGTTTAAGATTCCATGAGGTGTGTATTCTGCAATTGTCTTGGTGGTCATCAATTTCTTTAGTGTGTGCTTATCTTAGAATTCTTCATTTCTCTGATGATTTTAAGTGATGACTTTGCTGGGTCCCTTCAAGTGATGGAAATATAACTAACGGGGGCCCAAAGCTTGATCACATACCTGCCATGACAGACTTAGATTCTGCCCAGACACAGCTTCTGTGACAGGCTTACTGGCAGGCAACACCCAGATCCAGGAAAAGCTATAAGCTGACCCCACCCAGGAAGGACTGCATCTAAGGGGAAATACCTGACATTCCAAACATTCCCAGCACCCCTAGACAAATGTCAGCCAATCAGGGTCCTGAACCCTGGAAATCTCCTCACCCCAACCTCTGCGATGATAAGAACCTCACCCTGCCCAGGCTTGGGCCTCTCTGCTCTCACCACTGCATCAGACAGACAGACCAAGCTCTGAGCTTGAAATAAAGGCTCTTTGCTCTTACATATGGGATTTGGTCTCCATGGTGGTCTTTTGGGGGTCCTTGTGATTTGGGCATAGCAGTAACATTCCATGCTTTCTTGGCATTTTAATTCTATGAGAGGTTTAATGTTAGTCTGAATCATTTGTCTTTGTGAGTTGGCCTTTTTCACTTATAGATTTTATTTTAGTTTTTTCAGATAGCATCTCACTTTTTTCATGTTGGTCTCAAACTAGCAGCAATCCTCCTGCCTTAGCTCCCCAAGTGTGGGTATTATAGGGATGGACCACATGTCTGCTTATGTTGTAGCTTCTTCTTCTTCTTCTTCTTCTTCTTCTTCTTCTTCTTCTTCTTCTTCTTCTTCTTCTTCTTCTTCTTCTTCTTCTTCTTCTTCTTCTTCTTCTTCTTCTTCTTCTCCCCCTTCCCCTTCCTCCTCTTTCTCTTCTTTTCTTTTTTTGTACTTTTGGTATTTAACCATGGTATGTTTGGGGTTTTCTGAATGCATCTAGAGTTGGTACTATTTCTGCTATACTTCATTGATTAGATTTTCTATGTATTTAATTTTTATCTCAGCTCCTTTTTCTACCACATGAATTCTGAATTTTTGTCTTTTGATCAGATTCCAGACTTCTTAAAAGTTATACGTATAATCACCTCTTTTCTTTATTAATGTCTGGATAAAATGTTTCCTTGAAATTGTCCGTGATTATCCTTTTTTCTGCTTGTTTTGATTCACTGAGGTTTTTTTTTTTTTTTTTTTTTGTACCATTGCTAGGTTTTCCCATAACATCAACCTCCTTGCTGACTTTCCCAGTCAGTGACTTTCTAACCTATATTGCTGACTTTCTTCTCGAGATCCTGAATGGACTTTCATATTTCAATGCTCTGCTTCAAAGTCACGGATTATTTTAGAAAGTAATCTTTGGAATTCCTCATCTAGAATTTTGCCCATTTCTGTATTTTTGAATTGGTCATTAAAGGGTTCTACTTTGGAAGAGTTGTGCTGTCTTGCTTTTTGTGTTTTCTTTCTTTCTTTCTTTCTTTCTTTCTTTCTTTCTTTCTTTCTTTCTTTCTTTCTTTCTTCTATGCTATGATTTTCCCACCTGATGGGTTTTGCCTGAGAGTGTCATTCGAAGCCTTCAGCTAAGGTTGAAGGACCACAGAGGGAAGAATTCGCCACCATCCCAGCAACAGTAGAACCTGGCAGACACAGAAATGCACCATAATGGATTAGGGCTAGCCACACACCACCAGTGACAACGAAGGTGGCAAAACGATGTTCAGTACAAGCTGTGAAATTCAACAGCATTCAGGGTAAAAGTGGGGTGATCACTGAAATTAAAAAGTTAAGAAGTCCCACAAGTGGATCAAGTTATATAACTGTCGCACATGTGTACAGGGCCTAGGTTGGTCCCACACAGGCTCCTTAGGTGTCAGTCCAGAGTCTGTGAGCTCCTATGGGCTGAGGTTAGCTGTTAGTTGTTTATGTGGGTTTCTTTATGATGACCTGACAACCCCTAGCTCGTACAATCCTTCCTCCCTCTCTTCAACAGGATTCCCAGAACTCAGCCCAATGCTTGTCTGTGGATCTCTGCATCTGTTTCCATCAGTCACTAGATGAAGGCTGTCTGATGACAATTGGGGTAATTACCAATCTGATTACAGGAGATGGCCAGTTCAGGCTACCTACCCCTATTTGGGACTCCTAGTGGAGGGAGCAGGGCCTGTCCCTAATGCTTTGGCTGGCTTTCAGGAACCTATTCCTCCTACTGGGTTGCCTTGCCCAGCCTTAATACAAGGGGAGGAGCTTAGTCCAAGCTCAACTGGATAGATATGCCATGCTTTGTTGACACCCATGGGAGGCCTGCCTCTTTCTGAACAGAAACAGAGGAGAGGAGGATGGGGGGGGTGGCAGATGTGGAAAGGGGATGTGGAGCTAGGGAATGGGAGGAGAGGAGGGAGGGGAAGCTGCAGTTGGGATGTAAAATAAATGAATAAATTTAATTAATAAAAAAGTTAAGAAGTCAAAGACAGGGGGAACAGAAAGAAGGATCTGTGTTAAATGAAAAGGGAAAACAGCAGAAGACAGGAGGAGTGTTAGGAAGAGGGAAAGGAGGGATAAAATAGTCATCATAAGCAAAGTTACAGAAGGGGGCAACAAAGACTTAGGAACTTCTTTTAAAAAATGATTGTAAGAGTCTACAAAAGAAACAATGGACAGAAGAATGCCACCATTACCAAAGACCCTATAGGTTGGAGCATCCCTTCCTGGTAAGCCAGGAATCACTTCAGACTACCTTCACCTTTGTTACTTAGGAGCCAGGCAGGTACTCACTGCCTCTAGAAACTCCCCAGTTTTCACACTTTCAAGTGAATGTGGTTTAAGCCTCATTGAGTGTGCTGGGGTATGAGGGAGGCAAGTAAACCCTTGAGATCTGTTGCAGTGGCTCTCAACCTTCCTAATGCTGCAACCCTTTAATACAGTTCCTCGTGTTGTAGTGACCCCAACTATAAAATTATTTCTGTTGCTACTTCATGGCTGTAATTTTGCTACTGTTATAAATCATAATATAAATATCTGTTTTCTGATGCTCTTAGGCAACCACTGTGAATAGGTTGCTCAGTCATCAAAGGGTTTGTGACACTGTTACTGGATGATTGGACTCAGTGCTTTCTCATCCTGCTTAGCTTTAAGTGTCCTTCTGGAAATAGGAGACTTTGGGAGTGTCCATTCAACTTGAGCTTTATATAATGCTCAGACCTAAGGATAGAAAACTGTATGGCAGGGATGAAGTTGTGAAGTTCAAGCAACCTACTGACTTCTGGTTTGCAGCTCACCATCTCTGACGTTACCCCACTCCCCATCATTGAGTGCATGGCTATTAAAGTCCAAGCCCATCTCTCCTTGAGCCTCCTTGTAGCTGAGCTTCTTAGCACGTATGCATCCAACCCTACCCCAACCCATGACTGACTTGTCTCTTACCCAAGCAGGTTCAATCTTTGGCTTGTGATTATTTCTTCTTCTCAGACACCCAGGTAGCTCAGACTTAATCAATGTCTACCTGTCAAGATGGCTTCTGGCCACAGCCTGCTTAGACTTGAAGAATGACAGAATGGACCTCCATGCCATTTCCCATCACACAGGAGAAATCATTTTCTTGTCAACCCCCTGACTGAATGTGGTTTGTGAGAACTGTGGGTTCCTTCAAGTTGCAATGCCATTCTGTTTTGACTGTGACTGCCAGGCTTACCTTGTGGATGAGGCTTCTACTCGCCTAGATGCCCACTCCATCAACCATGTTGTTGAAAATGTGCTGCTTGCTCTTTTGTCTGTGTTGCCTGCTGTTTCTCTATAGATTTCTCCCAATCTATTACCCCCTCTATGATTTCTAATGCTCTACACAGTTTATCTCCTTGAAATAGTGTCTATTTATTTTGACTCTTCATATTCACAGAGCCACACACAAAGAGCCCATCATCTGTCATCTTACCCCACAATTTATATCTTTTGAAGTCAGGTATTGCTCTTTTTTTTTTTTACACATTGCTCATTTGATGACTTTTTTATGCCTTTATGCCAACATTAGCAATGTTTTTTTTTATTCTATCTCTGTGAAGAATGCCATTGGTATTTCTTTGGATCTGTAGACCACATTAGGAAGTATGAACAATTTAGAAGTATTTATTCTTTACAGCTTGTGAACATTGAATTTCTTCTGTGTGTGTGTTTTCTCTAATTTCTCACATCTGTTTTTTTATAGTTTCACTGTAGAGCTCTTCTATCTCTGTTGGTTAAGTTGATTTCGAGGTTTTTTTTTTTTTTTTTTGGTTAATAGTTTCTGTAAATAGGTTTACTGTCTTGATATCTTTTTTAGGGAGCTTATTTTGGGTACTGATATTTGTATGTTAATTTTGTATCCTACAAATTTACTACTTTACCATTTGTAACTAGTTTTGGTGGACTCTTTAGGTTTTTCTGTATATGAGATCATGACATTTACACCAGAAACTGACTTCTTTGACAATACTATATTGATCTTGCTAAATGCTCTAATTATTATACTGAATAAGAGTAATGAAAGCGGATTTCAGTTCGTGAAGAAACATTTGCACTTACACTTTTTTTGTAGTACTGGGATCAAGACATAGGATCAATTGTCAATCAGAAGAGCAACAGACGATAATATGGGGGGAGCAGGTGAAGTTCTGAATGAATTCTGTGTGTGTTATTGACACATCCGTTCCATCTTTCAAGTACAGATGTTAAGATGCCATCAATGACTGACCCTTAGCTAAAACCAGGGTGTGCAGAAACTGTCAACTGTGCACAGCTTCCTCCTCCCTGATAAGGACAACTTGAGACTGCTCACCTACAGAGACCTCTGACAGAGATTAGCTACCTTGCCCCCTCTCCTCCAGATGAGTACAACAAACTGTCTTCTCCTCTCTCAGAGATATGTAATCAATGAGCCAAGTTTCTAGGCTATGGAGGGTCTCCATCAGAGCACATGGCCCACCTGATCCCAGCTTTTCTGTACATGTATGTGTCCTCTTTTCATGCCCTCATTGCCCCAGTCTGGGTAATCCGAAAGCCACACAGATTATGGCAATGATAGTGTACATAAAAGTTTCATTATGCCTCTTAGGATAGCTTTGAACTTGTGATCCTTCTGTCTGTGCCTTCTAAGTCCTGGGTTATAGATATGAATCACACTGCCCAACCATTGTGGCATATACTTCAGCAAGAAGAAAGGATTAAACCACTTGTAACAGCACAGATAAGGCTGGAAGATGTTATGTCAAATGAGACAAGTCAGGCACAGAATGACAAACATCTCCTGCTCTCACATATGGAAACTTAGGGAGTAGATTTCACAGAACTAAATACTAGGATAATTGCTCCCAGAGTCTGGGAAGGATAGGGGTAGAGAAAAGATGGTTTATAGCTACAGGGATGCAGTTTATAAGAAATAATTTACAATGCTTTTTAAAGAGATAGTGAAGCAATGGCTGATGGCAATTATATTTTTTAAAATAATTAGTTCAACAGATTTGGCATGTTCCCAAGAAAAAGGAATCATAGTTATTTGATATAAAGAATATGTGACTAATCCAAATCTTTTCATATTATATACATGTATAGAAATACTGTACTGTATCTAGAAAATATGTACAACTTTAACATATCAGAAAACCATTGTGGTGTGGCCTAACTTGGCCCATGTAAAACTAGCTTACTTCCCCACTTAAGAGCTGAGTAAATCTCGCAGTATTCTCAGTGTTTTATTTGGTCTGTAGCTGAGTGCTGCTGAAACTTCAGTAGGTCTGCATTGCTGCTATGCTATGAAAATACGCCATCTCAAATATCAATATAAAAATATTGGTAGTCTCTCAAGGGTCAATTCCTATTCTAAATTAATTGCACTGGAGAAAGAGAGACAGAAACAGAGAGGAGAATTTTTTAATGCTTACATCAGTTCTTAGACTGATATGTTTCAAAGTAACATTCATGGCAGTGTTGCCCACTCCTTACCACCCTGCCTTGGGTACTCTCTCATGCAGACTATAGTCTATGGAATCTGGAGTTTCTTACCATCCTAACTTAGTCTTTAGTGCACATACAATGGCTAATGTGGATCCAAACTCGACAAATCGCTGCTACCATTGGATGTGAAGCTTTTGGCTAATCTCAAGCTGGTCACCACACCTGCTAAGTCTTTGAAACCCACAAGAGAAATGAGCTCCAATGTTCACACTGTACCCAGACTGCCTAAATAGAAGTTTGAGGGACACATCTGTCTGCAGGGCATGCTTTGTTAGCTCGGGCAGCTTAAGTCAGGGTGAGGCCTGTTGCTGGTGACCTGGGCTGAGCATGGCTTTACGCCTGCACTGGGGCTAGGAGGTCTGTGCTGGAGTCTGTAGAGCTATAAGGTTTGTGGAATGAAGAGAAGGGGGAGGGGTCCTGGTATAAAAGAAAAAAAAAGACAATGGGGACAGAGGGCAAAGAGGAGATGGAGGAAAGGAAAGAGGGGGAGGGAAGGAGGGAGGAGAGAGAGAGAGAGAGAGAGAGAGAGAGAGAGAGAGAGAGAGAGAGAGAGAAAAATACTTTAAAACTAATTAATCAATCAGTAAGAAGCAATGAAAGATTAGAAAAATCTAAGGAAGGAAAGTCTACTGTTAAAATGCCAAAATAGCCTAGCAGTCTGGAGTTCTCACTGTCTAAGGTCTACATTGGCTCAAAGACCAGAGAACTAACTAACAGTGGAATATTCATCTTTCCATCATTCTTCAAAGTAAGTAGGTCTCAGTGTCATTATTGGTACAATAAAAATTATACTACCTCCCTCTTATGGACATTGTATGTATTAAGGTACATGATGTATGTGAAATGTGGAATATTCTACAAGTGTGCTGTGAACCCTGTGTGATCTAAAAATATATCTTCAAAAGTATTCTAATTTAGCTGCTAAAGGCCAGGCTCACAACCAAAATGCCAAAACTATTGAGTCTATGGCTGACAAAACTAGTTTAGCAAGCTCAAGGGCTAGATGTTAGATATCTAACACTCACCCAGATCCCAGGTAAGCAAGGTAGCCTGCCTATAATCCCAACCCTTGGGGCGTGGAAGTGCAGCAACATGGGATCCCTAGAGAAAACTGGCTAGCTTGAACTGTAGTCAGTGAGCTCTAGGTTCAACAGAGAGACCCTGACCTGATATTTTGAAGTGGAGAATGATGGAAGGCAACTGATATCAACCTCTGGCCTCTACATGAACACACACACATATACAGACATATGTATACATGTGCAAATAGGCATATTTACATACATGAATACACATGCAAAAACAAATAATATATTCTAATTTGTGACTATGTAGTGATAGATACAGTTAACTAAACTTCAATGCTGACTTCAGTTGTTGGGAGTTGCTATCTGAGCATAATCCTCAGAAGCCTATTGGTAAATCTTAGAACCATAGTCCATTTGTGATTACAATGTACAATTCATGAAGCATTCAATAAGGTTTGGTAAATTACTATTAGTGATGTCTACACTGAGCATAGAAGAGGTTACTGGCAACATGAATTCAGTGTATTTCCCACTTAGAATTTAAATACATCATTAAATGGGTAATGTGAACACTCTAACCCTTATGGAACTGACATTTTCATTTATAGTAAGTGTACCTTTGCTATTGTGGTAAGCACATAATATAGGAATTGTGTTTTTTTAATAAACCAAAGATATTAATGATCACTGCAGTTTGCAAACACATTCCTATGGGGATCTCGAAATTAGTATTCCTTAAGACTCCATTCTCGCTTTTTAAAAACTGGTGTGTATTCATTGTATATAGTACCAAGTTTCACAAAGACATTTTCATACAAGTGTATAATGTACTTTGGGCATATTCCCCACATGTCTGTTTCTCTCTCCTTCCTTCCTGCTAACTTCCTGGTATTCTCCTTCATTCTCTATACAGTTATGCTTCCACTTCCATGTCATATATGATTATACGTAAGTTGGGATCAAAATATAAAAAAAAAACATAAACATTTGTTTTTCGAAGAATGGCATGGCCCAGTTAATCTGATAATCTCCAATTACACCCATTTTCCTTTGAGATATAAATTTGTCCTTCCCTAGAGTTAAATAAAATCCCATTGTGCATGTATGCCACATTTTCGTCATTGAACACTGCTTATAGATTGGAGCCATGACTCAGCTATTATGAATAATGCTGCAGTAAGCATTAACATACAAGTATCTGTGACTTCTAGAATCCATTAGGTAAATGCCCAGGAATGATATAGCTGAATCATATGGCAGATTTATTTTTAGATTAGAAGAAAAATGAACAACAATAACAAACAGCAAAATGCAAAGCCTTTGTGCTGATTTCCACAGTGGCTAGACTAATCTCTATTTCATTGCGGAGTGTATAAGGGTTCCCATTTCTTCTCATCCTCATCATTATTTGTTTTAAGATTTGTGTGTGTGTGTGTGTGTGTGTGTGTGTGTGTGTGTGTGTGTGTTGCCTGCATTATGTCTATGCCCCATGTGCATGCTTGGTGCCTGTGAAGCAAAAAAGGCACCAGATCCCCTGGAACTGGAGTTACAAATGGTTGTGACCCACCGTGTGGGTGCTGAGAACCAAACCCAGGTCCTCTGAAAAAGCACCCAGTGCTCTTAGCTACCGAGTCATCTCTCCAGCCCCTGTTGTTTATTTTCTTAATGACTTTCATTCTAATTTGAATGAGATGGAATCTCTGTGTGATTTTAATCTGTGCTTTTCTCTTGTTCCTCATTTTTGTTTTCAAGTTCAATGGCCATTTTTTTTTTAACTTTACCATTTGATAACTGTTCATTTCACCAGACATTTATTAAGTTATTTCATTTCTTGGTGTTTAATATTTTGAGTTCTTCATATATTCTAGACATTAATAATTTGTGAGGTGTGAAGTAAGCAACTCTTTTCTCCCTTTCCATAGGCTGTCTCTTCACTTGGCTGTTTACTTTGCCATAGAAAATCTTTTTAACTTTGTGAAAGTCCATTTGTCAGTTGTTGGCATTATTTCCTGAAGGACTAAAGTCCCACGTAGAGAATAGAAAACGCTTGTTATGGCTGTAGTCTTCAAGTGTTATCCTTACTTTTTCCTCAAGTAGTTTAAGACTTTCAGGTTTTGTTTTAAGGCCTTTGATCCATTTGGAGTTGATTCCTGTATAGGGCATGAGACTGGCACTGAGTTTCACTCTTCTGCTCATGGAGATGCACTTTCTTCTGCATCATTTATGGAAGAGGCTGTCATTGCCATCAAAACTCAGGTGGCTGTCACTGTGTAGGTTTATACCCGAGTCCAGTTCTATGTCAATGATCTGCATTGCATGTCTATTTTTCTGCCAGTAGTATGATGTTTTTATTACTATGGTTTTGTGGTATAGCTTGAAATCAAGTATGGTGATAACTCCAAACTTGTTCTTTTTCTCATTATTGCCTTTATGATCTAGGGTCTTTTGTGCTTTTGCCTAAATTCTAAGAATTTTTTTCTATGAAGTTACTATTTTTTTTAAACGCATTCTCCCTATGAAGTCCAGACTAACCTTATGATCTTCTTGCCTCTGCATGAGTGCTAGATTTGCAAGCATGCACTATCATACCTGACTTACTAAAACTAGCATTTTGACATGAATCATGTATAATAAATGTCTACAGACCCACTTAAGACTGAACTTTACTATATCTTCCTTCTAGTGGTATCATTTGGATGATACCCACCATAACTGAATCATAGTTCAGGCATATATTTGATGTCAATTTGACACAGATTACACCGTGAGTGACAAGAGGCCCAGGAGAATACGCTGTCATCAGGTGACAATGGACATCCCTTTACTACATCTGATGAAGACAAAGCAGTTTCCTACTTTGAATATTATTTTCATGCACTTACGTTTTTAGGGCTGCTTAAGCTGATTCTTTAGCAGCAGCATCAAGACTTTTGGTAATTCTTCCATTATCACAAGAATTTATGTTGCATCTGTCCCAGGCTTACCACAAAGTGAGCCAGACCTCATGGCTTTCCATCATTTCTGGCCCCCAGTCACATGAACCTAACCATTCCATAATTGTTAGAAATAAACACGGTGTGATCACTGGCAGATTTCGATGGACATAATTTGGAATCCATAAGATTAGTTATATAATGTAAATATAAGACAAAGGATACAGTTTTTAAAAATTAGATGAGTTCCACATCCTAGTTATAATCATTTTGGAAGCACCTTTCAAACTCATTCTCTCCCAAGAAGTCAGCCTTAGAACTCTTCATCAAATGCACATTATTTTATGTCTTTAATTCCCTATCTTGGTTGCATATGTTATTCCTGAGTTCTTATTTCCCATGCAGTGATCTCACCAAAAATAAAATAAGAATAAGAATAAGAATAAGAATAAGAATAATTCTGTCATATGGCTCAACACAATAATTAGCATTCAGTAGGATTTGTTGAGTGAGAAGTCAAGCCAACATCTATAAATGAAACAGGTGTTAAAGACATCTATATCACACAGAACCTTGAAGATATAATAATGAACCAGACATCAGAGGTTCATGCCTTCAGCAAGTTCACAGTCATAGAAGGAAGGGAGCCAAGAACTTGATAAACAATGATCTAATGCAGTGTATACAGTGAAATGGCCATACAACTATGGAAAAGAAAAACAGTCCCATAGAAAGCCCAGTCCAAGTCTCAGCATTTAGTATTAAAACTCAGTCTACTCAGAAGAATGACAAATCCAAACTGTTGTGTGTGTCAGGAAGGCATCAGAGGACTGGGGACTACAATGACCTATAGAATCTTTGCTCTATCTCCAGGGGGAGGAACAAGTTACCATTAACCAATTATATCAGACAGGCCTGAAACCTAACCCAACGCAGCCGGAATAACATTTCCCTGGGAAGCAAACTATTTCGGAAAGTTTATGTAAAATATCCTGCTTTTGAAATGTTGGCAACCAATTTTCTGTTTGGTGGTGTAGATACGACATACCATCAGAGTTAGAAGTTTTCTGCCTCTCACTGAGGGCTTCCATTGAAGGGGTATCCCTTATAAGGGGCCTTTCTGAATCTCGAGTCCAGCCTACTATCCCTCAATTTTTAATCAAAACTGGCTGAGGAAGAGTTGATGCCTAAGGCGCATGGGAAAATGAGTGAACCTTTGAGAAAAGTCAGAGGTACAGAGCTCCTGGGAAGAGAGGTGAGTAGGGTGAAGAGCCTGATGGGAACTCTTTCGAATTTAGCATAATGAGCAATGCTATCCTTTAGAAAGCACTAACTGAGGTCAGATTAACAAGTCAACACTGAAACCGTATCCAAACAAGTCTACCTAATAGTGGAAGAAAGTAGAGAATGGGCCAGAGGAAAGAGCCCAGGGGTGCATCCAAAGCTCCCGGCTCCACACGTTGGCAGGTTTCGGGCGCATCAGGGAAATGCAAAATTAGAGCAGGCAACGAGTTCTGAGAGACCCGGTGCAAGGCCTAGGCCTGAGGCAGGCTGAGCGCAGAGGCACTTTGGGAAAGAGAGTTTGGCAGCCTGACTTCCTGAGGCTGTATCCAAGGCTAATTAGTTTGCAGTGTTCTGTGTGTGCCTGAATGGAAATGATCCCCGACTGAGAGGCACAGTGGAGGGAAGGGTGAGGAAATCAAAAACATATGCACAAAGAAAGCAGGGGAAGGGGTTGGTGGGAGAGGAAGGCGAGGGGGGAAACCTGTCCTTTGGCTACATTTTCTCTTTTCTTTTTTTTAAGAGAAGGCTCTCATCATTCTGTTTCATGACCAGTAAATCACCACCACAGCCTGTCCGTCATATCTCACATCTGCTGCAGAACTCATTAAACATCAAAAGACCGGCCTATCAGTTCTGCTTAGTTAGAAGTCTGACTTACTAGAGGTCTAACCAGGGAGGAGTTTGCATGTTTTTAATAATAGCTTAAGGAACTTCTTAGCACCCCATAAATTACTTAATGCTACAAACTCTTCCTGAAGGTCCGGCCGGCATTTGAGAGCTGTTGAACCAACCCAGACCTGGCCCTGTGGCAATGGCTTTTTTGATGGTCACATTCCAGGAGACCACAGGGTGTTAGTTAATGCTTTAATTCATAATTTCTGAGCCGGTTATTATTACCTTGCTGGGTATGTCTTCCTTGGAATGTGTAGCATGGAATGCCTCTCTTTGTGTAATTTCTGACTCTGTAGAGAGGTAACCTGGCTGGCTATTACATATGTGACTTGTGTGGAGTCACTTTGAGGCCTCTCAGAGCAGTGAGAAATGGTTTAGCTGAGAGATAGGTTAACAACCTGGGGCAATAAAATCAGAACCCTTTCCCAGTCTTGAAGGTACATGCTGGGCAGATGTATAAATCAATAAATATTTGTTGAGTACCTACTCTGCTAAGTATAGGCATACTGAAAGGAGTCTTGACATTTACTCCCTGTAAATAGTCTCTGATAGTGCAGGCAAGTATAAATGTTTTGAGCTTTAAACACAAAAAAGTCCAGGCTGAAATTTTTCCCACCTGTAACCATTAGAAGTGTTTGGGGAATTAAGTACATTTTTCTGTGAGTATTTGATACCAACTATTGTACTGTGTCCAACTCTGCAGAGGCCATAGCCTGAGAAGTGGCATAGTCTAGAAGCTGAGAAGTGGCATGACTGTGGAAATCACGCCTTTTCTAAGAAAAATCAGGGTCGAAACCTCAACCTATACCTCCTACCTCCACTCGACTTTCTGCTTAATAAAGCCACGGGGGGGGGGGGGGGGGCGGGGGGGGGGGGAAATCTTCAGCACCTTATAGTCTGATTGTCATGTGGCTAATAGGACAATATATTGTAAGAGAGACAAGCACAGTGTTATTAAGATATGACTTATGGAGTCCTTTGGTTATGCTGAAAATTGACTACTGGAGCACAATCCTTCAGGTCAAGATACAAAGTCTATCAGAATAAGAGAAATGATCAAGTCTGAAAGAAGAACTCAAATGGCAGGGTGAACACCGAAGGCTTTCTTAGCTAAATGATGCATCTACTGAGTCCAAAAGACACAGTTAGGCAGATGCAGGGCATGGGGAACTTCTGGCTACTCTAGCCCTCCTGGTGTGGTTTGCAGATGTCCGCCTCCCCAAGCCTCAGATTATCTCATTGTTATTGTCTTCACAAGGCAACAAGTGAGCAATTACTATATGCAGAAAATTATGTGAGGTGAGGTTTCCTAGATTCAAAAATGGTCTCCGTTTTTTCAGTAGCAAACTTTAGAAGTGAGTAGATGAATATGGGTTGATGAATGGGCAAATGGAAGAAAGACAGAAACAGACAAATTATAGCAGCATCCAATCTATACTTTCACATGACAATGCCAGTTTTAAGAACATCCCACAGTGCTTCACCCCGCCCTCCCTGTACTGCAAGGGAAGTTGAGAAGCTACTACTTAATCTATGTTGAAAGAGAAGACCAGATTCTTATGCTAATGAAGAGGGCAGATGACCAGTGCAACATGATTGATGCCTTGGAAGGAAGTCAGAAATAAATATATGTAAAGGAATGGAAAAAAACTGAAGGTATTATATCTCTAAGGAGAGCAGAAGGACCAAACTGAGACTGGAAGAGAAAGCCATTGCTCTAAACATCCCCACCTCTGGCTAATATAGCATCTCTTTGTTTTGTTTGTTTTGAGAAGTGAGTTTTTTTTATTTTATTTATTCTTGAGGGTTTCGTGGATGTATGTAGTGATATATGGTTATATGCACTCCAATTTCTCTCCTCCAACTCCTTTCCTTCCTCTAAATCCCTCTCAACTTCCTGTGTTTTCTTTTGATAACCACTAAATCCAAGTAGTTCTGCCCACATGGAAATAGGTGTGGAGCCAGCCAGTGACCAAGCCTCAAAAACTAACAATTCTTCTTCTCCGAAGAAGCTATTGATTGCCAATAGCTCCTCAGGAAGGGGTGGTCATCTTACCAGAATTTTGGCTGGCTTATTCTTTGCTGAGTTGTGTGCCGGTAACCACAGCTGCCATGTGAGTTGATGTGTGCAACAGTCATGTCATGCCCAGAAGACAGTGATCTTCCTCTATCTCTCTAACTGTAGGTTACATCCCACGAACTCTACACCTATGCTCTGCTTAAGTTCTTCCAGGAAAGCCATGTTCATCTCACACACTAGGGTTAAAGGCCCCATCTGAACTGTCATAGCACATTTACCATAGTGTGCTGAAACCCACTCCCCAGTCTCTCCTACAGTTTGTGACCCTCCTGAGGTCACAGATAATTTCTTTCCAGCATGTACTACAGAGGCTGTCAAATATTAGGTATTTACTGAAGTCTGTTGAAGGACCAAGTCATTGATTTGTAGATATAAGAATAATATCATTTGACACACCCCTTCCAGTTAATGACATCTGTACTTTCTACATAAGTATCCAGTTTCAGTTTCTAGGAGGGGCCTGCAGGTCCCTTTCTGTGTTATGTTTTAATCTGAAGTTTTGTTTTTTGTTGTTGTTGTTTTTTTAATTGAGAACAGTCTAGTTGCCAAAAACCTATTTGTGTGCGTTTTGCATGCCAGCTATGCTAAGCTACAGTCCCATTATCTGACTGAACACAAAGCCAGGTGTTGTTCTGAAGGCATTTCACTAACATAGCTCACACTTATAATCAATAGACTTTTTGATTAAAAAAAAAAAAAGAAGAAGAAGACCTGTTCATTGGTTGTTTTTGTCAGATTGTAACTAAGTAAGTACCTGACGGGAAATGACTTGAAGGAGAAGTTTATTTTGGCGGCAGTTTGGGAAGACACAATACATCATGGCTCTGAAGGCACGGCACAATTCGAGGTGCTGAGAGCATAGAGCTGAGACTTCTCACTCCTCAGTGAACCCAAAAGTGAGGAGAAAGAGAAATGATGGACCTTTAATGGCATTTTTCCTTTTCTCCTTTTTAGTCAGTTTGGATTGTAGTGGGTAGCTATTCCAGCTTTGACCTTGAAGAGCTGCCCCAGTGTGGCAGCTGATAACTGCCACACCTACCTATGACCTGTCCCTGGGGCATGGCCAAGACAGGAGCCCTTAAGACCTGAGATCCGTAGGTGCTGACCCTCTTGGTTCCTTGTGATCCTGGATGCTGGATGGCAGATCAAGTTAGAGTTCTCCAGAGAACCACACTGGACTGCACCTCACCTCTCCCAGATCCTGTAACCAACCCCTTTACTGGCTGTAATAACTCAAAATAAACCTCCTTTTAACTACCAGATAAACTATGTGGAGTTGCCTTGTTAAATCCCCACACTGCTGGATCTTCAGTCCACAAAACAGTGCCACCCACATTCATGGTGGCCTACCCTACAAGTTATAACTCTGGAAACATCCTCACAAATACAGCCAAAGATATGCCTCATTGATAGCCTAAGTGTTCCTTAATCATCATAGAAGAATATCCTAAAGAACAAAACAAAACAACAACAACAACAACATAACAGATAAACCTGACTTAATCAGCGTAATCCATTTAGAGGCCTTAAAAGCAGGGCTGAGGCTGTCCTGTAAACAGTAATTCCATCCTTGGATGGCAGCACTACCCAAGAGAGCCAGCCTGTCCCCTGGACAGTCTTTGCTGGGAACTGAGACTCATGCAGCCAGTCCCCACAATCACATAAGTCATTCAGTATTAGTTCTCCAAGTGCATATTTTCTATTTGGCCTGTGTCTCTGATTGGATTTTAACTGATGAGGTATGGATATAAAAACCTTAGAGGGACATTAGGTTTTAATCACTAGATGAAAAGTGTCAGTCAGACTTGCATAGTCTTGAATTCAGCATATCCCTGTTGTTCTGGGTGATGTATTCTGTCAAGTATCTTTTACTAACCTGGACCAGTTTTACTCTTTGTTAAACCCACTGATGCAACTCACTCCTATCATTTTACGGGTGTGGCAGAAATTAATAGACCTTCTTTGCAGTTATGACTAGTGATAGATGAGACTGCATTGCTCCCTTGAAATGACATAGATTCGAGAGTATAGATTTGGCTTTGGGATTATATAACTGCCCATGTTGCTGCCCTTGAAAACTCAGAACCATGTTTGGCTCCAGATTCTAGGATGGCCCCAGCCTTCTCCAGAATTACATATGTTCTAGTTGGTACTGTTTAGTTTTGGTTGACCAGATGGTGATGAAGAAAAGCAGAACTCTCTGACTGGGGTAAAGGCGAAGCATGCACTGGGCACTGGGATTTGTTCTGTGGCTGTGCCCTGTACACAGTTCTGTTCTTACATCTTGGGCACTGGGCATCATTCTCTGGCCGTGTGCTGCACACAATTCAGTTCTTACACCTTGGAATCTTGATGGTTACCATGTTACCATGGATTCCCAAGCACAGCCTTTTCTCAGGCCTCAGGATTAACTCTGCCCTTTGTAATTCCTCCTGTTGCTTAAAAATTAGCTCTGCATACATGTGCAAAGATGCATTTCCTCAGCCCTTTGGACTTTTTAAATGATTCTGTCTTAAGTTTTGATGTAACTGTGCTCCTTTCTGACTGCTTTTGTATTTCTTGAAAGTGCAGAGTCAGAGGTATGTGTAAGACACTTCAAAGCCATGAACAAATGCAGCAGATTTATCAAACATTAAAGATAAACTGGTCGACAGAGACCTAAATGGCCAGACTTTGGCCAATACCACCATCTGTTAGTTATAAGTGGAGTTGGCTTTCTTTCTTTCTTTCTTTCTTTTTTTTCTTTCTTTCTTTCTTTCTTTCTCTTTCTTTCTCCATTCCTCCCTTCCTCCCTTTCTTCCCCTTCTCTCTTTCTTTCTATTTGTTTATCTTTATTTCACGTGTCTGAGTGTTTTGCCTGCATATATAGATGCACAACATATACATACCTAATGCTCATGAAGGGTGTTTGGTCTCTTGGAATTATAAATAGTTTTGATGTGCCATGTGGATGCTGAGAATTGAACCTGGGTCCTCTATAAGAGAATCAAGTAGTCAATAGTTGGATGGGAGTTGGTTTATTTATTAGATAAGGTTTATTTCTATGACAATTTCTAGGGATAGAACTTCTCTCATGGCTTCTTCTTCTTCCTTCAAGTTCCTTCCTTCTATGAATATTAAAGTCTGTAACAGCAAGGGCCATTTGGTCTCTGGGTAATCAGAGCTAGGTCTTCTGGAAGACAAGGAGAGGAGGAGAGCTGTGTGAGTCTCTTGTGGACCTCACACCAGTGCTACTGTTGTTTTGAGGTGGCCACAGAGTAAGAGCCACAATGTGGATAAGAGGTTCTTCTACTCTACTGGCTGCCTGTCAGAAACATGTGGACAGCGCATTGGCTTTGAAAAGTTTTCAGACTTCCTAGAATGTGTACCCAAGCCTGAGAAACACTCTTTCACAGCAATAAGGGAGGGAGGACACAGAAGAGTTAGCAACATTCACAAGTTCATCGAGCTTCTTCTTCTTCTTCTTCTTCTTCTTCTTCTTCTTCTTCTTCTTCTTCTCTTCTTCTTCTTCTTTTTCTCTTCTTTTCTTTTTCTTCTTCTTCTCCCCTTCCCCTCCTTCTTCTCTTCTTTTCTTTTTTTGTACTTTTGGCATTTAACCATGGTATGTTTGGGGTTTTCTGAATGCATCTAGAGTTGGTACTATTTCTGCTATACTTCATTGATTAGATTGTCTGTATATTTAATTTTTATCTCAGTTCCTTCTTCTACCACATGAATTCTGAATTTTTGTCTTTTGATCAGATTCCAGACTTCTTAAAAGTTATACTTATAATCACCTCTTTTCTTTATTAATGTCTGGATAAAATGTTTCCTTGAAATTGTCCATGATTATCCTTTTTTCTGCTTGTTTTGATTCACTGATTGTTGTTTTTTTTTTTTTTTTTTTTTGTACCATTGCTAGGTTTTCCCATAACATCAACCTCCTTGCTGACTTTCCCAGGTATGTCAGTGACTTTCTAACCTATATTGCTGACTTTCTTCTCGAGATCCTGAATGGACTTTCATATTTCAATGCTCTGCTTCAAAGTCACGGATTATTTTAGCAAGTAATCTTTGGAATTCCTCATCTAGAATTTTGCCATTTCTGTTTTTGAATTGATCATTAAAGGGTTCTACTTTGGAAGAGTTGTGCTGTCTTGCTTTTGTGTTTTCTTTCTTTCTTTCTTTCTTTCTTCTCTTTCTTTCTTTCTTTCTTTCTTTCTTTCTTCTATGCTATGATTTTCCCACCTGATGGGTTTTGCCTGAGAGTGTCATTCGAAGCCTTCAGCTAAGGTTGAAGGACCACAGAGGGAAGAATTCGCCACCATCCCAGCAACAGCAGAACCTGGCAGACACAGAAATGCACCATAATGGATTAGGGCTAGCCACACACCACCAGTGACAACGAAGGTGGCAAAACGATGTTCAGTACAAGCTGTGAAATTCAACAGCATTCAGGGTAAAAGTGGGTGATCACTGAAATTAAAAAGTTAAGAAGTCCCACAAGTGGATCAAGTTATGTAACTGTCGCACATGTGTACAGGGCCTAGGTTGGTCCCACACAGGCTCCTTAGGTGTCAGTCCAGAGTCTGTGAGCTCCTATGGCTGAGGTTAGTTGTTATGTTTATGTGGGTTTCTTTATGATGACCTGACAACCCCTAGCTCGTACAATCCTTCCTCCCTCTCTTCAACAGGATTCCCAGAACTCAGCCCAATGCTTGTCTGTGGATCTCTGCATCTGTTTCCATCAGTCACTAGATGAAGGCTGTCTGATGACAATTGGGGTAATTACCAATCTGATTACAGGAGATGGCCAGTTCAGACTACCTATCCCTATGTGGGACTCCTAGTGGAGGGAGCAGGGCCTGTCCCTAATGCTTTGGCTGGCTTTCAGGAACCTATTCCTCCTACTGGGTTGCCTTGCCCAGCCTTAATACAAGGGAGGAGCTTAGTCCAAGCTCAACTGGATGATATGCCATGCTTTGTTGACACCCATGGGAGGCCTGCCTCTTTCTGAACAGAAACAGAGGAGAGGAGGATGGGGGCGTGGCAGATGGGGAAAGGGGATGTGGAGCTAGAGAATGGGAGGAGAGGAGGGAGGGGAAGCTGCAGTTGGGATGTAAAATAAATGAATAAATTTAATTAATAAAAAAGTTAAGAAGTCAAAGACAAGGGAGCAGAAAGAAGGATCTGGGTTAAATGAAAAGGGAAAACAGCAGAAGACAGGAGGAGTGTTAGGAAGAGGGAAAGGAGGATAAAATAGTCATCATAAGCAAAGTTACAGAAGGGGGCAACAAAGACTTAGGAACTTCTTTTAAAAAATGATTGTAAGAGTCTACAAAAGCAACAATGGACAGAAGAACGCCACCATTACCAAAGACCCTATAGGTTGGAGCATCCCTTCCTGGTAAGCCAGGAATCACTTCAGACTACCTTCACCTTTGTTACTTAGGAGCCAGGCAGGTACTCACTGCTCTAGAAACTCCCAGTTTTCACACTTTCAAGTGAATGTGGTTTAAGCCTCATTGAGTGTGCTGGGGTATGAGGGAGGCAAGTAAACCCTTGAGATCTGTTGCAGTGGCTCTCAACCTTCCTAATGCTGCGACCCTTTAATACAGTTCCTCATGTTGTAGTGACCCCAACTATAAAATTATTTCTGTTGCTACTTCATGGCTGTAATTTTGCTACTGTTATAAATCATAATATAAATATCTGTTTTCTGATGCTCTTAGGCAACCACTGTGAATAGGTTGCTCAGTCATCAAAGGGTTTGTGACACTGTTACTGGATGATTGGACTCAGTTCTTTCTCATCCTGCTTAGCTTATAAGTGTCCATCTGGAAATAGGAGACTTTGGGAGTGTCCATTCAACTTGAGCTTTATATAATGCTCAACCTAAGGATAGAAAACTGTTTGGCAGGGATGAAGTTGTGAGTTCAAGCAACCTACTGACTTCTGGTTGCAGCTCACCATCTCTGACGTTACCCCACTCCCCATCATTGAGTGCATGGCTATTAAAGTCCAAGCCCATCTCTCCTGAGCCTCCTTGTAGCTGAGCTTCTTAGCACGTATGCATCCAACCCTACCCCAACCCATGACTGACTTGTCTCTTACCCAAGCAGGTTCAATCTTTGGCTTGTGATTATTTCTTCTTCTCAGACACCCAGGTAGCTCAGACTTAACCAATGTCTACCTGTCAAGATGGCTTCTGGCCACAGCCTGCTTAGACTTGAAGAATGACAGAATGGACCTCCATGCCATTTCCCATCACACAGGAGAAATCATTTTCTTGTCAACCCCCTGACTGAATGTGGTTTGTGAGAACTGTGGGTTCCTTCAAGTTGCAATGCCATTCTGTTTTGACTGTGACTGCCAGGCTTACCTTGTGGATGAGGCTTCTACTCGCCTAGATGCCCACTCCATCAACCATGTTGTTGAAAATGTGCTGCTTGCTCTTTTGTCTGTGTTGCCTGCTGTTTCTCTATAGATTTCTCCCAATCTATTACCCCCTCTATGATTTCTAATGCTCTACACAGTTTATCTCCTTGAAATAGTGTCTATTTATTTTGACTCTTCATATTCACAGAGCCACACACAAAGAGCCCATCATCTGTCATCTTACCCCACAATTTATATCTTTTGAAGTCAGGTATTGCTCTTTTTTTTTTTTACACATTGCTCATTTGATGACTTTTTTATGCCTTTATGCCAACATTAGCAATGTTTTTTTTTATTCTATCTCTGTGAAGAATGCCATTGGTATTTCTTTGGATCTGTAGACCACATTAGGAAGTATGAACAATTTAGAAGTATTTATTCTTTACAGCTTGTGAACATTGAATTTCTTCTGTGTGTGTGTTTTCTCTAATTTCTCACATCTGTTTTTTTATAGTTTCACTGTAGAGCTCTTCTATCTCTGTTGGTTAAGTTGATTTCGAGGTTTTTTTTTTTTTTTTTTGGTTAATAGTTTCTGTAAATAGGTTTACTGTCTTGATATCTTTTTTAGGGAGCTTATTTTGGGTACTGATATTTGTATGTTAATTTTGTATCCTACAAATTTACTACTTTACCATTTGTAGCTAGTTTTGGTGGACTCTTTAGTTTTTCTGTATATGAGATCATGACATTTACACCAGAAACTGACTTCTTTGACAATACTATATTGATCTTGCTAAATGCTTAATATTATTACTGAATAGAGTAATGAAAGCGATTTCAGTTCGTGAAGAAACATTTGCACTTGCACTTTTTGTAGTACTGGGATCAAGACATAGGATCAATTGTCAATCAGAAGAGCAACAGACGATAATATGGGGGAGCAGGTGAAGTTCTGAATGAATTCGTGTGTGTTATTGACACATCCGTTCCATCTTTCAAGTACAGATGTTAAGATGCCATCAATGACTGACCTTAGCTAAAACCAGGGTTGCAGAAACTGTCAACTGTGCACAGCTTCCTCCTCCCTGATAAGGACAACTTGAGACTGCTCACCTACAGAGACCTCTGACAGAGATTAGCTACCTTGCCCCCTCTCCTCCAGATGAGTACAACAAACTGTCTTCTCCTCTCTCAGAGATATGTAATCAATGAGCCAAGTTTCTAGGCTATGGAGGGTCTCCATCAGAGCACATGCCCACCTGATCCCAGCTTTTCTGTACATGTATGTGTCCTCTTTTCATGCCCTCATTGCCCCAGTCTGGGTAATCCGAAAGCCACACAGATTATGGCAATGATAGTGTACATAAAAGTTTCATTATGCCTCTTAGGATAGCTTTGAACTTGTGATCCTTCTGTCTGTGCCTTCTAAGTCCTGGGTTATAGATATGAATCACACTGCCCAACCATTGTGGCATATACTTCAGCAAGAAGAAAGGATTAAACCACTTGTAACAGCACAGATAAGGCTGGAGGATGTTATATCAAATGAGACAAGTCAGGCACAGAATGACAACATCTCCTGCTCTCACATATGGAAACTTAGGAGTAGATTCACAGAACTAAATACTAGGATAATTGTTCCCAGAGTCTGGGAAGGATAGGGGTAGAGAAAAAGATGGTTTATAGCTACAGGGATGCAGTTTATAAGAAATAATTTACAATGCTTTTTAAAGAGATAGTGAAGCAATGACTGATGGCAATTATATTTTTTAAAATAATTAGTTCAACAGATTTGGAATGTTCCCAAGAAAAAGGAATCATAGTTATTTGATATAAAGAATATGTGACTAATCCAAATCTTTTCATATTATATACATGTATAGAAATACTGTACTGTATCTAGAAAATATGTACAATTTTAACATATCAGAAAATCATTGGGGTATGGCCTAACTTGACCCATGTAAAACTAGCTTACTTCCCCACTTAAGAGCTGAGTAAATCTCGCAGTATTCTCAGTGTTTTATTTGGTCTGTAGCTGCTGAAACTTCAGTAGGTCTGCATTGCTGCTATGCTATGAAGATACTCCATCTCAAATATCAATATAAAAATATTGGTAGCCTCTTAAGGGTCAATTCCTATTCTAAATTAATTGCCCTGGAAAAAGAGAGACAGAGAGAAACAGAGAGGAGAATTTTTTAATGCTTACATCAGTTCTTAGACTGATATGTTTCAAAGTAACATGCATGGCAGTGTTGCCCCCTCCTTACCCCCCTGCCTGGGGTACTCTCTCGTGTAGACTATAGTCTATGGAATCTGGAGTTTCTTACCATCCTAACTTAGTCTTTAGTGCACATACAATGGCTAATATGGATCCAAACTCAACACATCGCTGCTACCATTGGATGTGAAGCTTTTGGCTAATCTCAAGCTGCTCACCACACCTGCTAAGTCTTTAAAACCCACAAGAGAAATGAGCTCCAATGTTCACACTGTACCCAGACTGCCTAAATAGAAGTTTGAGGGACACATCTGTCTGCAGGGCATGCTTTGTTAGCTCGGGCAGCTTAAGTCAGGGTGAGGCCTGTTGCTGGTGACCTGGGCTGAGCATGGCTTTATGCCTGCCCTGGGGTTAAGAGGTCTGTGCTGTAGTCTGTAGAGCTATAAGGTTTTTGTAATGAAGAGAAGGGGGAGGGGTCCTGGTATAAAAGAAAAAAAAGACAATGGGGACAGAGGGAAAAGGGGAGATGGAGGAAAGAAAAGAGGGGGAGGGAAGGAGGGAGGGGAGAGAGAGAGATACTTTAAAACTAATTAATCAATCAGTAAGAAGCAATGAAAGACTAGAAAAATCTAAGGAAGGAAAGTCTACTGTTAAAATGCCAAAATAGCCTAGCAGTCTGGAGTTCTCACTGTCTAAGGTCTACATTGACTCAAAGACTAGAGAACTAACAGTGGAATATTCATCTTTCCATCATTCTTCGAAGTAAGTAGGTCTCAGTGTCATTATTGGTACAATAAAAATTATACTACCTCCCTCTTATGGACATTGTGTGTATTAAGGTACATGATGTATGTGAAATGTGGAATATTCTACAAGTGTGCTGTGAACCCTGTGTGATCTAAAAATATATCTTCGAAAGTATTCTAGTTTAGCTGCTAAAGGCCAGGCTCACAACCAAAATGCCAAAACTATTGAGTCTATGGCTGACAAAACTGGTTTAGCAAGCCCAAAGGCTAGATGTTAGATATCTAACACTCACCCAGATCCCAGGTGAGCAAGGTAGCCTGCCTTTAATCCCAACCCTTCGGGCGTGGAAGTGCAGCAACAAGGGATCCCTAGAGAAAGCTGGCTAGCTTGAACTGTAGTCAGTGAGCTCTAGGTTCAACAGAGAGACCTTGACCTGATATTTTGAAGTGGAGAATGATGGAAGGCAACTGATATCAACCTCCGGCCTCTACATGAACACACACACATATACAGACATATGTATACACATGCAAATAGGCATATTTACATACATGAATACACATGCAAAAACAAATAATATATTCTAATTTGTGACTATGTAGTGATAGATACAGTTAACTAAACTTCAATGCTGACTTCAGTTGTTGGGAGTTGATATCTGAGTTGATATTATATCTGATAATCCTGAGAAGCCTATTGGTAAATCTTAGAACCATGGTCCAATTGTGATTACAATGTACAATTCATGAAGCATTCAATAAGGTTTGGTAAATTACTATTAGTGATGTCTATACTGAGCATAGAAGAGGTTACTGGCAACATGAATTCAGTGTATTTCCCACTTAGAATTTAAATACATCATTAAATGGGTAATGTGAATACTCTAACCCTTATGGAACTGACATTTTCATTTATAGTAAGTGTACCTTTGCTATTGTGGTAAGCACATAATATAGGAATTGTGTTTTTTAATAAACCAAAGATATTAATGATCACTGCAGTTTGCAAACATATTCCTATGGGGATCTCGAAATTAGTATTCCTTAAGACTCCATTCTCCCTTTCTAAAAACTGGTGTGTACTCATTGTATATAGTACCAAGTTTCACAAAGACATTTTCATACAAGTGTATATTCCCCACATGTCTGTTTCTCTCTCCTTCCTTCCTGCTAACTTCCTGGTATTCTCCTTCAATCTCTATACAGTTATGTTTCCACTTCCATGTCATATATGATTATACGTAAGTTGGGATCAAAATATAAAAAAAAAACATAAACATTTGTTTTTCGAAGAATGGCATGGCCCAGTTAATCTGATAATCTCCAATTACACCCATTTTCCTTTGAGATATAAATTTGTCCTTCCCTAGAGTTAAATAAAATCCCATTGTGCATTTATGCCACATTTTTGTAATTGAACACTGCTTATAGATTGGAGCCATGACTCAGCTATTATGAATAATGCTGCAGTAAGCATTAACATACAAGTATCTGTGACTTCTAGAATCCATTAGGTAAATGCCCAGGAATGATATAGCTGAATCATATGGTGGATTTATTTTTAGCTTAAAAGAAAAATGAACAATAACAAACAGCAAAATGCAAAGTCTTTGTGCTGATTTCCACAGTGGCTAGACCAATCTCTATTTCATTGAGGGGTGTATAAGGGTTCCCATTTCTTCTCATCCTCATTTGTTTTAAGATTTTGTGTGTGTGTGTGTGTGTGTGTGTGTGTTGCCTGCATTATGTCTATGCCCCATGTGCATGCTTGGTGCCTGTGAAGCAAAAAATGCACCAGATCCCCTGGAACTGGAGTTACAAATGGTTGTGACCCACCGTGTGGGTGCTGAGAACCAAACCCGGGTCCTCTGAAAAAGCACCCAGTGCTCTTAGCTACTGAGTCATCTCTCCAGCCCCTATTGTTTATTTTCTTAATGACTTTCATTCTAATTTGAATGAGATGGCATCTCTGTGTGATTTTAATCTGTGCTCAGATTCTCTTGTTCCTCATTTTTGTTTTCAAGTTCAATGGCCATTTTTTTTAACTTTACCATTTGGTAACTGTTCATTTCATCAGACATTTATTAAGCTATTTCATTTCTTGGTGTTTAATATTTTGAGTTCTTCATATATTCTAGATATTAATAATTTGTCAGGTGTGAAGTAAGCAACTCTTTTCTCCCTTCCCATAGGCTGTCTCTTCACTTGGCTGTTTACTTTGCCATAGAAAATCTTTTTAACTTTGTGAAAGTCCATTTGTCAGTTGTTGGCATTATTTCCTGAGGGACTAAAGTCCCAAGCAGAGAGTAGAAAATGCTTGTTATGACTGTAGTCTTCAAGTATTATCCTTACTTTTTCCTCGAGTAGTTTAAGACTTTCAGGTTTTGTTTTAAGGCCTTTGATCCATTTGGAGTTGATTCCTGTATAGGGCGTGAGACTGGCACTGAGTTTCACTCTTCTGCTCATGGAGATGCACTTTCCTCTGCATCATTTATGGAAGAGGCTATCATTGCCATCAAAACTCAGGCAGCTGTCACTGTGTAGGTTTATACCCGAGTCCAGTTCTATGTCAATGATCTGCATTGCATGTCTATTTTTCTGCCAGTAGTATGATGTTTTTATTACTATGGTTTTGTGGTATAACTTGAAATCAAGTATGGTGATAACTCCAAACGTTCTTTTTTCTCATTATTGTCTTTATGATCTAGAGTCTTTTGTTCTTTTGCCTAAATTCTAAGAATTTTTTTCTATGAAGTTACTATTTTTTTAAACAAGTTCTCCCTATGAAGTCCAGACTAACCTTATGATCTTCTTGCCTCTGCCTGAGTGCTAGATTTGCAAGCATACCTGACTTACTAAAACTAGCATTTTGACATGAATCATGTACAATAAATGTCTACAGACCCACTTAAGACTGAACTTTACTATATCTTCCTTTTAGTGGTATCATTTGGATGATACCCATCATAACTGAATCATAATTCAGGCATATATTTGATGGTGATTTGACACAGATTACACCGTGAGTGACAAGAGACCCAGGAGAATACTCTGTCATCAGGTGACAATGGACATCCCTTTACTACATCTGATGAAGACAAAGCAGTTTCCTACTTTGAATATTATTTTCATGCATTTATGTTTTTAGGACTGCTTAAGCTGATTCTTTAGCAGCAGCATCAAGACTTTTGGTAATTCTTCCATTATCACAAGTATTTATGTTGCATCTGTCCCAGGCTTACCACAAAGTGAGCCAGACCTCATGGCTTTCCATCATTTCTGGCCCCCAGTCACATGAACCTAACCATTCCATAATTGTTAGAAATAAACATGGTGTGATCACTGGCAGATTTCAATGGACATAATTTGGAATCCATAAGATTAGTTATGTAATGTAAATATAAGACAAAGGATACAGTTTTTAAAAATTAGATGAGTTCCACATCCTAGTTATAATCATTTTGGAAGCACCTTGCAAACTCATTCTCTCCCAAGAAGTCAGCCTTAGAACTCTTCATCAAATGCACATTATTTTATGTCTTTAATTCCCTATCTTGGTTGCATATGTTATTCCTGAGTTCTTATTTCCCATGCAGTGATCTCACCAAAAATAAAATAAGAATAAGAATAAGAATAATTCTGTCATATGGCTCAACACAATAATTAGCATTCAGTAGGATTTGTTGAGTGAGAAGTCAAGCCAACATCTATAAATGAAACAGGTGTTAAAGACATCTATATCACACAGAACCTTGAAGATATAATAATGAACCAGACATCAGAGGTTCATGCCTTCAGCAAGTTCACAGTCATAGAAGGAAGGGAGCCCAAGAACTTGATAAATAATGATCTAATGCAGTGTATACAGTGAAATGGCCATACAACTATGGAAAAGAAAAACAGTCCCATAGAAAGCCCAGTCCAAGTCTCAGCATTTAGTATTAAAACTCAGTCTACTCAGAAGAATGACAAATCCAAACTGTTGTGTGTGTCAGGAAGGCATCAGAGGACTGGGGACTACAATGACCTATAGAATCTTTGCTCTATCTCCAGGGGGAGGAACAAGTTACCATTAGCCAATTATATCAGACAGGCCTGAAACCTAACCCAACGCAGCCGGAATAACATTTCCCTGGGAAGCAAACTATTTCGGAAAGTTTATGTAAAATATCCTGCTTTTGAAATGTTGGCAACCAATTTTCTGTTTGGTGGTGCAGATACGACATACCATCAGAGTTAGAAGTTTTCTGCCTCTCACTGAGGGCTTCCATTGAAGGGGTATCCCTTATAAGGGGGCCTTTCTGAATCTCGAGTCCAGCCTACTATCCCTCAGTTTTAATCAAAACTGGCTGAGGAAGAGTTGATGCCTAAGGCGTATGGGAAAATGAGTGAACCTTTGAGAAAAGTCAGAGGTACAGAGCTCCTGGGAAGAGAGGTGAGTAGGGTGAAGAGCCTGATGGGAACTCTTTCGAATTTAGCATAATGAGCAATGCTATCCTTTAGAAAGCACTAACTGAGGTCAGATTAACAAGTCAACACTGAAACCGTATCCAAACAAGTCTACCTAATAGTGGAAGAAAGTAGAGAACGGGCCAGAGGAAAGAGCCCAGGGGTGCATCCAAAGCTCCCGGCTCCACACGTTGGCAGGTTTCAGGCTCATCAGGGAAATGCAAAATTAGAGCAGGCAACGAGTTCTGAGAGACCCGGTGCAAGGCCTAGGCCTGAGGCAGGCTGAGCGCGGAGGCACTTTGGGGAAAGAGAGTTTGGCAGCCTGACTTCCTGAGGCTGTATCCAAGGCTAATTAGTTTGCAGTGTTCTGTGTGTGCCTGAATGGAAATGATCCCCGGACTGAGAGGCACAGTGGAGGGAAGGGTGAGGAAATCAAAAACATATGCACAAAGAAAGCAGGGGAAGGGGTTGGTGGGAGAGGAAGGCGAGGGGGGAAACCTGTCCTTTGGCTACATTTTCTCTTTTCTTTTTTTTTAAGAGAAGGCTCTCATCATTCTGTTTCATGACCAGTAAATCACCACCACAGCCTGTCCGTCATATCTCACATCTGCTGCAGAACTCATTAAACATCAAAAGACCGGCCTATCAGTTCTGCTTAGTTAGAAGTCTGACTTACTAGAGGTCTAACCAGGGAGGAGTTTGCATGTTTTTAATAATAGCTTAAGGAACTTCTTAGCACCCCATAAATTACTTAATGCTACAAACTCTTCCTGAAGGTCCGGCCGGCATTTGAGAGCTGTTGAACCAACCCAGACCTGGCCCTGTGGCAATGGCTTTTTGATGGTCACATTCCAGGAGATCACAGGGTGTTAGTTAATGCTTTAATTCATAATTTCTGAGCCGGTTATTATTACCTTGCTGGGTATGTCTTCCTTGGAATGTGTAGCATGGAATGCCTCTCTTTGTGTAATTTCTGACTCTGTAGCGAGGTAACCTGGCTGGCTATTACATATGTGACTTGTGGAGTCACTTTGAGGCCTCTCAGAGCAGTGAGAAATGGTTTAGCTGAGAGATAGGTTAACAACCTGGGGCAATAAAATCAGAACCCTTTCCCAGTCTTGAAGGTACATGCTGGGCAGATGTATAAATCAATAAATATTTGTTGAGTGCCTACTCTGCTAAGTATAGGCATACTGAAAGGAGTCTTGACATTTACTCCCTGTAAATAGTCTCTGATAGTGCAGGCAAGTATAAATGTTTTGAGCTTTAAACACAAAAAAGTCCAGGCTGAAATTTTTCCCACCTGTAACTATTAGAAGTGTTTGGGGAATTAAGTACATTTTTCTGTGAGAATTTGATACCAACTATTGTACTGTGTCCAACTCTGCAAAGTCCATAGCCTGAGAAGTGGCATAGTCTAGAAGCTGAGAAGTGGCATGACTGTGGAAATCACGCCTTTTCTAAGAAAATCAGGGTCGAAACCTCAACTTATACCTCCTACCTCCACTCGACTTTCTGCTTAATAAAGCCACAGTGGGGGGGGGGAATCTTAGCACCTTATAGTCTGATTGTCATGTGGCTAATAGGACAATGTATTGTAAGAGAGACAAGCACAGTGTTATTAAGATATGACTTATGGAATCCTTTGGTTATGCTGAAAATTGACTACTGGAGCACAATCCTTCAGGTCAAGATACAAAGTCTATCAGAATAAGAGAAATGATCAAGTCTGAAAGAAGAACTCAAATGGCAGGGTGAACACCGAAGGCTTTCTTAGCTAAATGATGCATCTACTGAGTCCAAAAGACACAGTTAGGCAGATGCAGGGCATGGGGAACTTCTGGCTACTCTAGCCCTCCTGGTGTGGTTTTGCAGATGTCTGCCTCCCCAAGCCTCAGATTATCTCATTGTTATTGTCTTCACAAGGCAACAAGTGAGCAATTACTATATGCAGAAAATTATGTGAGGTGAGGTTTCCTAGATTCAAAAATGGTCTCCGTTTTTCAGTAGCAAACTTTAGAAGTGAGTAGATGAATATGGGTTGATGAATGGGCAAATGGAAAGAAAGACAGAAACAGACAAATTATAGCAGCATCCAATCTATACTTTCACATCACAATGCCAGTTTTAAGAGCATCCCACAGTGCTTCACCCAGCCCTCCCTGTACTGCAAGGGAAGTTGAGAAGCTACTACTTAATCTATGTTGAAAGAGAAGACCAGATTCTTATGCTAATGAAGAGGGCAGATGACCAGTGCAACATGATTGATGCCTTGGAAGGAAGTCAGAAATAAATATATGTAAAGGAATGGAAAAAAAACTGAAGGTATTATATCTCTAAGGAGAGCAGAAGGACCAAACTGAGACTGGAAGAGAAAGCCATTGCTCTAAACATCCCCACCTCTGGCTAATATAGCATCTCTTTGTTTTGTTTGTTTTGAGAAGTGAGTTTTTTATTTTATTTATTCTTGAGGGTTTCGTGGATGTATGTAATGATCTATGGTTATTTGCACTCCAATTTCTCTCCTCCAACTCCTTTCCTCCCTCCAAATCCCTCTCAACTTCATGTGTTTTCTTTTGATAACCACTAAATCCAAGTAGTTCTGCCCACATGGAAATAGGTGTGGAGCCAGCCAGTGACCAAGCCTCAAAAACTAACAATTCTTCTTCTCCGAAGAAGCTATTGATTGCCAATAGCTCCTCAGGAAGGGGTGGTCATCTTACCAGAATTTTGGCTGGCTTATTCTTTGCTGAGTTGTGTGCCGGTAACCACAGCTGCCATGTGAGTTGATGTGTGCAACAGTCATGTCATGCCCAGAAGACAGTGATCTTCCTCTATCTCTCCTCTCTAGCTGTAGGTTACATCCCATGAACTCTACACCTATGCTCTGCTTAAGTTCTTCCAGGAAAGCCATGTTCATCTCACACACTAGGGTTAAAGGCCCCATCTGAACTGTCATAGCACATTTACCATAGTGTGCTGAAACCCACTCCCAGTCTCTCCTACAGTTTGTGACCCTCCTGAGGTCACAGATAATTTCTTTCCAGCATGTACTACAGAGGCTGTCAAATATTAGGTATTTACTGAAGTCTGTTGAAGGACCAAGTCATTGATTTGTAGATATAAGAATAATATCATTTGACACACCCCTTCCAGTTAATGACATCTGTACTTTCTACATAAGTATCCAGTTTCTAGGAGGGGCCTGCAGGTCCCTTTCTGTGTTATGTTTTAATCTGAAGTTTTGGTTTTTTTTGTTGTTGTTGTTGTTTTTTAATTGAGAATAGTCTAGTTGCCAAAAAACTATTTGTGTGGGTTTTGCATGCCAGCTATGCTAAGCTACAGTCCCATTATCAGACTGAACACGAAGCCAGGTGTTGTTCTGAAGGCATTTCACTAACATAGTTCACACTTAAAATCAATAGACTTTTGATAAAAAAAAAAAAGACCTGTTCATTGGTTGTTTTTGTCAGATTGTAACTAAGTACCTGACGGGAAGTGACTTGAAGGAGAAGTTTATTTTGGCGGCGGTTTGGGAAGACACAGTACATCATGGCTCTGAAGGCACGGCACAATTCGAGGCGCTGAGAGCGTAGAGCTGAGACTTCTCACTCCTCAGTGAACCCAAAAGTAAGGAGAAAGAGAAATGATGGACCTTTAATGGCATTTTTCCTTTTCTCCTTTTTAGTCAGTCTGGATTGTAGTGGGTAGCTATTCCAGCTTTGACCTTGAAGAGCTGCCCCAGTGTGGTAGCTGGTAACTGCCACACCTACCTATGACCTGTCCCTGGGGCGTGGCCAAGACAGGAGCCCTTAAGACCTGAGATCCGTAGGTGATGACCCTCTTGGTTCCTTGTGATCCTGGATGCTGGATGGCAGACCAAGTTAGAGTTCTCCAGAGAACCACACTGGACTGCACCTCACCTCTCCCAGATCCTGTAACCAACCCCTTTACTGGCTGTAATAACTCAAAATAACCTCCTTTTAACTACCAGATAAACTATGTGGAGTTGCCTTGTTAAATCCCCACATTGCTGGATCTTCAGTCCACAAAACAGTGCCACCCACATTCATGGTGGCCTACCCTACAAGTTATAACTCTGGAAACATCCTCACAAATACAGCCAAAGATATGCCTCATTGATAGCCTAAGTGTTCCTTAATCATCATAGAAGAATATTCTAAAGAATAAAACAAAACAACAGCGACAACATAACAGATAAACCTGACTTAACCAGCGTAATCCATTTAGAGGCCTTAAAAGCAGGGCTGAGGCTGTCCTGTAAACAGTAATTCCATCCTTGGATGGCAGCACCTACCCAAGAGAGCCAGCCTGTCCCCTGGACAGTCTTTGCTGGGAACTGAGACTCATGCAGCCAGTCCCCACAATCACGTAAGTCATTCAGTATTAGTTCTCCAAGTGCGTATTTTCTATTTGGCCTGTGTCTCTGATTGGATTTTAACTGATGTGGTATGGATATAAAAACCTTAGAGGGACATTAGGTTTTAGTCACTAGATGAAAAGTGTCAGTCAGACTTGCATAGTTTTGAATTCAGCATATCCCTGTTGTTCTGGGTGATGTAGTCTGTCAAGTATCTTTTACTAACCTGGACCAGTTTTACTCTTTGTTAAACCCACTGATGCAACTCACTCCTATCATTTTATGGGTGTGGCAGAAATTAATAGACCGTCTTTGCAGTTATGACTAGTGATAGATGAGGCTGCATTGCTCCCTTGAAATGACATAGATTATAGATTTGGCTTTGGGATTATATAACTGCCCATGTTGCTGCCCTTGAAAACTCAGAACCATGCTTGGCTCCAGATTCTAGGATGGCCCCAGCCTTCTCCAGAATTACATATGTTCTAGTTGGTACTGTTTAGTTTTGGTTGACCAGATGGTGATGAAGAAAAGCAGAACTCTCTGACTGGGGTAAAGGCAAGGCATGCACTGGGCACTGGGATTTGTTCTGTGGCTGTGCCCTGTACACAGTTCTGTTCTTACATCTTGGGCACTGGGCATCATTCTCTGGCCGTGTGCTGCACACGATTCAGTTCTTACACCTTGGAATCTTGATGTTTGTTACCATGTTACCATCGATTCCCAAGCACAGCCTTTTCTCAGGCCTCAGGATTAACTCTGCCCTTTGTAAATTCCTCCTGTTGCTTAAAAATTAGCTCTGCATACATGTGCAAAGATGCATTTCCTCAGCCCTTTGGACTTTTTAAATGATTCTGTCTTAAGTTTTGATGAAACCGTGCTCCTTTCTGACTGCTTTTGTATTTCTTGAAAGTGCAGAGTCAGAGGTATGTGTAAGACACTTCAAAGCCATGAACAAATGCAGCAGATTTATCAAACATTAAAGATAAACTGGTCGACAGAGACCTAAATGGCCAGGCTTTGGCCAATACCACCATCTGTTAGTTATAAGTGGAGTTGGCTTTCTCTCTTTCTTTCTTTCTTTCTTTCTTTCTTTCTTTCTTTCTTTCTTTCTTTCTTTCTTTCTTTCTTTCTTTTTTCTTTCTTTCTCCCTTCCTCCCTTCCTCCCTTTCTTCCCCTTCTCTCTTTCTTTCTATTTGTTTATCTTTATTTCACATGTCTGAGTGTTTTGCCTGCATATATAGATATACAACATATACATACCTAATGCTCATGAAGGGTGTTTGATCTCTTGGAATTATAAATAGTTTTGATGTGCCATGTGGATGCTGAGAATTGAACCTGGGTCCTCTATAAGAGAATCAAGTAGTCAATAGTTTGATGGGAGTTGGTTTATTTATTAGATAAGGTTTATTTCTATGACAATTTCTAGGGGATAGAACTTCTCTCATGGCTTCTTCTTCTCCCTTGAAGTTCCTTCCTTCTATGGATATTAAAGTCTGTAACAGCAAGGGCCATTTTGGTCTCTGGGTAATCAAAGCTAGGTCTTCTGGAAGACAAGGAGAGGAGGAGAGCTGTGTGAGTCTCTTGTGGACCTCACACCAGTGCTACTGTTGTTTTGAGGTGGCCACAGAGTAAGAGCCACAATGTGGATAAGAGGTTCTCTACTCTACTGGCTGCCTGTCAGAAACATGTGGACATCGCATTGGCTTTGAAAGGTTTTCAGACTTCCTAGAATGTGTACCCAAGCCTGAGAAACACTCTTTCACAGCAATAAGGGAGGGAGGACACAGAAGAGTTAGCAACATTCACAAGTTCATCGAGCTCTTTACCCTTCTCATCCCCAGCACTCACTCTTCCAACTGCAGTGTGATACTCAGGAGGCACTAGACATGGATAGCCTTAGGATTTTTCCTCAAGATTCCCAATTAAATTTGGGACCATTTCTATTGAAAGCCCCCAAGTCCCTGTAATTCCCTTCCTTTTCGAAATCTTTTTTGTTTCATTTTTCTTTATTAAGAAATTTTTTACTCACTTCACATACCACCCACAGATCCCCCCTTCTCCCTCCTCCCACTCCCTAGCCCTCTCTCCCAAGCCACCCTGCAACTCCACATCCCCCAAATCGAGGTCTCCCATGGGGAGTCAGCAGAGCCCAGCACACTGAGTCTAGTCAGGTCCAAGGCCCTTCCCACTGCACCAAGACTTCAAGGTGTCACACCACAGGCACCAGGGTTCCAGAAGCCTGCCCAAAACCCAGGGACAGATCCCGATCCCCCTGCCTGGGTCCCCCCGCCCCAAACAGTTTGAGCCAAACAACCATCTTCTGTTTCCAGAGGGCCTAGTCCAGTCCCATGGGGGCTCCACAACCACCAGTTCACAGTTCATGGGCTTCCACTAGTGTGGCCGGTCATCTCTGCACATCCTCCCATCATGATCTCGCCTGCAGTATCTCTCCTCTCTCTCATCAGTTGGATTCCCGGAGCTCAGCCTGGTGCCTGGCCTCTGTATCTGCCTCCATCTGTCACTGGACAAAGGCCCTTTTCGAGATCTTAATGTAAGTCCCCACCAATGGCCCATTGGCCATGACCCTGGAAGGCCAGAAAGCAGTTATTTTTCATTACCAGGGGAGGAGCTGACTCACCCTTGTGACAGCACTACCATAGAGCCTGGTAAGGTATTGAGCTGGATTCTGGCTCCACAGACTGTCATGGGTTACTGACTTCTCAACGTCTCAGAAATGCTGGCGATCTGAGTTTAGGTACCCTGAGTATGCCCAGTACTCATACTCTCCTCGATCAGAAAAGGTTTTTTTTTTTCATTTTTCTTTAAGAATTTTTTTACTCACTTCACATACCACCCACAGATCCCCCCTTCTCCCTCCTCCCACTCCCTAGCCCTCTTTCCCAAGCCACCCCACATCCCCACATCCCCCAAATCAAGGTCTCCCATGGGGAGTCAGCAGAGCCCAGCACACTGAGCCTAGGCAGGTCCAAGCCCCTTCCCACTGCACCAAGGCTGTGTAAGGCGTCACACCACAGGCACCGGATTCCCAGAAGCCTGCCCATGCACCAGGGACAGATCCCGATCCCCCTGCCTGGGTGCCCCCTAAACAGTTCAAGCCAAACAACCATCTTCTGTATCCAGAGGGCCTAGTCCAGTCTCATGGGGGCTCCACAGCCACCAGTCCACAGTTCATGGGCTTCCACCAGTGTGGCAGGTCTAGATAAGAAATCTTAAGAATGTCAGCTTAGTTAGGAAGGATGACAGACATAGCGTAGGCAGTACCTCAATGCTAAACTATTTGAGCATGGGCTCTGCTGTTATCACACACTGAGGTACCTTAAAAGGAAAGAGTACAGCAATCCAGAGATGGAGGCCAAGGATGCTGAAAGTGAGCATAGTGTCATGTGACTAGAAACTGAGCCATTAAATCTTAAAAGGACAGCTGATAAAGCGCTGCACTCCCAGATGTAGTGACCGTCCATGTCTTATCAACAGCACACTTTCCAACGTCTGCCAGCAGCTGCATGGTCCACACTGGCCCATCTCCATCATGCCCCTTATTTCCTTTGCTTGTCTCCCTCGGAGCTCCATGTTTCAGTGCTGAACCACTGGTAAGTGTCAAAAACACACTTCACATTTCACACTCCTGCATTTTCGGGTACCATTTCATTTTAGTGATGGTCCTTGAAAACTCGACACGCTGCAATTTAGTGATGGAAGTTAAGTCTGCACAGCCTTGGTTATTTAAGGAAAGTAAACCAGCACAAAGGTCGTGTGCAGTACAAATCAAAGGGCCTGGCTGCGTTATAATGGAACTTTATTTAGGAAATAGACTGAGGACCACTTGGAGAGCATGGCCCCGCAGTCCACATGGAGATGTGAAGCAGTTCGTTTTACCCCAGGAGTGACAGGTAAAGTCAGCCCTAGGGTACTGCACTGGTCCTTAATGGAAACAGACACCACTGAAAAGGAATGTGGACAAGTAACACCAGATAGCCAATAAGCACATGTCTGGTGGAGGATATAGCTGTCAGTGTTGCCCAAGCTGTCTTTCAGATTTGTCAAGGATTTTTTTTATCTTATTTAATTTTTAGGTTAGCTTACTAAGTAGCAGGTTTCCTTATGGCATCTTCATCGATGTAGCTTTGGTTGATGCTCCCACGGTCTGTTTTGCTCCCCATCTCTTTGCTTCCTGTCTCTCCTTACACCCTCATTACCCACCTTCTACTTTCATATCCTGGGCATCCTTTGGCCCTGTTTCCTTTAAAGTTTCTTTCTTTCACTTCTCATGGACCCCCTTTTCTGGTTTCTTCATGTGCTCCCACATGAATGCATACACACACACACATATATTATATATATATATATAAATTAAAAGCTAGGATATGCATGTGAGAGAGAGCATGCTGTATGTGTGTCTTTCAATGTCTCTGGTACCTCTCTTAATACATTTTCCAGCTCCATCCATTTTCCTGCAAATTTCATAATATTTTTCTTTAGGTACATATACACTGTGTATATATACCACATTTTCATTAAGCATTCATCAGTTGCTGGAGATCTAGGCTGATTCCATTTCCTAGCCATTGTGAATAGTGCAGCCGTGGATGCATGGATGTGCAAAAATCTCTGTTTCGGAATATGGAAGTTTTTTTTATATGAAATGTGGAATATGCTCAGGAGTGGTAGAGCTGGGTCATGTGGTGGTTCCATGTTTAGCTTTGTGAGCCATCCTCACACCTATTTCCATAGTGACTGCAGCAGCTCCATCAGCTGTCAATAAGGAACTCCCTTCTCCAAAACCTCACCAGCATTTGTTGTCATGTGCTTTATTGAGGGATAGATAACATAACACTGTGTTGAATTATGTGCGTATACCTCTATATAGCAAAATTTCCCATTTTCCCATCTGAAGCATATGATTCATTGATACTGAGTACACTCAGTGTGGTATGACGGCTGCCATTCTCTACTTCCAGAATGTTTTGTCATCTCAGACAGAGGCTCTATACCCATTTGCTAGTGACTCCTCATTCCAAATCTTTCACACCTTGAGTCTCTAGTAAGTTCTTTGTCTTTGTCTCTGAATTTGCCTGGTCTGGGTTCTTCAGGGAAATGGAATAATAATTGTTCTTTCTTATGAGACTTATTTCACTTAGCATAATGTTATTTTTAGTTTATGTAACAGTATATAATAGAATTACATTTTTACCCACATTTTTATTGTGCCTTCATCTATTGATAAACACTCGGCTATTTCATGATAATGCAGCACATATACCACGCTATATTAAAGGAGGTGACAGAGAGTGTGATATTTGGTTAATGAAGATTTGTTAATGAAGAAATCCATTTTTGTGGATATCATCTGTTTTCTTTTGGTCCAAATCCTGTAATTATTCAGCACTGAAATCAATTTTGTAGAACACATTATAATCAGTGTAGCTGTCGGCTGCTTCTCCTTCTAACATTTACAAATAAGAACACAGAACGTACAAAACAACAATTGCGCATATCGGCCATTTGTTTGTGTCTAGTCACCTTGTCTTCATAGTCTATTTTTAAATGGTTTTAATGTAAGTAACTAGTGTTAGTTTTATTGTGTTGCTGTGAGAAAACACCCTGACAAAAGCAGCTTAGGAGAGAACGGGTTTACTCTGGCTGGTAGTTCTAGTGAGGTACGTTCTGTCATGGGGGTGAAAGCCTGGCAGCAGGGGCATGCCCTTGGCTTGTCACACTGTACTGGCAGTCTAGAAAAAAAAAGAAAGAACAGAAAGTGGAGTAAGGTCATAAATCCTCACAGCCCACCCTCAATCATATACATCCTTCAGCAAGGCTCTGCCTCCTAAAGGTTGGTAACCTCCCCAGACAGCACCATCTGCTGGAGACCAAATGTTCAATACATGAGCCTATGGGGGATGTTTCACATTTAAACTGTAACATAAACTATGCTGTGTTAGTTTTTTGTTGTTATTGTTGTTGTGACAGAATACCTACAAAAGAACTTAAGGATAGAATAGTTTATTTTGACTCACAGGTTGAGAGTACAGTCCATCACAGGGAGGAAGTCATGGCAGCAGGGACTTGAGGTAATTGTCATATTACAATCACAGTTAGGAAGCACAAAAAGATGAATGCTGGTACTCAGCTTGCTTTTTCTTTTTTATTCACTCCAGGACTCCAACTCATGGAATAAATGATGCTACCCAAATTTGAGGTGGGTCTTCCCATCTCAGTTAACCTGCTATAGAAAACATCCAGCACAGATGCTTAGAAGTTTGTTTCTAAGTTGATTCTTAATCCAGCAAAATTGAAAATTATGATTAACCATCACAACTCCTTCCCTTGTGAGCTTGACACTCAAGTACATCACTTTAAATAATGGTGTTCTAATCCTAATCCTAAAGTCATGGGCAAAATGCTTCTAGCCCAACTTCAAAATTCTATAGTCTTTTAAAAGTTCTAACACTCTACAAACGTTTAGGTACAGAATAACTTCTGAGAGTTGATTTCTTTACTATAAAAACTTATGTGATCAAAAAACAAATTCCATCCTTCCAACACACATTGGTGCAGAGTAAACAAATCCAAAAAGGAAGATAAATAGAAGACCTTACCACAGAAAGATCAAAGCTTAACAAGGAAAACACAAAGTCCTATAGGTTCATATTTGGCATCTGGATCTCATGATAGAATCATCTGGGCTCCAATGGACTTGAATAGCTCTGTCCCTCCATTTTTGCCACCTGTATCACATATAGGCTCTCTTGGGACAGCTCCACTTGATAGCTGTGGCTTACTTTGTGCATGTTGGTTCTGGCATCTCAAATATCCAGGAGTCTCCATTGCATCTTCAGCTTGACCTTCAAAGATTCATATAGTAGCCTAGTAAGGCCTTCTTGCTGAGACCCTGAGCCTACTGCACACATTGCCTAGCATCAAGAGGATTGTGGAGAGTCTTCTGTAACTGTGGCCCAAGACTCCAAGAATCCCTCAATCTGATGTTTCTCATGTCTGCCAAACCATGTGAATGGTACAGCCAAGTTCTACTGCCATCTCAGGATTGAGTCCTGTCCTGGGCTACAGTTGCATTGGCATTTTCAGTTTGGGTATCTCCCCTTTCAAATGGATTTTTTATTTCCACTAAATGAGGACTTTGATGTCAGGACCTTCCCCTTGGTCACCTTTCCTGTAGTCCCAGTGAAGAGATCCAGGTTTCTCATTAATAGTGTTAACCACTTACAAATACAGCTGATTTCAAACATACTTTGTCTGTAACTTTAAACTTATCTATATTCTTTTCTTCACCAAATTGCACAAAATTTTCATATTTTTCTGGTCTGCTTTTTGCTTTTTTTCACAACTGAATGAAAATAGTCAGAAGTAACCATAGCATAATGTGAACAATAGTGTCCTCTTTAGGTTTACCGTTGTTGTGATGAAACACCATGACAAAAAGCAACTTGTTGTTGGAGGGCTTCTCTCCAGGCTCCACCAAGCCCCGCAGTCCCACAATCCACTTATAAAATAATCACTCAGATGCTTATATCACTTATAAACTGTATGGCCGTGGCAGGTTTCTTGTTAAGTGTTCTTTTATCTTAAATTAACCCATTTTTATAAATCTATACCTTGCCACGTGGCTGGTGGCTTACCAGAGTCTTTACATGCTGCTTGTCCTGGCGGTGGCTGCAGTGTCTCTCCCTCCTTCTTCCTGTTTCCCCAATTCTCCTCTCTCCTTGTCCCGCCTACACTTCCTGTCTGGTCACTGGCCATCAGTGTTTTATTTATATAGAATGATATCCACAGCACTTTCCCTTTTCTTCTTTTTTTTAAAAAGGAAGGTTTTAACTTTAACATGGTAAAATTACATATAACAAAACAATTATCAAGCAAGAATTGCAGTTATAATATTAAAGAAGATGTCCTATCTATCTTGTATTTGTGAGTTTAAGGTTTTATATCTAACTTATCTTTTATCATAATTGAGGAAATTACAACTATCTAGTCTTCAACCATATCAAAGACCTGAGAAGGAACATAATGGTACCTGAGAAATGGTAGATGGATGCAAGCAACTTTCGGGAATCTTGCAAGAGTAGACCGAGACAGCTGGCAGCCTGGACAAACACCTAATGTTTCTCAGCATTGTTGGTACATTCTAAGTGGCTACAGGCCTAGAGTATATGACAGACCATTTTTATAAGCAGGAATTCTGAAAGACCATCTTACCCTGTCTTGGCAGAGTACAGTGGTCGCTTTCCTTGCATCCCGCTTGTCCAGAAAGGACAGCATTGTATTCATATTGTCAGCCGTCAAGGCAAGGGCAGTTCTTTGCCCAGTAGGCCATTTTGTGCCAAGAAGACAAACTTCCAAATGGAAATGTCTTAGAAGCCCAACATTCTCTCCGGATCAAATTGGTACAGCCAGGAGCAATTGTGTCTCACGTCAACAGAATTCTAAGTTATTTAAATGCCATATTTTCTAGGTCTATGAAGTGTTTGAAGATTACCTATCTATCTGAAATATATCTATGTATATCTAGAAGACTTAACTAACATGGCTACAAATATGATTATCATAGATGACTAATTATTAATCTATTTTTTAATTATCCATTAGAATTTTAAATGAGTTACATAAACATAATACCTCAAACAAGAATAGAAGTATATATACAATATAACAAAATTAACTTCAAGTTTGTATCAATAAACTAAAATTTATACCAATGTAAAACATTTTAAACATAAACTAAAATCTATACCAATGTAAAACATTTTAAACAAGTTGTTTTTTAAAAGTAGGTTCATTAATCTACCCTTTTACCTTATCATCTCTATATCCTCCTATATATCTATATCATACCCCCTTTTCTTTTTTAGAAAGAGATCACATTTATAATCAACCTGTTTTAAATAAAAATATTGGTTTTTCTCTGTCCCACACCAGAGGGCTCTTCTGATTTGGGACACAAGAATCTCTTAACCATTTTTTTTAAAGCAATATGTCTGGGTTTAGAGAGGGAGTGAGCCAATTCCATCTCTAAAGCCAGCTTGGTATATTTGGGAATTTGGCGTAGCATCTCTTACTACTTCCTGCTGGTGGGGGGCGCTGTATCTTATAGGGACACAAAGAAAATTTTAGGCCTATGGGGTAGTCCTTGAGGCTGTATTGTGGGAGCCAGTTGCCTTGAAACCGTTCTGGATGTTGGATCATCTGGGCCATGGTGTCATCGGAGATCTTTCAGGGGGTCTTGGCTGGTCAAACCTGATGTATCTTAATCTGGAACAAATCCATGGCCTCTGGCTTTCTGTGGAAACAAAAGCAGAACCTCTTTTCCAAAGTAACATATCCTTATATCCAAATTTTGAAGTCAAGGTACCTTTAAAATTTACATTTTGGCATAACTGAACAGCTTTTATAATCAAATGTTTTTCTTTAATTATGAATATCAAAGACAACATAATCCAGATTTTATGTGTGATAGCCATCTTTACGTGGCTTATTACCTTTACTGTTTTTTTTTAAACACTTTATTTTTAGATACTATTTGTTTATATAACGGTATATATATATTTTCTTTTAAGCCTACGTACATTTTTACATGTATTATAAACTATTTCATCTGAATCATTCTTATTGCGAACTTATTGCTTTAAACTGTAGCCTTTTAAGCCTGAAACGGCGCTGTGACTGCTGGCTCCACCCACTTCAGTTTCCCAACATGGCGGTGGTACGTTTTTTCCACCAGCTCTGGGAGTCATCAAGTCTCAGAAATAGTAGGTCTACGCTTTTATCAAAGCAGCGTGTAGCCCAGAAACCTCTTTTTTAAAAAAAAAAAATACTAGTAAAGACTAAATCTACCACACAGCGTAATGTGTCGCTGGCAGACTGCCTCATTCCTGCCATACTGCCGGTCAAATGCACACGCCAGGAACCTGCCAGTGTTCAAACCTGCGTTTTGCGGCGTCTAGCTGCCTGTATGAGACATGAAGCAGGAACCTGGTTTTGGCTCTGTTTAGAATTGGTTATTAAATATTCTCAGGTTTAAGGTGGAAACTCGTGCCCCATGTTGGGCGCCATTTGTTGTTGGAGGGCTTCTCTCCAGGCTCCACCAAGCCCCGCAGTCCCACAATCCACTTATAAAATAATCACTCAGATGCTTATATCACTTATAAACTGTATGACTGTGGCAGGCTTCTTGTTAACTGTTCTTTTATCTTAAATAAACCCATTTTTATAAATCTATACCTTGCCACGTGGCTAGTGGCTTACCAGAGTCTTTACATGCTGCTTGTCCTGGCGGTGACTGCAGTATCTCTCCTCCTTCCTGTTTCCCCAATTCTCCTCTCTCCTTGTCCCGCCTACACTTCCTGTCTGGTCACTGGCCATCAGTGTTTTATTTATATAGAATGATATCCACAGCAGGAATTGGGGAGGAAAGGGTTTATTTGGCTTACACTTCTACATTCATCACTGAAGGAAGTCAGGGCAGGAACTCAAACAGGACAGGAATCTGAAGCAGGAGCTGATGCAGAGACCATGGAGAGATGCTACTTAATGGCTGGTTTTCCATGGCTTGCTCAGCCTGTTTTCTTATAGAACCCAGGTTCACCAATGCAGGGAGGCACCACTCACAATGGATTAGGTCCTATCCCATCAATCACTAATTTAAAAAAATGTCAAACAGGCTTGCTTACTGCTGGATCTTACGGAGGCATTTTCTCATGGACTCCCTCCTCTCTGATGACTCTAGCTTGTATCAAGTTGGCATAAAGTTAGAGGGCATAAATAAACTGTCTTGAGATTCCTCATGCCAAACAGAAGAAATAGGTAAAACAGATAGATCACAAACAGATTCTTTGAAAAAAAAATAAGATAAATGGCCTATAGCCCATTTAATGATGGACTCCCTGTTTTCCTATGAAAGTTTATGAGTTAGGACCCCATTATTGACACCTCTCTTGAGATTCTGGTCTTGCAAATTCTCATCAGAATGAACCATTAAGCTCTGCTTACAGCGCTGTAGGGCTTTTCTAACTCTAAGCTCCAAACTCTTCTTCATTCCTCCTTCACATGAGCTCCAAAGGCCTAAGAAACACGTGGTCAGGTTATCACAGCAATGACCCTGGTTTTTTATATTAACATCCTGTTAATTAGTTATTTTTTTTCTTGTTCCTGTGACAGAAATACTTGACAAAAGCAACTTAAGGAAGGAAGGAAGTTAGGCCAATAGGCTTTATTTTCTGTCAAAGTCAAGGATATAGTCTACCATGGTTGGAAAACCACAGAGGTGGAAACTTGAGGCAGCTGGTCATATTGGTCATATTGCCTCTATAGTCAGAGAACAGAGATGGTTGGGAGTGCTTAGCTTGCTTTCTTCTTTTCATTCAGCCTTGAACTTTAGCCCATGGGATGCTGCCACTCAGAGTTAGGGTGAGGAAGGAATGGGTAAAGGAGGAAGAGGTGTATGTGTTTAAGGTCTGAGAGCAGTAAGGGGAGCTATTACAGTTGTAGTCATGCGGAAGATAAGATTTTTGTGAATTTATAAAAAAGGAGTACACTTATGAACACTTATTCTGATGGAATAAAGATCAAAACTCAGTAGGTTAACAATTTATGTTAAGTGTAAGTCATTATATAAAAATAATAATCAGAGAAAATGTTAGAAAAAAAGGCAAAAGTAAAAACATGGATAAAACCAAACACCAAAAGTAGATTGGATTAAAAAAATATACAAACTACCAATAAACCAATAAAGCAAAACATAAAAAAACATAAGGATGAGAAAGCAAAAGCAAACAAAACAATGGCAGAAGTAAACAAAACAAAGAACAGGTCTCTGTTCTAACCAGGACTCTCTGTTAGGTTTCCAAAAACTGAGTGTTCTGAATACCTGCCTATTAGGTGGGCTGCTACTGATCCCATCCCTGTTACTTTGTCTGTTTAAAACATCCTCAAGTAGGGTTCATCCCAGAGATGCAGGGATTGCTCAATGTACATAAATAAATACATGTCATTCACCACATAAATAGACTGAAAGGCAAAAACCACATGATCATCTCACTAAATGCACTAAAGTTCTTGGACAAAATCCAACATTCCTTTGTGATAAAAAGTCCTAAAGACTAAGGATACAAGAGACATGTCTCAGCATAATAAAAATAATTGACAGCAAAACCACAATCAACATCAACTTAAACAAAGAGAAACTCAAAGCATTTCCACTAAAATAGGGAGCAAGACAATATTGTTCACTCTCTCTATACCTTGTCAATAAAGTAATTGAAGTCTTAGTTGCAACAATAAAACAACTGAAGGAGATCAAGGGGTTACAAATAGGAAGGGGAAAAAGTCAAAATATCATTATTTTCACATGATACAATAGAATACATAAATGACACTTAAAACTTTACCAGGAAACTCCTACAGCTGATAAACACTTTCAGCAAAGTGACGGGATACAATATTAGCACACAAAAAACAATAGCCTTTCTATATACAAACAGCAGACAGAGAAAGAAATCAGGGAAATAATAACTTTCACAATAGCCTCAAAAAAAAATCTCGGGATAACTCTAACCCAGGTATTAGAAAAGAGAAAGATCTCCTATGCTCATGGATGGGTAAGATTAATACACTGAAAATATCAAAAGTAATCTACAAATGACTCAATGCAACGCCCATCAAAATTCCAACACAAATCTTCACAGAAATTGAAAAACCAATTTCAATTTTATATGGAAACACACACACACACACACACACACACACACACACACACACACACACACACAAAGAGAGCTAAAACAATCCTGAATAAGCAAAGAACTGCCGAGGGTATCATCATCCCCAATTTCAAGATATACTACAGAGCTATAGTAATAAAAACAGCATGGTATTAGCATAAAAACAGACAGGTTGACCAACGGAATCAAATTGAAGACCCAGATATAAGTCCACACACTTATGGATACCAGATCTTTTTTTTTTTTAATAAAGAAGCCAAAAATACACAGTGGAGTCTCACTGGGTGTATTTGTTTTGCCTGTTTGTCCATTTGGTTTTTCAAAGCAAGAGAGAAAGAAGGTGTGTCACTGTGGAGGATCTGAGAGGAGTTGGCAGAAGGGAAACTGTGATCAGAATATACTCTATGAAGAAAAATTATTTTAAGTAAAAGATCCTTACATGCTCCAGGATCATGAAAATACAATTCTACATATTCATTTGCTTTTTTGCTTTATATTTTGCTTTGAGACATAAAGTCACCTGAAGTGTATTCTATAATACGTGAGTTAATATCCTGCTTTTTCTCCTCTCCTCACATGGAGATTCCAGTTGGCTATGCACCACTGACTGAAATGGGCATCCACTGTGCTTCTGTGTGGATCTGATTCTGCTTTGTGCTCTGTCTCACTATTCCAAGGTGTCTATTCCTGTGCCACACCCAGACTATGTCAATCATTGCTGCTATCTACTGATTCTTATGTATGCTAGAAAAAGTGTTCCAGTATTCGTCTTAACGGTTCTCCTAGACCTTCACATGTCCACATAAATTTTGTCTACTTCTAAGAGTATCTGATGGAATTTAAACTAATACTGTATTAAATCTGTAGATCAATCTGAGGAGACCTGATGTGTACAATATTGAGTTTTCTAGTTCATGAATCTATTTTGAGTACCTTTTAAATTTTCTTCCATTATTAATTTTGGTGATATATGTTCTTTATTATATTTGTTCCCAGATGTTCAATATCTGAGTCTATTGTAAATATTTCCTTTAAACTTCATTTTAAAAATATATTGTTCTTTTTTTTTTGTGGTACTGGGGATTGAACACAGGTTATTCTGGGCATGCTAGGCAAGTCCTTCTACCACTGAACTATATAGCCTGAGATCTTTTTTAAAGTTTTATTTTGAGAGCTGGGGTGGTTGCTCAGTCAGTAAGGTACTTGCTGTACAAACCTGAGTTTCAGCCCTAGAGCCCATATTTAAAAAAAAAAAAAAACTGAAGGAGGTCTATGCATGTGTTTCTGATGCCAGGAGACAGAGACATGTGGCATGTGGATCTCTGGGGCTTGCTGGCCAGTAAACAGACTGCTTTGTGGTTTCAGGCCAGTGAGACAATGTGTCTCATGGCACCTGAGGAACAGCACTCAAGGACGTTCATCTCTGGCCTCCATATGCAAGTGCACTGTGCACACACACACACACACACACACACACACACACACACAGACGAGAGAGAGAGAGAGAGAGAGAGAGAGAGAGAGAGAGAGAGAGAGAGCGCATACACCAACAAGGATAATTAAACACAGAACCTTAAATGATTGAGAGAAATTATCTAATACAAATAACAAAAAGACTGGGAAAAATATAAAATCAAAGCTCCAATGATGTACAGGACACTGTCTTCAGGAGTTTTAGGAGGAAAGAGAGATAAAATAAGGCAGAAGTTTTTAAAATTTAATGACAGAAGATTTTCTACTGAGTGAAAAAACAAATCCGAGCCAAGCAGAATACCTCAAAGAGAACCACATTGAGCATGTGTAGCTGAAACCATTAAAAAGATGTCATAAAAAGAGAAGCATCAGATAGGTGAATCACACCTCCAATTACTGTTGCCACCTCATCATAAACAGTGTCCAGAGATGACTTTAGTGTTTCTTTATAAGGGCAGGAATGATTAAATCATCAACTAGTGATTGAACTGGTCTTCAGCTTCCTTCCCATCCCCAGAGTTCCTATATTCATGTTCGGTCCTTTTGATGACTTGTTCACATCCTGAGGTGTGCATAACAAAACCATTTCCCTCATTCAAATTCCAAGGGAACACATATCAGATATACATATCAATTAAAACTTCATTTTACTCTTTAAATGTAACATACTATTCTATGCTAATCACAGAGGTACAGAAATGAATTAGGAAAACTTATGAATTAGGAGAAATGAAAGAGAGCAAACAGAAAGCAGAAAATTTCTAAAACCAGGAATGTAAAAGAATAGGACTATCATTAAACTCATGAAAAGGATAGCAAATAAACTTACAACAAATACCACATTAAATGGTGAAGTACTAGTTTCCTCCCAGTGTTAGAAATAAGACAAGGATTCCTGTTTGAAAATGGCCCAAAGCTGCAATGGTCAATAAGGAAAGGAAAGAAAAATAAAATAAAACATAAGCGAATAAGAAGAAAGGAATAAAATTTGCACAGAACAAAACTGTGTGCCTAGAAAATCCAAACAACTTTGTAGATAAACTTCTAAAGCTAATAAATTAATTTACTACACTTTCTGGATTGGGGAACAACAAGCAAGCTGGGTTTGGTCACACACTCCACACACTGAGACTTAGAAACAGGAGCAAAGTAAGTGGGTTCTAGGTCAGCACTTAACAAAACAGTCTCAAAAAATTTCTCTCTCTCTCTCTCTCTCTCTCTCTCTCTCTCTCTCTCTCTCTCTCTCTCTCTCTCTCTCTCTCTCTGAGTACTCACTGGAGTATGGAGTACGGGGAAACCTACCTGGGGCCACATCGTTAAAGAAAATGGGCTCTTCTTCCCCTGGGAGCTATCCATTTCCAATAGCTTTATAGTCAAAATATTGGGTAGCACACTCCAAAAATGTTTCGCTTTGTTATGCATCCACTCTAGGGACCCTGAATTCTAAGGCTCCCTCAAGATGCTCACACCAATGTTCTCTTTTTAAAATCTTGTCACCCTGTGTTGTGTGGACTGCAAAGTGTTCTCAAGCAGCAGGTTTATAAAAGCAAATCTCCCCCATAACAGACGCTATTTTGGAAAAATTGCTTCACCAGTAGTTTTTTGCCTTCTTTTGGTGATTACCTGGTACCTTCAAGTAGGTTTCCCCTACTACATATAAGTACATATACCATTGAGCTACTTCTCAAACACCTTAAAAAATCTTTTTTAAAACGTTCGTATTAAGTATTTATAAATGAATAAGCTATTTATTCATATATGTAAATATATGGCATGATCACAGAAGGGAAACCAGAGCAATGGAGATTAGCAGAAGAAGGAGACTAAAGGGAGAGAGTGGAGCGAGGTGACCGTGGTCAAAGAACGTTATTGACTTGAAGGGAACTGATTGAGTGACACTCAACACTATGCGCATTGAATAGATACTAGTAAAATATCCTGAAAATTAAATTTGTGAGATGTTTCATATGATGATATTATATTATGGAGTTTATACTTTCTTATATTGCCCACTTGGCATTAGCTTTAAATATTTAAAAGTCAGGAACTCTTCAAAATGTTTTATAGATTTTGATTATAAACACTTTAATTTTCTGATTTTTTCCAAATATCATCAACTCTCTGTGAATAGGCTGACTTTCTCTCTCCTTAAATTATATATCCTGAAAATTGCCCAAGTCTTTTGCTTTTTGCTTCACTAATAAAAATGCTCCTGAAAGTCACCATGAAATTTAAGTATAAATAAACTTGCATCTAATTCTTTAACAGGGGTGTCCCTATGAAATATAGCTACAGATATTTTCTTAACCAAGTGAAATGTTTATTTAAAATCAAATAGAAATTTGAAAATATAGTTGGGTGCATTTTGATTCTTACGTTACGATTCCTGGTAATCTCATATGAGAAGTAGACTTGCATGTGATACTCAAAAGGAGTAAGCTTTCATACGCTTCTCAAATATCCTTTTTCCCTTCCACTTGTCATAGCCCATAATTCAGTTATCACAATGCACCCTTAATTCATTGTTTGAAACCTATACTTAATTTTATGCACTTAAAATCACCCCATGTTTTCTTTTCCATTCAGCAAATATCAATTTCACCATTTCTGGTTTCTATCAAGGACTGAGGTCAGCTAGGAGGGATGGGGTTAGAGCTGTGTCTTCTTCTAGTGAAAAAACTGCCCTCATTTATCTCAGTGGGCTTTCACTTTCTTTACTGCAAAAAGAAACACAGAAACAGAAAGAAAGGAGAAAAGAAAGAGAAGGAAAGAGAGGGGGAGGGAAAGGAAAAGGCTTTTGAGGAATGATTTATGGACTGTGAAATCGCTCATATAATCCACTTTTGCTGTGATTAACTCTGACAAACTACCTCCCAGCAGTCACCACTTCAATCAGACTATCAGATATTTCCCTCCACCCAGAAGCTTCCTCATGTACTCTTGTCCAGTCCTTCCTGAACTTTCACCCCACAAACAACCACTAATACATTTTTTGTTCTTTTAAATTTGCATTTGCCAAAATGTCACCCTAGCCTACTATTCAATACACAGTCTTTGAGCTTCTTCCGAATGCCGTAGCACATTTGAGATATAGCCATGACATTGCATGTGGTGGTATTGTGTTCCCCGAAATACTGTGCACACTAATAAACTTATCTGGGGTCAGAAAACGGAACAGCCACAATACTAAACATAGAGGATAGGCAGTGGTAGCCCACGCCTTTAATCCTAGCATTCCAGAGGTAGAAATCCCTCTGGAATCTCTGTGAGTTCAAGGCCACATCGGAAACAGCCAGACATAGTGACACACACCTTTAATCCCAAGAAGTGAGCCTTTAATTCCAGGGAGTGATTGCAGAAAGCAGAAAGATATATAAGGCATGAAGACCAGAAACTAGCAGCATTTGGCTGGTTAAGCATTCAGGCTTTTGAGCAACAGTTCAGCTGAGATCCATTCGTATATGAGGACTCAGAGGCTTCCAGTCTGAGGAAACAGGATCAGCTGAGGAACTGGCAAGATGAGGAAGCTGTGGCCTGTTCTGTCTCTCTGATCTTCCAGCATTCACCCCGAAAACTGGCCTCAGGCTTGATTTTATTAATAAGACCTCTAAGATTCATGCTACAATTGCATGTATCTCTAGCTCCTTCTATTTTATTGCTGAAAACTATTCTATTTCTTCGATGTACCACCACAGTTGCCTATGTATGTATGTGTGAGTGAGTGAGTGTGTGTGTGTGTGTGTGTGTGTGTGTATGTGTGTGTGTGTGTGTGTGTAGAAAAACCACATCAGCAGAGTTCCTGGTAAATGGTCTTTGTAGGCCATCCAGAGTGAAACTTAACATTTTGAAATTACTAGAATTAGATCTATATGAGCTGTGGGTAGCTGGAAACTAAACTAGGAAGTTTCATCACAAGTTGCTATTAGATATCAGAAGGAAGAGAACGAGGAACTCTAAAACGAACAAAATGCAATTGGCGTGGGAGAAATGTGTTGTCCCATAAGCTGGGCTAATTTTCAAGGTCTAAGCTGTTCAATCAGAGCTGAGGCATTTGTTAAAAGTGTGGAAGGAGTCAGGCTGGCACTTGCAAGCTGAGACTTAGGCCAGTCTGGTGGTGGAATGACATCATCTATAACATGGAATGGTCCACCTGACACATTTGACTGAAATTATCTCCATTGTGAGAGTTAATTAAAGCTAAAAGCCACTGCACCCAAGTGCTGAGAAGCAACCCCAGCTGTCCTGCATCCCCTTGGGGTTTCTATAGTAGCAACAAGTGTGGTGTGGGAGAATACAGCAGACCTAGAATACCTGCCTCTAAATCCCAGCCCAGTCACCCACTAGCTTGAAATGGACCCTGGGTGTCCTCAACTACAGAGTAGAAACATGAGCACTTATCAGCATGGCCGTTACAAATAACCCTAGTGAAAGTAAGGATTCCTTGTAACTGCTGTTCAGATGTCAGCCAGTGACACTGACCAGTGAAGGTAAGTGTCTGTGGAGCTGTGCTGTTGGTTGTCACAGTAGCCACCACAAGTGACTGAGCTGTGGCTTGTCCAGAGAGAGATGGGCAGAGATTATACAGAAGACAAAAACAGCTCACTCCCATCCTCAAAGCTCATATGAACTCACAGAAACGGAGGCAGCATGCGCAGGGCCTGCACAGGTCTGCATCAGGTCCTCTGCATATCTAGCACGGCTTCTAGTTTAGTGTTTTCAACAGGATTCCTGAGCGTGAGAATGAATGGGTCTCTTGTTCTTGTGCCTTCTATTAGGATCTTTTCTTCTGTTTGACAACTCCAGTGTAAGAGTTTTAGTTTTATTTCATTATATTTTGTTTTGTTATATTTTATTATTATCTCTTAGAAGCATGTTCTTTTCTGATGAGAGGCAGGAAAGAAGTGGATGTGAATGGGAGGGAAGCGGGAAGGGCTGGGAGGAATGGAGGTAGGGGAAACCATAATCAGGATATATTATGTGAGAAAACAATCTATTTTCAATAAAAAGGAAAAATAGCTCATTCATAATGTTTATATAACTTATATGTGAAACTATAGCACTTTACTCATATTGGGTAAAAGAAAATAAATGTTAAGTTCCTCAACTTTTTAACCTAATTTAATGTAATTACTAGAAAATTTTACAGTATGTGTGTGGCTTCTATCTGGGGCTTGCATTATGCTTCCTGTGGGCAGTAATATGTTAGTGTATTTCTCATTCGTGAAAAAAAAGGTAATAAATGATGTAAGGAATTTGAAACCCACCTTTGAAAATAAAGGCAGAAATATGTGAAAATTGTATTTATCTCTTAAATTCATCCATTTAAAAATTCATTTTGCTAACATGAGATTGGTCACTTCAAGGCTTGACTCTGTAACACTAACTGGATTCAGCATAGTCCAGGACCTACAGCCACTCACACTGTAATCATGGATGGGAATGGAGAGCTGGTACAGTACACAGTCTATCAGGAATATGTTTGAGGGGGCTGAAGAGATGGCTCCACAGTTAAGAGCACTTAATACCCTTGCAGAGGACCCAAGTTCAGCTCCCAGCACCTATATCAGGCGGTTCACAGTCATCTATAGCTCTAGTTCCATAGACCCAACAACTTCTTCTAGTCTACCTGGGTGCCAGGTGTGCACATGGTGACCATGCATACCTGGAGACATGTGCATATGCATGTGAGCATGCATGAGCACACATACACTAAAAATAAATAAATGAATCCTTTTGAGAAATGCTTTGTAAAAGAATGTCTTTGAAGCCAGGCCTGGTGTCAGGGGCCTGTAACTGCAGCCATTCTGGAGGTTGAAGCAGGAGGATCACAAGGCCAAACTTGTGATCCTGGGCTACAGAAGGAATTCCAAGCCAGCCTGAGCAACTTAGAGAAAGCCTGTTTTGGTCTGGGAATATGACTAGGTTCAATCCCCAGCACTGAAAATAACAATAACAGTAAAAGGATGGCTGTGCTGGTTCTTAGTATCATCTAATGAGAGGTCCCAAATATATGAAGGTGAGAGCAGATGTAAGCTCAGGAGTCTGATCTGAAAGTTCCCTCTGCTGCAGACAGGCCAGGCTGCCTTTATGTATTTCAGTGTTGCATATTTCAATGCTGCATGTGGATGGAGTAAAAGGGTCAACTTTTCAAGGACCTTATTATCTGAGCCTGTAAAGGCATGATGCTTAGGAGGCCAAGGGCATAGGTTTGTTCCCTGTGTGGGTCACTTCACTTTGCTCTGGTCCATGCCTCAGACTTGCCCCTTGCAACCTCAGCTGGCTGCCTTGTAAATACACTTTGACTCACTTGGCAGACAGAGTAGGAGCATGTGATGGGAACAGGGCACATCTATCACCACTAGGGCAGCAGCTGAAAATACATTCTTCACCATCAGTGAGGACTCTCAGAAAAGCGCTTAAAACTTAGCATAGCACTCTATACAGGGGTCCAATTCAAGGCCTCTCTTGCTAGCACATGTAGACCTGAGCTCATTGACCTGGGTAAAGTTAGTGGGCTAACAATTCTAGACACCATAGCTTCTTGGACAGAGCAGAACACAAGCAGCATTCATGAGACTTCAATCTTTTCTAAAGGTAGTATTGCCAGTAGGCACACTGGGCCCCCTGGTATGATATACAGAGATTGTTTAGACTTGGAAATATGGGCACCTATCTCTTGAGTGACCTGTCTGCTGGCAATATTTACATCCATGTGCATATATAAAGGTGGTGTGTTTTAGTTCTAGGTCGGAGCTCAGGTCTATGCTCTTTGCTGAAGCACCGCTGACAGAAAGGCTGGTCTGGAATCTCCAGCTACACAAATAAATACTGCAGCAAACCCTAACAGGAAGACCCTCGCTACCCAATTTCTTCCAGATGGCAGTGATGGATGGCTGTATGTTTATGTTTACTCGGTTTCCCAGGTGACTGCTGTCCTGCTTTCCACTGGTCATGGCTTGATGAGCATTTCTTGAAGATGTGAACCGCCTACTCCAGCTGCCCAGCTCTGAGCCCACTTGGTATATCCCACATTCAACATTGTCAAGAGGACCTTGTGCTTCTTGGATGTATAGTTAACTCTTCACTTGCCAATGGTTCTCCAATCATTTCTTATAAGTGTCCGGGACTAGCAAAGCAAAAATAAAGTATAGAGCACTGAAACAAAATTCATGACAGGCAGAATAAAGTCTCCTTTCCCTTAGATTTCTGCATCTTAATCTCAAGATGTTACATAATGAAAGAGAATTGGCATTGCAGGTAGAAGCAAAGCTCCTATTCACCAGACTCTACCAAAGGAGATTATCATGGATTGTCAAGTGGATCCTGTGCAACCATGGGGATCCTTAAAGGTGAAGGAGGAAAGGGGCATGAGAAATGGCTTGGTGAGTAAAGGGGCTTGCTGAGCCCGAGTTAATCCCCAGAATCCATATAAGACTCTGGATGTAGTAGTACATGGATGCAGCAGCGAAAACAAGATAGACCTTGCCTCAAACACAAGGTAGAAAGATGAGGACTGATTCTCGACAGCTGTCCTCTGAGCTCCACATTTGCACTGTGGCAAGTGCCATTGCACGCATGACCACAAATGCAACACTAAAGAGAGAGGCAGATGTGAAGACCACAGTGACGTGATGTGAGTAGGACCCAGATTATGACGGATGGAGGAAGTGATGGTCTCCTGGAACTTGAAATACTTAAGTCACCAAGTTCATAATAATTTGTTATTTGTGATAGAAAATAAGTGCAGACCCACACATGGTGAACACAGGTGTGGTCTCTTCTGCAAAATTGGACCTCCCAGAATTGTCTTCCCCATGGACTTTCAGAGGTGGGAGCACTCACATTCATTCTCACAAAGTTTAGGAAAGCGAAAAAATATTTAATTTTGTATAAATTCTGTCTAATTCTGAGTAGAAAGAAAAGGTACTATGGGCATTGGCATCTAGAAGTCATTGGTTCAAATCTTAGCTTTGTCATTTAATGCCTGTGTCCTTGAGCGAGTTGTTAGCCTTATAGATGTTTTTAATGGGAATGTTTACTTACTTCAGAGTTGCTCTAAAGACCAAATAATGTGCTTCCATCTTTTTATACTTTTTTTTTTGTCAGATCTCTCCTGTCCTCTCCACTCCTATAGCCCTGGACTGAGTTAGTTTCTCAGTGTCTCTTGCAATAACTGTTTCTGACACACACTAAGGTCCAACTCAAGACTTCTGTCCTGCTCCACAGACTCAGAATTTCTCTTCCAAAGACAGATGATCTGATAGCATCTCCCCTGCTGCAAAACCTCTGGTTGCCACCTCTTGCCTAAAGGTCAAATGCTCTCCAGTCCCTTGAAGGGTGTGCTTCCTTCACATTCCCTCTCCTTCTGCTGTTACCTGGGTCCCCTTCTCATCGGGTTTGCCATCATTTCCTTCCCTTTTTGAGCCTACTTCCCCCTTTCTATCTCTGTAAGCCCTCTCCCTTCTCCTTCATCTAGAGAGCTCTTTTATATTTGAGGGACTACTTCATCTAATACTACTTTTGTAAAGCTGGTTCTGACCCCTCCAAGAAATTAACCAATCCCTCTACAGTCATCACCATGTAATGTGCGCTGCATAACCAAGGATGAAATCTGCTTGAGTTTTTGTTTACTGTGCCTGTGTTCCTGTCTCTCCTATCTGGGCCAGTTTTCTTTTGTTGTTATTTTCGGTGTTACAGAAATGATTCTCCATCCCTAGAATACACTCTTGATATAAAATATACCCGATATTTGTTTGTACTGGCATGAAGAAATTAATTAATAAATGTTATATTTTAAAATTGTTGCCCAGAAAATCCAATGCACTTTTCAGCTTTCTGGATAAAGGGCCCCAGGATAGCCCCTCTATTGTGTTACATATGTAGTGAATCTTCTAACATAGTTGGGTTGTTGAACAACTTCAATTCTGGTTAAAATTCTTAAGGCTGGGCTCTCACAAAATAGAATTCAGGTCAAACCCACTCACCAGTCCAGATGTATGTCCCTCAAAAGCTGAAAATTTCCTTATTCTCTTCTTTCAGTAAAACATTTATCTTCCTTCTTAAAAGATAGATAGATATGTTGATGGATGGATAGATAGATAGATAGATAGATAGATAGATAGATAGATAGATATAGACAGACAGACAGATGATACATAGATACATAGATTAAACATACATACACACACACACACACACACACACATATATATATATATATATATAATGAATTATTATCTCTGTTATAGAGCAAACTGATTCCACAAATTCTATTTAGGGAAGAAATATTCTATTCATGTTCAAAGGGGAAAAGCCAATTTTCACTCCTTTCAGAAGTTCAAAAACAATGAATGAACGAACAGCTTATGATTCTTGCCAAAAGAGCATACATTTTATAAATTCTCTTGGAAATTTACTAGACAAGTTATTTTTATTTTGTCCTGCTTAAAAAATCTTTGTCTTGAAACACAGAAAATACTTCAGCATCCTTTTGTTTGCCCTCATCACAACATGATGGTGTCTGTGCGATGGATTTCAGTATGCCTTTCCAGGAACATCTGCACTTGTCATTCTCAATGGAATGACAACACAAAATCGGTACTGTGCCTTCGTGTTTGTACAACTTATGCAAATACTTTTAGCAAGATGATAAACAGGAGAGAAGCTCTGGTTGACTCCAAATTTAGTGGGTTTTTTTCCCTGATATTAAACAATTAGGGTTTAAAAACATATGTTTTATTTATGTGATGCCTTTCATTTTTTGTCACAACATTTGATTGACAAATCCAGGACTTTGATTCAGAAGCAAATTGACCTTTCATGTGAAAAAGGATTTTAAGGGCCATGGAGAACTGACATCTAAAAGAAATCTTATTGGAAAATGCTTCTTGTATTTGTGGTGCCTAAGGAGATCCTGTCTTGGCTCCTGAGAGCTGGTAAGGCCAAGAAGGCCAGACAGTCTTAATTGAAGATCTCTTAACTTAATTGAGATTGGATTTCAATCCCAGTCTTTGGAAAAGCCATATCTTTCTAACCATCTCCCTTGTCACTAAAGAAATCTCATCGCGGCTTGCTGGTTGAGAATAAAGGTCCCTTACCAAGCGGGCCCATGCTTCTGATCCATCCTATATGGTTTAAAAGGGAGTCCTGTTCACTCCTGGGACGCTTCTGTGTGTTCCTGAAGTGCCATGCAATACAAATGAAACAGTAATCTTCATCTGAAGACTTGGGTATCTGAGGAAGCCAAGTGGGACAAATGAGCTCCAACGATTACATTCCATGGTAGGCATGCTATACCGGAACTGCCTCAGTGTCAGAAACAACAGCCTGACATGTCCGTTCCCACTGCTTTCCGAGCTTCACTGGGAACCACATGTGAAGGTGACAACTTCTTCAGGGATGGTAAGGCCTGTCTTGGAGGATCTTGCATCTTTGCCCACTGTGACCTTGGTCAGGCTGTTTTACGGATGAGACAGCATCACACAGTTAAAAGCAGTCTTGAAAGATAACTCAGTTCAGGGAGAAAGTATAAGGAAAATGTCCCTTTCCCCACCTGTAAGAAAAATCTGAGTCATGGAATTGTCAACAATTAGGCTGTGGGTTAACTGTAGAGAAAACACTAGAATATAGCACATGAAAGCCAACGTCGTGTGGGATTAATGAGGAAACAGCACAAAACCAGGGGTTCAGACTAGTCCCCCAAAAACTGCTCACAGAGAGAGCAAGGCTGTGACTCTCCAGGCTCTGTTCCCACTCCACCCTTTGCTCATCCTCCTACCTTTGGTGTTTAGTTACTGTGGCTGTTGAGATGGCTCAGTGGGTAGAAGCTCTTGCTGTGCAAGTCTGATGATTTACAGAATCCACTTAAAGGTGGAAAGACAAAAATCTCCTGAAAGTTGTCCTCTAATCACATGTGATATGACACCATCATGCCCTCAGGCACACACACAATAATAGTAATATAGAATATCATTGAATTACTATTATAAATTAAAGGTGAATAAGTAAGGGTCTGGAGGGAGATGGCTCAGTGGTTAAGAGCACTGATAGCCCTTCCAGAGGACCTGGGTTTGATTCTCAGCACCCATATTGTGGCTCACAACCATCTGTAACTGCAGTTCCAAGGGATCCAATGCCCTCTTCTGGCCTCCATGGGCACCAGGCACTTGTGATTCACAGACATATATACATGCAGACAAAAGTCTTATACATATAAATTTTAAGTATAATATTCAAATGAAGAAATATTGGGTTACTTTTGTTCTTATTTTCTAATTACATTTTATAATCAATACATGTTAAAACAGGCACATGATTATACATACTTGGTTAGGTCACAGGATGATAACTTGATACTGCTTACAATGTATATTAATCAACTCTATGTAACTAGCATTTTCACCAACCTAAACCTAAGCATTTATAATTTATTTGTGAGTAGAGATTGGAGATTTAATTGCACTTTTGAAATTATGAGTGTACCAGCTGAGCAGCGTAAATTATTCAAGTAACTTCAAAGTATATAAAGTAACACGTAAGAGTACCTTCCATACACTCAATTTTCATCTTCCAGTGGAGACAGATGTTAAGAATTCGGCCTATATAGCTTTAGAATTTTTTAGATACATATGGACATCAATGTTAACTTAAATATAATCTCATATTATACACTCACACATTCACACCTACACACACACACATACACACACACACACACACACACAACTTGTAATCACACCATATTCCATTCCATTTCTTATATATGGCATATGAATGTTATCTTTTTATTAATAGCTACATAGTAATCATATAAAGAACAGGAAAAACATGTTAATGAACTCCCTATTAACTTTATAATTGTATACAATGTTGCTGTGAGTGTTCTTGGTTAGGATTCTTGCTCACTTATGTAAGTATTTTAATAATATAAATCCCTAGAAGGAAATTGCTGAATCAACAGGTGTGTGTTTAAATTTTTGATAGAGTCTTGCCAGATTACCTTCTCGTTTCAGTGTGTGCTCTCACCCAACAGTGTTTGTGAGACTTTTCCTTTCGACTTCATCATTACTGGATGTTATTTATTTTTACAAACTATCATCTGAGTTGGTCTACAGCAGGCTTTTGATAATTATGGGTTTTCTAAGCCCCAGCTCTCACCTTTTGGTTGTGAATGCTACTCTGGCAGGTTAGAAACCTAGGTGTGAGTTTTTGGATCCTTACCCTACTGCTTTGATTTTTGCTTATAAAATGGATTATAGGGGCTAGAGAGATGGTTTGGTGGTTTAGAGCACTTAATACTATTTGAGAGGACTCAGGTTCAATTCCCAGTATCTATATCACAAAGCTCACAATCACCTGTAACTCCAGTTCCAGAGAATCTGACACTGTCTTTTGGCTTTCATAGGCACACAGTGTGCATACAGATAAGCAAACACACGCACGCACGCACGCACGCACGCACGCACATATATTAAACAAAGAGATTATAAAAGTTAATACTAACAATTCCATACACTTTACAATTTACGTGATGTCTTCTCTACCCGTTTCTTTGATCCTCACAGTGTTTTCTCAAATGCCCGAGGAGGGGTATGTGTGCATGTGTCTTAAGGACTCAGAAGAGTTAATGACTTTCTTAAGTTCACATGGCTAATAGAAGTGGGTGTAGCTGAGTAAAAACCTTATATATTCAGAGTCTATGTTCTACCCACCATTTCTCATTCCTTCTCTTTGGAACAGATAACCATTAAAGAATTTGTGCTTCTGATCAGTGTTAGCAGTGTTTTTCTTCTTCTGTATTGTCTATTGTCTCAGAGAACCTCATTGGTTGCTGAGTCTGGTGAGTTTGCAAACACAGAAACTCATGGGTTATAAAGGTATCCATTTTTCATATAAGGTACTTTTGCGATTTGAATATTTAGTATGTAACACAAAGTGACCCAAGGTATCATACTGAGCCTGGCAGGGTGCTGCAACGTCTAGTGATGATCGTATCTATCAAGTGTCAGTAACAGAATTGGGACCAGACCCGTCAACTCTCAATCCTCGTCCATGTATCCTGTGAACTCTACCTTATAGACCAGAAATGCTTGTGGAAGAAGATCAATGCATTCTTTCCTTATAGACAAGTTTCTTTATAGACATGGTAAGCCAGATTCTCAGGAGGCTGCATGCTGAGCATGGAATCAGAGCAGGGCAGGTTCAGGGTTTTCTTAAGCTAATTTGAGCTCAAGTAGCTGAAGGCATGCTTACTATTAGGGGGTCACACATTCAAAGCCAAAAGGCCCAGAACAGTCTAACGGTGATGGCTAGAGGAGGTCAGAGAGCGGGGGATGATTCGGATGGTGGCAATGGGCACAGCACGTGTCCTTCTAAAGGAGCAGCTGTTGTTTTACTATTCCAGCCCTTTATGGCAAGTCTGGCTGAGCCAGGTCATCCCACTTTTTCAAGAAAAGCTAGGAAACTAGATTTTTCAATGTGAAAATAGATGACAATTTCTTTAATTTAAAAGATACAATGAATCAGTACAGTCGTAGCCTACCAAGTACTGGTCTTCGATACTTCACTATAAAAAAAAAATCTTTCATCCAGAAAACATCAATGCTTTAAGTTGCCTAAATGGCTCCTTCATATCTAAACAAATTCAGATTGATGTACTTCTATTTTTCCTTTTCATCTTTGATAACCAAACTCATTTATACTCATTTTCCATATCGAACAGAGTAATTTTAGATTTCTATTACATCTTTTTGTGTGCACGTGGGGTGGTGGTGGTGAGAGTCCCATGGTGTATAGCTGGAGCTCAGAAAAGAACCTATGGCAGTCAGTTTTCTCCCTCCATCGTGTGGGTCCTGGGAATTGAACTCACGTCTTCAGGCTTGGTAGCAGCCACCTTTACCTGCTGAAACATTATCTCCCCAACCTTAGCACAGAGTATTTATTTTGATTTTACTTCTTCTTCATAAATTGAATATATGTACATTGCATCCATGTTTCCTTGGGAAAGCTGCCAGCTCAATTTTTAAGTGGACTCACATTAAATTTTCAGATGACATTTCAATTTCCAAGTCCCCTAGGTTCTTTCACCACTATAGTATTGCAGGGACAGCAAACCTGTCTCACTTTTCAGAAATGTAAGATAAAAATAAAATGCATACAAATGATTTTATTGGCTCATGTATTTGTTGACCTTTCTGTGGCTGTGATAAAATAGCAAGGAGGAGAGTTTGTTTTCATTTGTGGCTCCGGAGGGATAAGAGCCCATCACAGCAGGGCGCACAGCAGCAACAGGCAATCATGGGGGCAGTCATGGCGGCAGTCATGGCGGCAGAGCAGGAAGCTGAGAGAGCACAGCTTTCACAGCAAGCATGAAGCAGAGCGGGAAAAACCGGAAGTGGGGCAAAGATATAAAATATCAAAGCTCCCCACAGGGGCACACTTCCTACAGCTCCTAAACCTCCTGCAATGGCACCACCAACTAGGAACAGTTCATAAGCCTATGGGGGAGAGGGGTGTACTTCTCATTCCAACCACTACAAGTCTATGATGTGGTTTTGGTTATTGTGTTATGAGCCATCTCTTGGAGAATCGTTTAATCCGAAATATGTGCTTTCCAATGAAGCATCAACAAGAAAAATAACTGCATGGCCTTCTTAAAAACCACAACACAGGGCAAACAAGGGTTGGTCCAGAAGGGTCCCACTGAGGACCCAGCATTGATGGTGCAGCTGAGACCTGGGGCCTCAAACCAGACCAATGATTCTTTTCAGTAAACACCTGCATGTAAAAAATATATGGATAAAGGGGTTTGCTCTGTGACTCACTGTTTCACACTGCAGCTTCCATGATGAGATTTTTCCCTTCTTCCTTTTTCTTTTCCTCTTATTTTAAATTTTATTTTGTTTTATTTTGAAATGTGACAGGAGATAGGTGGGATAATATGAAAGACACAAAGAATAAATTTAAAAAAAAAAAAGCACACTCACAAAAATTGTATCAGTGCTGGGTGTGATAGTACACATCTTTAATTCTACAATTCAGGGGCCAGAGGTAGGTTTATCTCTGTGATTTGGAGGCCAATCTGGTCTGTATACAGAGTTCCAGGCTAGCCAAGGCTATACAGGAAGACCATGTGTCAGAAAAAAAAAAAAGTCATATTAGATTACCCACCGAAATTGTGGTGTTTCATTCCTTAAACCTGGATACTGAATGTGGTTAAACAGACAAGAGCTTCATTGCTCTTAATCCTAAGACATTGGACAAACTGGTGGTTTTCTGAGTTCAGTTACTTTAACCAAAAATGAGAACAGCAACATATTCCTCACATTAGTGTTAGTGTGTGGATTAGATGAGATTTTGCATATATATGTAAAGACACATGTTGTAACATTTTAATAAATGGTAGCTGTTAATGCTCTTCCAACTTGTTTACCTGTTAGAGAGTAAATCTATAGTGATAGGGAGGCATATAGAAGCACATATATTACACTGAAGACACCGTCTCCTTTGCTAGACTGAAACGGAAAGTCGCCGATAACGTTGACACTAAAATCATTCACAGGAAAAAGCTGTGGCAGCGTTCTCCGTCAAGACACAGCCAGATCCACGATCCCCTGGTCCCCACAGTGAGGATATGGAGTAGATGGAGCAGACAGGAAGAGCAACTTCCTCACCTTCTTAACCAGTACTTCACAACCTCTAAGCTGTAGGCATCACTGCCACAGGCTGGGGGTGATGGATGCAATTATCTCCCAGCCCTTTGAAGCTCTGGCTGGATGGATTTGTTGTCACTATCATGTGTGATTAGGACAGCAACATCCTCCTGCAAAAGATGGAATCCTTTGTACCCCACCCTCCTCCTGCCACTGGCAAAGAGCGGGAAGTGGGAGGAAGGGGGCAGCTGGCCCCTCTCCTCTCGGTCCAATTTCACACATTGGTTTTTTTTTTTTTTTAACATTAATAAATTGGTTACATTTGCCCTGCATTTGGCAGGCAAGGTTTCTAATAACACTCTGATCCCTTCAGAGAACACAAATGACTGGCATGCGGTGGGCTCTGGTTGCCTCCTCCCCCACCCTCTGCTGCAAAAGGTCCTGCACATTAGCAGAGGTCAGACGCTTGCCTGGGCTGGGGCAGTCTAGGACAAGGGCCATGGCTTCGAGGCACTGTCACAAAGCTCAAAGATTTTTCCCTCAGAGGGAGAACAGATAAGCTTTAAGCCGGGGCAATGTGCAGCTTTCTTCGGCTGTCAATCCTACCTGGTTTGCATATAGATTGAGAAAATGTGTGAGATTTTACCACAAGAATCAGTCTGGAGAATTCAAGGAGTGTGGGTGGTGGTGGGGGTGGTGATGGGAGGGGGGGGGAGGAAATGTGTGATGCAGATGTGAGAGGTCTGTGTCGGCTGACACGTCTGCCTTTGTGAGCCCAGCAGAGTGCGGGGATGGGGAGCCTGAATGAGGACAGTGTGTAAAGGCATCTGTGGCTCCTTCAGGCAGTCCTTCTTTTTGCCATGAGTTAGGTACCTGAAAGATCCCTGAGCAAGGAGAAGCCCTTGAACAGAGCAGATTCAGAGTCAGGGCCAGCCATACCTCCAGCCTCCAGCCAAGGGAACAGGGGAAGCCAGGGAAGGAAATAAACTCAAGGCAGCATTAGCTGGCCTGGAACAGATATGGGAATCCAGAGATGGAAATGGTGAGTGAAAATGGAATAAAGACAAAGAAATTCAGTTAAATTCAATTAGGTATTTTATGTTTACCCTATTGGAGAGAACAGAGTGGTTCTAGGTATCAGAAACGTATCGAGTCCAGTTCTTGCCATCCAGGAGCTTGAAGACCACTAAAAAACAACCTTCAGAACTCGGTTCTAGGGGAGTCTATGATAGGATGCCATCCAGGAAGCAGTACAATCAGGAATGTGTGCTAAGGAAGGGGGCAGGTTATGCAGGACAGTCTTTAATGGAGGAGTTGGGTCCAGAGATGCCCTAGGATATAGTGGACAGGTGGAGCCAGGCAGAGGTATGAAGGGGGAATTCCTTGATGGAATTTGTAGTTCAGAAAAACAAGAAGAGGACATCAAGTGGAGGAACAGGGACAGACAACTAGAAAAAAAGAGAGATGGAAAAAGGACCCAGACTATGGCAACTGCCACAGGTCGCCTTACCCTTACCTCCAACTACTCATCCGGAGCCTCTCATGAGATGCTGCATAAACCCAGGTGGTCCACCCCACCAACACTGTGGCCCAGCTCCAGGGCTTTAAAAGAAAAAACACAAGGGTGTCTTTGCCACCTTTAGGCCAGCCTCTCTGCAGAAAGCCCAGCCTGAACTTTGGAACCACTAACACAACACTGTCACCTGGGAGATCTCAAGGTGACTCTGGCTTATGATCCTGTCATTCTGTCTGTGGTGTTCAGAATTCCCAAGAAAGAAGGAGTTTCCCCCTCCCCTCTGCTTCCCCTACCTTTTTATTTATAGGATTTTCAAGTTTTTACAGAAATTGAAAGAGTCACATGCTGAACACAAAGTCCATTTGAATGTTCCACCAATTAGCATTTGCTTCCATTCAGAATGCCAGAGTAATGAAGTAGGTTAAGTAGCCCTTGTTTGTGGTATTTGCTAATTTCTGGGTATAGAAACTCTCTCCATGAATACTTCAACCTAGTAATGGTTTAATGAATGGTTTTATAAATTTCCTGAATATTTATCTGCTCACAGGAGCTGGTGAAAGTGGACTCTATCTAGTCCATCATATTTTTTTCTGAACTGGTTTAAATACCTTGCAGATATCATGGAATTGAACCAAGTCCTTCATTCAGTGTGCATGTGCTAAGATTAAGGACATTCTTCAGCCAATCACTTCATTATGAGCTTAAGAAAAAAGTTATATGTTTCCTAATACTATCTAATATACATTTCCCACTAAAATTTTCCATTTGCTCCACAAATGTCTTTTAAAAGTATTTTAAAGTTGTATTTGATATTTTAGTTTCTTTTAATAATTTTTATTTTTAGTTGACAAATAATTGTGCATATGCATGGATACAATGTGATACATTGATATATGTACGTATTGTGGAACAACTAATATTTCTGTCTCCTCAAATATCATGTTACCATCTTTAAGTCAAAAAATTTATATTCTTACAGTGATTTTAAATATACAGTTATTACTATTAACTATGGTCAGCTTGTTACACAATAACTCAAAGAATTATGCCTCCTGGTTAACTTCTGCCAATTTCTTCCCATTCTCTAGCATACCCTCAACTTCTGGAAAGCGCCATTTTTCTGTCTTGCAGAGTCCAAGACAACTGTCTGTAAAAAGTGCCACATTTAAACCCACATGGTTTTTCCTCATAGATAAGTTCAACTTGAACATTTTCCAACAAAAATATTCTGTAAGTATCTCTCCCATCAGATATGGGTCATCAAAGACTCCATATGATTTCAGATTGATCCACACTTAGAACTTAAAGCACTAACCACTAAATATCTTCATGGAAAAGGTGCCAATTTCCATTTGCAATTATTAAATCATCTGTAGATAATAGATTCACCACACAGCATGGATATTATTTATTACCAAAAACTTTTTGCTTGCATGTTATGGAATATTACTTTAAGATGTGTTACATTTATTTATGCTGTAGAACATTTGTTTAATGATGCAAAGAAGTTGCATTAATTTATGTTGCATTTGTTTAACTCTGTGAAGCTGTGTTTCTTTGCCTGTTGTAAAACACCTGATGGTCTAAAAAAGAGCTGAAGGGCCGATAGCTAGTCAGGAGAAAGGATAGGCAGGGCTGGCAGGCAGAGAGAATATATAGAAGGAGAGATCTGGGAAGAGAAGATTGAGGATCCAAAAAAAAGGAGGAGAAGATGACTCTAGGGGCCTGCCACCCAGCCACCCAGCTACATGGCAAGCCACAGAGTAAGAAAAAAGAAAGGCATATAGAATAGAGAAGATAAAAGAACAGAGGCAAAAGATAGGATAATTTAAGTTAAGAAAAGCTGGCAAGAAACAAGTCAAGCTAAGTCTGGGCATTCATAAGTAAGAATAAGCCTCTGTGTGTGTTTATTTGGGAGCTGAGTGGTGGGCCCCATAGACCAAAAGAGACAAAGAATGAAAAATCAACAACTACACTTGGAGGTTAGTGTCTGCTGGTAATCCTCACCTAAATCAGTGGTTACATCAGGAGTTAAAATATAGTCACCAGTTCTAACACTCTTTTCTATTTATTAGGTGACATTCTTATTTAAAAAGTGCTTCATTTTACATTGTTATTGACTCGTAAACTTAAAAAATTCAAATGTATGATAATCCATTACTGTCTTTTTCTCATTAATGTTTAAATTATCTTAGACTTGGCCAATGGAAACCCTTTCAAATGAGATCCTGTGTCCTTTTGACATAACTCCATTAACCTGTAAGCATTTCCTTTCTTGCTTACACACCAAGATTCCCTGGGGCTTACATGTGTTTGCCCTACATTGGGTGTCAAAAGCAGTTATTTCTTCAAAGAATTTTGATTTCTTTAGTAGAAAATGAGATTTGGAAAAGAAGATCTGGGTACTAGGAATGCTTGTTGCATGTTGCTTTTAGATCCATTGATGAGTTAAATGACTGTAGGAAATATATACATCTACTACATACAATACAATCATATATCACTTAATAATAAGGACATATTTGGGAAAATCCTCTATTGTGTGATGTTGTTACTATGCTTACATCAAAGACTATGCTTATGAAATTATATGAGGGTGGTTACAGTGTCGATATGCAATACAATCTTATAACAGCAATATTATTTACACAATTCATGACCTGTTGCTAACTGAAACATTGTCATGTAGTAGTGCATAACTATGTATAATTGTATAAATATCCTCATGTGTAATATATAATTTGTAAATGAAATTAATCAAAATAAAGATTATAAGTAAAATAATTATAGGTGGTTTTCAGTTCTCTAAAAATCTCAGAATATGATCTTATTAGAAATAAGGTCTTGGGGCTGGAGAGATGGCTCAGAGGTTAAGAGCACCGACTGCTCTTCCAGAGGTCCTGAATTGAATTCCCAGCAACCACATGGTGGCTCACAACCATCTGTAATGAGATCTGGCACCCTCTTCTGTATACATAATAAATAAATAAATCTTTTTAAAAAAAAGAAAGAAAGAAGGTCTTTGCAGAGATAATTTAAGTGATAAAAACATGTGGCCATTATCCAGTAGACTAGTATGCTTATCAAATAAGAAATTGGACACAGACATGTAAGGAGAGATTTTCTGAGGACACAGGCAGAAGACAGTCACCTATACACCAAGTGAAGATACCTGGAATGTATCTTTTCTTCATAGTTCTCTGGATGAACAAATCCTACCAAACCTTTGATTTTGGACAGAGACCTAAGACAATAGATGTCTAATTAAGTCGTTCTGTTTGTGAAATTTTCTTCTGGAAGATATAGCAAACTAATACACTAGAATAGAAAAGTATCACAGATTTAGTAATGAAAACCAACATGTATTTATCTTACATTTCTTGACATAATAGGTATGGTATACATGCCAATAGAATAAAATCAGTGTATCCTTGGGGCTGCATTGCTTGTTGGAGGTTCTAGGAAAGACCATTTCCCTGTTTATTGTAGTTTTTGCAAGAATTTGGTCTTTTTCCATTGATAGATGAAAACCTCTGTATCTTTTCTATTAGCTGATGGGATTCTCAGCTTCTTGAGGCCACTTTTATGCTTTGAGCTATATCAGTCTTCTTTCATCTTCAAAACCAGATGCCCATCAATGGATAAATGGATGTAGTGGCATTTGCTCCGTCCATGACCTTGGGCTATATGGCCCAAAGGAGGCAGTGCTTCTTACCTTCCTAGGTGACCTCTTAAAATGAGAGGGAAGAGGGGTCATATGTTTCCTTCTACCTTTATCCTACAGTGAACCTGGGTCCTCTGGAACACCAGTCAATGCTCTTAACCACTGAGCATCTCTCTCCTCTTTAAAAAGAAAGATAGAGGGGTCATGAAGCCTCTGCTTCCTGCTTCCTGACATGATCGGACTGCCAGGTGGATTCACTCCCAATCAGAACAGAGGACAACTTCAACTGTTTACTTGGTTCTGTATTCGTGAGTGTATTTCCTCAATTTATATCTTAATAAATCCCCATTATTAAATAGTCTATTAAATAGACTCAGGTGGATTGATCTTAACAAATGGATATTGAAAATGTGGTGCATTTTCACAGTGGATTAGGAAGAGTTAATGGGGTAGTGTATGAAAAGGCAGGGTAGAAGACGTAATCCAGGAAGAGACAGCTAACACCGAAGACCTTCTGACAAACTCATATGAAAAGCTGCTGCAGAAGTGTCTTGAAATACAAATAGATACATACATCTAAAAAATGTAAGTGGAGTTGCTCTCACAGCAAAGAAAAAGGTCACTGTCGGGAATGGGTTGCCTCTATTGGAGGGGATGGCTGGTGAGTTCTTATAGATTCCCAAGTGCCAATAGCAGGCTGTTGGCATTGCTTTGGTTAACCTCAAGGACTTGACAGTTCTACATTATTCTTGAGGACATAACATACCTGAATCATAGAAGATGGAAAAATCAAGCTGGTATTGACCTGGAAGCTTTAACCCTACTGTTTAGCTTTCATAGTGCTGGGAGATGATGCTATGTATCCAGCTAGAGGAGAAAAAAAATCATCAATCTTATCTGGGGTTCTCTAGAATAAAACCAAGGAGATGGATATATATGATAAATATATAATATATATCCAAATTTATTGAGTATGCTTTAAAATAGTAACATCAGCCAAATCATGTCTGAGAACCCAATAGCTGTTCTGTCCTTGAGGCTGAATTCCTCAACAGCCAGAGTGGTCCCAGACTGGCCACTCTGGGTGACAGCCAGCAGTTACTCATGCCACAAAGCAGGGTGCCTCATTAGTCCCAATCTGGTGTTAAGAGTGCAGAAGCATCCTGGAGGCCATTGGTTCCTATTCCACCAGGAAAGCCTGGAAATGCTGGTTCTACTATCATGAAAGGAAACTCAGCAGCAGCAGCAACAGCAGCAGCAGCAGCAAAAACAGGGAAATCAACTCTGGAGCAAGAGGGAAGGCCAAGGAAGCAAAAAGTGAGATAAACTTCCTTCTGTCACACCCTTTACTGTCTGGGCTCATACAGCAGGTGCTGCCCACAACTGGGGTGGGCCTTCCTGAATCAACAAAGCAATCAGGGTGGCTCTTTAGGATGGGGGGACTCCCCACTCTGATGATTCTAATTTTGGAAAGTCAACATTAAAACCAACCACAAGCACCTGCCAGTTACAATAATGACCCGCCTGGCAAGATAAGCCTACTTGTGCAATAGTGGCACGAGTGTCGTGGGATTAACCAACCATTATCTGAATACATTCATTTCATTTAATGCCTGCTCCACAGGATGCAACCAATACCTAGCACACTTATTGGGCCAAGAACTAATGACTCCAGTAAATTGTAGGCCCTATGGGAAAACCTACTACTATTGCTCTGCTAATGGGACATAGTATTAACCAGTTCCTAATAACTATTTTGTTACATCTGTAGACTAGTTCATCTCTAAAACCTTGTCAGAGGAGCTTCTTTTCATAGTAGATGGCAATTAATCCAGAGATCCACAACTGGTCAAGGTACAGAGAATCATTGGCTTTAGTGTGCTCAGTTCTTAAATGGGACATTTATAATATATCCACAGTGTTCCAAGGCTCAGGGATCATTGTGGAAGAGCAGGCAGAAAGAATGTAAGAGCCAGGGGTGCTGTATGACTATAGGATGCCTTCTAGAAACATCAGGGCAGCTGCACATATGAATCCACAGCAGTTGAGACAAAATACCCAAGACTGGTGCAAGGTCAAGGCCAGACAAAATTCCATCGTGGAGAAGGATGTGGCCACAAAGTCTTACCTCCTAAACTATTAGTAATTGGCAGTTTCTGGGAGAGGGAGCATTCATTTTCTTTAATGGTGTTGCCCCTGGTAGAGTCTAACATGTTCCAGGGCACAACCACAAACCTAAGAGTATACAGGCAACATCAATGGTGCTTGATGGATTAAAAGAATAAGGACACAAAGTTGGGTGGGTATGGAATAGGGATGGATCTAGCATGAAATAGGGGAAATGGATAAAAATGTGCAAAATACAATCTATGAAATTTTCAAATTTTGTTGATTTGCAAGTATTTTTTTAAAAAATTATAAAATAAAAAATAAATTCTCAAAGAATTAATGAAAGTATTTTTTGAAAAAAAAAAAGTATTTTCTGACCAGCAGAGGTAGAATTCCATGCTTTCAGTCTCTCCGCCTTTGACCTCTCTTATTGCATCTCTTCTGCTGATCTTCTGGGCCTGTGTCATTTCACTGGACCCATTCAGTAATCTGGAATCATCTCTCTACATTATGAAAACCTGAATTTTATCTACAACATTCCTTTCATTGTATAACACAACATAGTCACAGGTTCCAGATGTGGATGTCTTGGGGAAGAAGGCTGTCTATTATTTAATGACATCAATATAAACATATTCTTTGCCCAACAATATTTAAATAGTTTTGTTGTTGCTGTGATACAATGTCTTATAAAAAGCAACTTACAGATTTAGTGGTTTATTTCAATTCATAGTTTAAAGGGAAATACAGTCCATCATAGCAGAAGGGCATTGTAGCAAATGTAGTTTTTGCTGTGGCAGCAATCATGAGGCTACATTATGCCCATGCTCAGGAGGCATTGAGTTGTATGTTGGTTCCCAGTTTTCTTCTTCCTTTCTCCATTTAAAATTCAGTTTGATACATCAGCCTATGGGATAGTACCATCTACATTTAGGATCAGCCCTGCCTCCTCAGTTAAACCTCTCTAGAAACACCACTGTAAATACACCCAAACTTTGGTCTCCTAGGTGACTCTAAATCCATTCAAGTTGATTCTAAACCCATTCAAGATGACAATAATGAATAACCACCAAAAATGCACGGAGAAGTTTAATAAGTCCAAAATTATAACTAAAATAACTTCAAAAATTTTAATAACTGGAATATTTTTCACCAAGGAAGTGCACATAATGTATATGCTCCAGATTTTACTGGAATTGTTTTTTTGTGTTGTTGGGTTTTCCATCTGAAATAGGGGTCAGTTCATTTGTATGCATTCAACTTTAGGTTGTGTTTGCTTTCATCGTTTCACTTTCAGTATTATTCTACAAATAAGAGAAACATTTCTACAATTTGGAAGTCAAGACTCTTTGTATAAGTGTCTATAAGAGTCCCATTCATATCCCCTGCATCCTTCTGGCAGCCTGCTTCTTTGATATCTTTGCTACTGTAAGTCAAATCATGGACATATCAATGGCAAACACAGGCAGTTCAAATCTGCCATCATTTTCAACAGTGATAGCCATTCACTGCATGTTAGCTACTGAGAATAAACAATACATATCATTTCCTGTCCAAAGGTGTAGACATCCCTTCAGTGCTGTAGAGGAGTACAGGGAAGGGATTCCAAATCTTGTGGAAAGTGCCTACAAAGGGAGGGATTCATGATGATTCTCCATATTTAAAGATTTAGAAAAAAAAAAAGACTTCAGGAAGGAAGACACGATTCAAAACAGCTTAAGAAGGGGAAAATGCCTTGAGTGAAGGCAACGGCATATATTCCAGGATTCTGGGATAACAAATAGGGAATGAGCCTGAAGAAGTGAAACAGACACCTGAGCTGGAACATGGTGAAGTAGTTACAGGTTCAATGCTGCCCCATGTGACTGAGGGCAAACAGCAACTCAACCTGCCATGTTTCTTAGTTTTCTTAACTACTAAACAGAGAGATAAGTCTAATTTAGTCCCAAAGTAGTTTGACAGAAAGTCTCTGTGAAGCACATAACTAGAGGTCTTCATTGTTGTAGAAGCTAATGGGTGCTTAAAAGCAGGTCATCAAAGAATTTACTGCTTGAAAAATGAAAATGTGAGTTGCATTATCTGTGGCTTCTAATATTATCGATACATGTCTTTTTGCAAATTGCCTTATTTTGACTAAGGCATGTGTATAAATGATGTTTTCATCTTATCACTTCCCTTTGTGAATATATCCTTTCTAATTTCACACTGTATATGAAGAAGATAATATGCATTCTTGTATAGTTGCTCTTGTGCCTGTTTCTAGTTTCTGTAGATCAGAGGCCGGGCTAGGGGTGTTCATTTGAACAGGTTCCCAGATGATGCAGAGCTTATAGTCTAGAGGTAACTTTGAAAGCCATCTTTCTATGCAAGTGACTCCTGAAATTAGAGTTTGGGGAACAAAACATGTAAAATTTTCACTTTGATAAATTCTGACCATTAATTTTCCTGGAGATTGGATCAGTTTACAATCCCACCTGTGGATTTACAGGCATGCTCTTTACTGCTCAAGCCATTGAAAGTTATAACATTTTTTAAAAAATCATCTATGAGCCATTTTTACACAGCTGAGACACAGACTTATCTCCCATCAGACAGAGACTATCTCCCATCAGCCTCATTTTATGTGAATGACTTTCTGGGAGTGTCTCCTACCGAATGCTCCTGGCTTGAGCTGGCATTTTTCCCTAAGCCCAGACCACTTAGCCAGCCAGCCAAGGGGCTTTAGCTTTCGAAGTAGTCTCACTCTTGTTCAAGTAGGGTAGATCCCCACCAGCCACAAGAGTTCAACTTCTGGCCTTCTCAGAGGACAAGGTTAAGTTGGTGAATTCCATAGTTAATTTGCTACAGGAAAATGCTTATAATAAAATAGTAGTAACTCAGAATCAGGAGCCTGTGCCAAGCCTGACTTTATGTTACTATAAAACACTGATTGTTGCCCTCCCAACTCATTATGTTGGGCCTTCTTAGCTAGCCATTAAGTATGTATTAACTCGTTCCTGTGGCTGTGGATCTCAGGTGATTGAGCATCTTTCTCTATATCTCCTAAGACAGAAATTATCTCAACCCCTCCTCACCCTACCTCCCCCACATTACTTCATCTTCAAGCCCTAAAACAGACTCTACAGTGTTTTCACTCTCAACACTTCCAGGCTGAGGCATAGTTGGAACCATTTCATCTGAGAGTGGACTTTCTAGGGATTTCATGGACCTGGGCTTAAAAATTAATCCAAGGATAGAGGAACACACCAGTCATCTCCATGCTACCCCCAGGCTTCCATTGATGCAGCACCAAGTTTTGAGTCTTTAACTGAGTTCCAGGAACTGCTGCTGCTCATCAAAACAGGTGCCCTAGTGTCATTCTCCAGCCTTCAATTCCCCCAACACTGTCATGTCCAACTAAGAAGGTTTTTATTCGGTGTGCCTGTTTGCCAAGACTGATATAAATCAGAGTATACACTTTGCAGGGCTTAGGTTTGATTAATTTTTTAAAATTTAGAAGCTGCATGGATAAGGTTTGAGATTAAGTGTGCAAAGATGTTTAGGAGCAGCCTCCCCACTGGCCTGCAGATTGAGATGGATGAGGAGCAATACTGGGTTTGAGCTGCCCATAATTGAAAAAGTGTGTGCCCAAAATATCATATTTATCCTGTATTTCTGCAAGAGCCATAACTCTAAGGCCTCCTGTTAGAGCCTCAATAAAGGGAATGTCTTCAACTTTCAGGCTCCCACATACTCTCAGTGTTAGTTATTACTTATATAACAAGATTAAGAACATGAAGCATAAAGGGAGGAGAAGGGAGTCCTGTTCCCTAAAAGGGAATGGTCCCTAGGCTTCTCTATCAAGGAGCAGCATCTGTGAGTGAATGGACAACGGAAGGGCTGGCATGACCACATAAGTCTCATCTGTTACTGCTGGAAAGCTCTGCTTTCAGGACCATAGAGTGCCCCAAAGTGTCCAGCAGATAGCCAGGGCTGCCAGGGACCTAACACTTAAGTTTCCCTTCATGTTGCAACCTATAGGGTGTACTCCCTGAAGTTGTTCAGTATGGTGGACATGAGCAGCAGAAGTCACATGGGAAACCAAATGTTATCTTTATGGTAAGATCACACTCCTGGACCTCTTTGAGCCTTGGCCTGTCAGCGGCGCCATCATCACAACTGAGGATCAGCATTCTTATGAGCAGTCACAAAGACTGAGTAGCTGTGCTCATCCCAGCCTGTTTATGCTGTGAGAAGTGCAATCGGGTCTGAGAGGCATCCTATGCTCTGAAGAGGTGTGTAGAAACGGGGACTACAGCTCATATGTAGCTGTGACATTTCTGCTTGACTAAAATGTTAGAGTTCAGACCTCCCCCAGTTTACTGTTTGCTCCCCAGAAACCAATTTTTGTCCTCCTTCCCTCCCCTAATGCTGTTTACTTAACACCTTTTGCTTTAAATGACATGAAATATAGACTGTAGGTCAGAACTTGGAGTTAAAAATCTCACCAGAAAATTAGCTTTGCTCCTTGCTCTCTTTGGAATACTGAATCACTAACTCTTAAAAAGGTTCTCTGGTGTTTTGTGTGTGTGCATGTATTCACACTCATTACCTAGACACAAATAATTCATAGAGGAGATTCCTAGTTGCAAGCAATCCCAGGGCTGTTAAACTGAATTTCAGTGTGAATCATAAATTATACTGATGTATAAAAGTGCTGGCAAGAAACTTAACATAAAAATTTATTTTCACTGCAGGTCTGTTGAGTTTGAATCAAGGTCACAAGCAGTAGCTGAGAGCATTCTTTCCAGAAAAGAAAGTGGAGGAGGGGGGTAATTTTCTTTCTTTCTTTTTCTACAGTTGTAAAGCAAGCCTTAAAGGGAAGGTCGTGGTTTTCAGTGTTTGTTGTAGCTTGTGGAGCTGTCAACCTAGAGAGCTAAGGGACAAATTAATGTACACCTGCCCTGATGTGAGGTTGACAAAGGATGGCTTGGAGGAATCAGCACCCAGTGCTGACAGGAAAACTGCCCAAGGTCCAGCAGCAGCATTACCACCCTGAGGCTTCATTGCAGAATTCTAAAAATAACTTTCATGTAGGTGCCGGGAGACCTTCTGTAGATACATTTCTAAATGGTCTTATTAAATAAAAAACATGGAGCCAGATATAGGGGATAAAGCCTGAGAGAGATCAGAGGAATAGGTAGAGCCACAAGCTAACCTCACCTCACCGATACCTCAGCTTCCAAATGCAACTTACTTCCTGTCTACCCACGCCTATATGCCTCGCTGTTCTGCCATTTGATTTGCTCTCTCTGTCTAGGTACATCATTTCCTCTTTCTCCCCAGCTCTGTCACTTCCTGTCATTCTGTATAGACCTCCAGACCTTCATGGTTAACTAGTGTTGGAATTAAAGGCGTGTGCCACCACACCTGGCTGTTTCCAGTGTGGCCTTGAACTCACATATCAGTGTGGCCTTGAACTCAACAGATCCCTGCCTGTCAAGTAATAGGATTAAAGGCATGTGCTAACATTGCATGACTTTTGCGTTTATATATAATGGTTTGATTTTTCCTCTGATCTCCAGGCAAGCTTTATTTATTAAAGAACAAATAAAACATCACCACATTTCAGTACAAATAAAACATCACCACAACCCTCACTGACCCATATGCTTAATTAACACTTCCTAACCAATAGTGAATCTATGTGAAGGACACATGGGTTCATTGGCCTATTGTCTCATTTTGCTGATAGACTTAAACTTTTATAAAATATAAAGTATAATAAAACCAAATCATCCTCTCACCATGTGTCTAATTTCCCAATCATCTTATTTCTTGAAAAATAAGCACCTAAGAAAGATGGGCCAGCCTATCCTCCTATCTTCTCTTAGACTTCCAAGTCACAGCTCAGTCTGTACTGCCTGGGCACTGAAACCCTCTACATGCAATGAAAGGTCAACAGGAGTTGCTTAGCCAGAAGTCTAGCCACTCAAGTGAGTGATTGTTCATCAAGGGAGACTTTTGTCCTGCATCTTCCAGAGGGCAGAAAAGTACCCGTCCCACCAGTGGGTGTACATCCTCTTCCAGATCATGCAGTTGAGTAGTTAGTTGTCCAGGTGTAGATCCTCCTCTATATTGTGTAGTTGAGTTTACCCACATGAGTAGAGCCTCCTCCATGGTTTGCAGTTGAGTTTGTCCATGGGTGTAGATCCTCCTCCATATCATAGAGTTGAGTTTGTCCACAGGTGTAGATCCTTCTGTGTAGTTGAGTTTCTCTACTGGGTGAAGAGCCAGTCTGAAATTCTTTTCCTAGAAGCTAAGAGCCCAAACATCTGTGACTGATTAAAGTTAATATCTCATTTCTAATTCCATTGATTCCTTGAAAATATCAAGTCCCAGAGTCCATGGCTATTCTTAGTAATCCTGCCTCCTTCCCCACTGGCCCTGAAAGAGGGAGGAAGCAGCAGCAGGCTGTTCAGACCTGCAGCCAGGATTCCACCTCCCCAGAGTCCACAGGGCTCCGACTTCTAAGCACATGCCTGTGGTCTGAGCAGCACAAATCTGAGTTTGGTTCTCTCTTCTCCCTTCTTTCATGTTTCCAATCCAAACCACCATCAGTAATAAGAAGTCTTCTTTCTTCGCCCCAGAACTCTGACTTCCACATCTGAAGTGCTTTTCCTCCCCAGTCCTTTAATCATCTTGTGGCTTGGTAGGAAAGCCCCTCTACAACCTCGATGCCAATGGGAAGCACATAGTTTCTGTGTCCTGGACCTCATACCTCTGACCCAGTGCAGATGGCCTGTGTCTCTTTCTAGCATGACCACCGTCACACCTGTGTGATCTCAGGCCTCTCTGACATCTCTGGGTCTTATTTCCTGAGACAGTGAAAACAGATTTTTAACTGGAATTATGACCTCTTCCTGCTCTAAAGAGGCCAGAGTAAGACCTGAATCAATGTTGGTTTTTCCATCAAGTTGCCAGAAACCTCTATGTGCTTTTGTATTTTGGTCTCCATCTATGATGGCAAGTTTCAAATGTTAACTTGCCAACCTAGAATCACCTGGAAAGAGAGTCTCAGTTTACAGATTGTCTAGATCGGATCAGCTTATGTGTATGTTGGGAACTGGCTTGCTTGTTAACTGACCCAGCCTACTGTGGGTAGAACCGTTCTGTAGGCTGAGGCCCTAGAATGGGTAAGAGGAAAGAAAGCTAGCTAAGGAAGTTAGTAAGTGGCACAGATGCATTTGGTTCTCTGTGGTCTTGACTGTAGATGATGTGTAATCAGCTGGCTTAAGTTCCTGCTGCTGTGACTTGCCTGCAACTACAGACTGTGGCCAGGAATTGTAAGCCAAAATAAATTCTTTCCTCCCCTGTGTTGTTTCTTTCAAATAATTTTTATTTTTAATCATAATAAAATTACATCATTTCCTTTCTTCCCTTCCCTCCTTCACCCCCTCTCACACACCCCCACGTCTGGCTCTTTCATCAGGCTGTTTCCTCATAGCAAAGGAAGTGAAACTAGAATATTATCCTTCTGGCTTGGAGGACAAGTGCAATGCAGCCTCATGGTTTACATTCATACAGTGAGAGTCAAAAACCCCAATTCCAGCACTGGGGATATGATGATAAATAGAAACGAACTTTATCGTCTAAAACTACCCCCTCGAGCTCTGAGGGAATGCTGATAATAAGTCTACATCTGTGGAATAAATCAGAACAAGGCTAGAGATCCTACTCAACATTGTTTGAGCATGGAGGGCAGCCAGGAAAGTACTAGAGTTTCATGAGGGCTGATCTCAGGGGAACAGACATAAAGAAAGCATGACCACGTTTTAAGGCGAATGAAAATAAAAGGGAGAGTAGACGTGTTTTCTGTTTGTTATTATCCTCGATGTGAAGAAGTCTTGTAGGAAGATAACAGGTCTACAATCCAGATGTGTGCCTTCTACAGCAGGCACCGACTACCACCTCTCACCTCTCCATGGAAGCTACCTGTCTCGGTTACTGAGAGGATTAACTTAAAATCAACAGGGTGTACCAGACTCTGCTGACTCCCCAGGGAAGACCTTGCCTTGGAGGAGGTGGGAATAGGGGGTGGGTTGGCTGGGGGGCAGGAGGAGGAAGAACAGGAGAATCTGTGATTGATATGTAAAATGAATAGAAAATCTCTTAATTAAAAAAAAGGAAACACATAACAATGTTTGTGACTAAAGCTAAGATGCTCTATGGATAAATTACATGTTAATTTAAAAATATTAACTCAGTGGAAATCTGACCTGAGCACTGGGGCAGAATAGTTCTGGGAGGCAGCATCTGCCTTAGGGTGCCCCCTGCAGGATGGCACAGGTGTAGCCACCAGGCTCAGAATCTCCAGCATCTGCATTTAGCCTGAGCTAAACAAGGAGACCCACCTCGAGGGTAGATCTCTGGGGAAGGGGAATAATAAAGTTCATTTTAGGGCTTATTGCCAAGCCTCCTATAAGGGCCATTATTAAAGGTCATCAGGTTTCCCTCCCACTCAAACCTCCATGAGGACCAGGTCTTTGGATGAAGGTCAAACTTGTACAAGTGAGACCATCAGTTTCTCTAGCTCTGTATGCTTCTCCATCAACATACTCCGAGAAGGGCCCAAGTCCCTCCCAGTCATCTCATACCACAGGGGACTGAGGGCTCCCATTAGCGTTTGTGCTGAGTGCTCAGATTTCAGGGTCTTCCCTGCTTCACAGAACTTTTGGTGCACATGAATAATCTTAGTGCCTCTCGTGAGTATTTCTTGTGTTCTACACCCCCTGAACAATGTAATAAATGTAGTCTATAGCTTAAATGACTAATCAACCATATAAATGGGCCAAAATATCTTCTGAGGCTGAAGTAAGAACATCTGTAATGATTACAGAACGTAGCTGGGAACTCAAACTGGGGTAAATCCAATAATTTATAAGTATCTCTTCATGTTTACACAAATGTGGTCAAATGCCAGGATTGCTAGTGTGTACCATATGGAAAATAAAAATCATTCTTTTCTAGGGGGAGAAGTGTTCTCTTAGATATTCTATCTGGGAGAGAACATAAAAATACATGATATAAAGAGCAGAGTCTGCAACCTGAGCTACATAATCACTGGAAGTGGAGTGCCACACACAAAAATCATCTTTTAAAAAAACTGTTTGCCAGCTTTCTCCCCCACCACACATACACACACACTTTCTCTTCTCTCCTGGTTTCTGAGTTTCTGATTCTAATGACATTTCTGAAGCTGCTTCTTCAGGGACACGCCAGCCACCACTATTATGTGATGCTGGGATTGTGGGAGAGGAAGGGGAATGTCAAGGAGTGTGTCTGATTTCTAGCGCAATAGAGAGTAAAAAGTTTCCCAGTATGGTGAAAGGGGGACTGAACAGTCACATGGCTTATACGTCATGACACAGCCAATCACTGCAGCTTTTGGGAGGCTGAAAAGAAATTTGAATTGTGTAAATCAATCAAGTATTTCTGAAAATCATTAAGCATGAGAGGAGAGTTTGTGGATTCTTATATTTCATAGATGAAGAACTATTCTCCAAAGAACTAGCTTGTCTAAAATGTATTTATATGTGGTCATAACTCTCTCTTTAAAAATAATATGGAAAGGGGTGAAGGAAGGAAGATATAGATTTTAACCCGGAGACAGAGACCTAGAGACAGAGACAGACAAGAAAGGATGAGAGAAAAACTGAGGCTTGAGGGAGAGAAGGCAGTCTTATAACAGCATTGCAGACAAAATGTGACATAAAACTATGGGAAAATAGCATAGAACATTTAGCCATGGCTTATTCCAGCCTTTCTTAAGAGCCTCTGTGTAATGAACAGACCTTCCAACTAGAAGGTGGGACATCACAAAAGAATCCGATTTCTAGGCAAGCCTATGCATTGGAAAGCCTGCTAACCCACTGTAATAAAGAGACCCTTGTCTGACTTGGACAATACGGTTTAATATAATGGATGAGACCTAAAATGCCATCTTATTTTGGTTTTGTTTGTATTTCTCCTTTCAGCTGTACCTAAACCATTCTAGGGAGATGAAACCGTCCAGCGGTTCTAGTTCCAGAAGGAAGCTGAAGGACTTGAAGCATCTGGCCTTGCGCCCTTATGTTGTCACAGCCCATAGCTCATCTTTCTCAGTGCCCTTGGCAGCTGATCTGAATACCGAGTGTACATAAACTTCAAAGGAAGCAGGCAGGATGGAGTTGTGGCCTTGCTGCTTTAATCAAGATGGATTCCAAACCTCTGCTTATCAAGTAGGAAACTGAAACCAGCAACGGAGAATGAATGGCCCTGAAGAAGAAGAAACTAGCCATTGAAAATGTGCCAGAGCTCAACAGAACACTGTATTTTAAATGGTAGTACTTTCCTAGTGCCTGTTGGTGGATTCACTTTATTTTCTATCTATGTAAATGAGATTAGCATGTGAATTAGAACCTCCAGTGAAGTATTGCCTACAAAGTTCAGGATAACAGGCAAGGGCACAAAACAGGGCTTCCATTTGCATGCCCTCCACTGATATTCCTGCCTTGATCTTGAGACTGCCTAAGCTTCTTCGGCCAGTAGTGGGAATGGTACTGGTTCCTGACTCTGTACCTCAAGGAGACATCGTTCAAGCCTCCACTTGCCTCTTTTTTGGGGGGCTCTGCCTTGTACATGGACCATTCATGTAAGATGTATCGATCAATGACAGGTTCAGAGTTCTTGTTCTCAAGTCAGTCTTCTGAAGGGAAGCATGGACTCTGGCAGAATAAGTACTCTCTAATATTCATAGCATCTGTAAGGGAGAAAGAAAACTGCTATGCCCATGTCCCTGTCCCTGTACTCAGAAGAATGCTGTGCATAGAAATCATATTTGACTTTTATAATCTATTTTGCCCTGGGTGTGGTGGTGTCCCAAAGCATCAAGACTCGGGGTTTTATTTCTCTTCTGCTGAGAGGAGCCACACAGAAGCTTTATGTGGCCAGGGCAGGAAGAATCACAGGGGAAGAAGGAAGGTACATGGGGTGGGAGTTCGGAGGTGAGGGTGGGGGGTGCCTGGGACCAGGCCCTCTACAGATGCTTCATAACCTATGCACGAACTGCTCTGAGTTCTCTACTTCATCCGAGACAGACACACCCACTTCCCTCTCAGCCTCTCACAGACATCAAAAGGAGATTGTTCAGAGACAGAACCCAAAGACAGGCGGGGAACTCACAGACTGAATGTCTTGCTCTCAATGGGGGAGCTTTATTGAAATTATGCAAATAAGAACACTACCTCCTTCCCATCCTCATCCCCACCCTGGGTCTGCTGTGCAGTCCCCCTGTGAAAAGAAGAGATCAAGGAACAAGAAGGAAGATCACCCAGGACTTTCCCCTGATAGTCTAAAGAGAAGAGGAGAGGTCACGAAAGGAACCCCTAGAAAGTGGGCAACAAAGAGTAATTCTCTCCAGGAGCATGGACAGTATTTTTTTTTAAATTCTCCCAAAAAGATATGTAAGTATTCAATAAGCACACAAAAAGTGTTCAACTTTGTTAATCCTTAGGGAAATGAAAATCAAAGATATGTAATAAAAATCTTTGATTTATATGCTAACCATGTGAGTTAATAAAAAATAAAATAAGACCATAATGTGATGCCTCTTCACATGTATTAGGACATGTAAAATAATAATGATATTAGGTATTGATAAGGATATGAAGAAACCATGATGTAGCTTCTTTGGAAAACAACTTAGGGCCCTTAGGTTAAGCAATGAGTTATCTGGTGTATCAGTCCCACTAACAACACACAAGCGAAAATCTAAAACAGACACTCATACAAAATTTAAGCATAAATATTCATAGGAGCTTTATTCACAATAACCAAAGGGTAGAAATAACCTCCTGTGTTCAATAACTCATACATGTATAGATAAATTAAATGTGTATATAGGTGCCGGAGAGAGAGCTCAGAAGTTAAAAGTACTTACTGCTCTTCTAGAGGACCCCAGGACTCACATCAAGCTATACAACCACCTATAATTCCAGCTCCAGGGAATCCAACAGCTTGGATGTGGACACGTGTGGTGGTATTGTGTTCCCCAAAATATTGTGTACTCTAATAAATTTATCTGGGTCAGAGAACAGACAGCCACTAGATACAAGGCTAGAAAATGTGCACTCACACCTTTAATCCTAGCATTCCAGAGATAGAAATCCCTCTGGATCTCTGTGAGTTCAAGGCCACATTGGAAATAGCCAAGCATGGTGACACACTCCTTTAATCCAGAAAGCCAGCCTTTAATCCAGGAGTGGTGTAGAAAGCAGAAAGATATATAAGGCGCGAGGACCAGAAACTAGAAGATTTTGGCTGGTTAAGCATTCAGGCTTTTGAGCAGTAATTCAGCTGAGACCATTCCGATGAGGACTCAGAGCCTCCAGTCTGAGAGACAAGACCAGCTGAGATCCGCGAGGTGAGACAGCTGTGGCTTGTTCTGTCTCTCTGATCTACCAGCATGGACCCCAATAACTTGCCTCAGGTTTGATTTTATTAATAAGAACTTTTAAGAATCCTGCCACAGACACGTACTCACATGTACATATTCACATACACAGACCCACACAGAGACACACATACGTAAGTAAAATAATAAAATAAGTTACTTTTAAAATGAAATGTTTATATAAATAAGATGGAAAAGCTGAGTAAAATGGAATGGATTCCAGCCACCAAAGGGATGAATTACTGATGTTTATAGTGTAGCTAAAGTTGTTGGGGAATAAAGAAGGTAGACAGGGAAACAAAACATGCTCGAAAATCCTCCTGATAAGTACCAGATTCCAGACACAAAAGTCATTTTGTCATTCCATGAATGTAAAAGCTCAGAGTACCAAAACCCACAGAGGTAGACAATGAATTAGTGGCTGCCTTGAGTTGTGGGGAGGTGGATGTGAGGTGACTTCTAATGTGTCAGGGATGCTTTCAGAAACTGTGAAAATGCTTGGTTAGTCAAAACAAATTCATTGTTCGGAATGTACCAAAACCATCAAGTTGTATACTTTTTAAAGTAATTTGTATAGTGTGTGAACTATATGCCAATAAAATGTCAATATATAAAGAAAGAACAAAAAAGACCTTGCTGAAAACCTGAATCTCAACTAGAAAACTCACTAGACAAGTGGCCTATGGGTTGAAATTCTCATCACTGCATCCTAGAACTATAATCTCCAGCTTTGATAAAAGGAAGAAGATAGGAAAGGCATCGATCAGCAATTGGAAGTGAATTGAAAAGCACTTCTTCATAGACACTCCACGTAAGTGAGTGGGAGAGTGCAGGACAAAGGGACTGAATAATAAAAAGAAGCTGCCTTGTCTCAAGCAGAGATCAGACGCGGAGCCTGAGGAAGCACCTGCAGACAGGACTCTTTCTAAATTCCCACCCATGCATTGACTAGGAGTTAGTATGGCCAGCATCACATTTAGATACAAAGGTATTTGATGGAGGATGGAAGTTAGCTCTGAGAAAACATGAGTCTTTCTCGGCTCCTGCATGGATCCTAATTTTGCTGGACTAATTTCTATCAATTCAGGGGCTCCCATTTCTCTCTCCCTGAGCCCCTTTTTAATCTGTAATGTATGAGAGAGAAGGAGGCATGTCCAAGTGAAGGAGTCATTGCTTATTTAACTACTTAGAAGTTCTCTCTACAAAGTCAGATTGATTACTGTAACTAACAGTGGGTAAGATTTCCACGTTTCTTCACATAATCGTCAAGAATCAAGTTGGGATAACAATCAGATAAGTCTTCAGTTTCTTTGCTTAGGTCCTTCCCAGGTGTGTGTGTGTGTGTGTGTGTGTGTGTGTGTGTGTGTGTGTGTGTGATTTTGTCACTGGTATATAGGAAAGCCACTGATTTTTGTGTGTTAATTTTGTATCCTGCCACTTTGCTGAAATCATTTATCAGTTCTAAGAAGTTTCCAGTGAAATCTTTAGGGTCTCATATAAACAATGATAGTATTTGCAAATAGGAATATCTTGATTTCTTTTCCTATTTGTATTCCTTTTATTTCTTTCTCTCGTCTTATTGCTTTAGCCAAGATTTCTAGCATTATAGTGAATAGGAGTCAAGAGGATGCCCTTGCCTGTTCCTGATCTTAGTAGGAACTCTGGATTTTTCTTCATTTAATATGATGTTGTCTACAGATCTGTCATTTAGCCTTTATTGTTATACTCCATCTCTAGCCTCCCTGTCACTTTCATCATGAAGGATGTTAGATTTTGTCACAGAATGTCCTGCAGCTAATAAGATGATTGTGTAATTTCTTTCCTTGAGTCTATTTATGAAATGGATAACATTTATTATTTATGTATGTTGAACTGTCCTTTCATCTCTGGAATGAAAGCAACTTTGTCGTGTTGAATAACCATTATTATTGAATTCAATTTGTCCATATTTTATTAAAAATTTTTGCATCTATGTTCATCAGGAAAGTCCACCTGTAATTTTCCTTTTTTGTTTTGTCTTTATCCGGTGTTGGTATCAATATGATATTAGCATCATAAAAAGTTTGGGAGTCTTCCTTCCTTTCCTACTTCATGGAATAATTTAAGTAGTATTAATGATAATTGTTTGTTTAAGTTCTGGTAGAATTCACTAAATCCATCTGGTCCTAGGCTTTTATTAGTTTTGTTAGCTATAATAGTCTGTATTGACAGTTGTTATCTTCTGCAACCTGGAATACATCTTTCCATAGCCTTCTGACTTTAAAAGTTTCTGACAAAGAATCAGATATCATTCTGATTGGTCTGTTCTTCTTAGTAACTTGGCTTTGCTTCCTTCTCTCTCTCTCTCTCTCTCTCTCTCTCTCTCTCTCTCTCTCTCTCTCTCTCTCACACACACTCACAACTTTCAACACCCTTTATCCTGTGTTTTTAGTGTTGTGGTGGTTTGAATGAGAATGCCCCCACTCTCTCATTGGCTTAAATATTTTAATGCTTGGTTCCAAGCTGGTAGACTATTTAGGAAGGATTAGGAGGTATGGCTTTGTTGGAGGAGGTGTGTCACTGGGGTGGGCTTTAAAAGTCCACACCAGGCCTAGCCCCCTCCCCCCCCTCCGCCTCAGCCTCCAACCTGTAGATCAGATGTTAGCTCTCAGCTACCGCTCCAGTACCATGCCTGTCTGCCTGGTGCTGTGCTCACTGCCATGATGGCCATGGACTCTAATCTCTGAAGCTATAACCAAGTGCCAATTAAATGCTTTCTTTTTTTTATGAGTTGCCTTGGTCATGGTGTCTCTTCACAATAATAGAACAGTAACCATGACAAGTGTTTTAACTATAATATGTCACACAACATTTCAGTCTGGTCTCTTTGGAGTTCTATAGGTCTCTCATACTTTGGTGTGCTTCATTTTCTATGTACAGAAATATTTCTTTCATGATTTTACTGAAAATATATTCCATGCTTTTGGTGTGCTAGTCTTCTCCTTCTTGCCTATAATATTAATGTTTTGTCTTTTCACAGTGTCTCAAGGCTCCCCCATGTTCTGTTAATGTCTTTTTTATAAATTTATCATTCACCTTTGCTGTGTGATCCATTTCCTCCACTTTGTCCTCCAGCCCTGATGATCTATTTCCCACATGAGTCTTCCTATCAGAGAGGCTTCCCACTGAGGTTTGATTCAGCTTGTTGAGTTTTTCATTTCTGGCATCATTTCATGTTGGCTTTTCTTCAGCAACTCTACCTCTTTATTGAGTTCTGTTTTCATATCTTGTATGGTTTTCCTATTTCATTCATTTCTTTGTTTTGTTCTTTTGAAATATATTCATCCTTTTCTGAGTTGCTTGAATATAGTTATTATCATTTCTTTGAACTCTTTGCATGACATTTCTTCAAGATAATTTTCATTGGGATCTAGTGCTATTGGGTTATCAGACTTTCTTAGATTACTCTCATGTTGTTGTTGTTCGTGGCCTGGGTCTGGCACATTTGGATTTATTTGGGTGGATGAAAGTGTGAGCTTAGGGCTGATGGTCTGAGAACTGTGTACCTGTTGGCATCTGAAGCTAGAGGAAGAGCAGAAGTGTGGGCCCTGGACTCAGATTTTAATGACCACTTACCTGTAAGCACCGGGAGCTGGGCAGGCCTAGGAATCCCCGTGCTGTCAGCACAGGGAACTGGGCAGACAGGGCACTACAAAGAGTTTTAAAAATAAAAAAATTAACTTAGGGTTAATGGAGAATGTGGAGAAAAAATAGTAGACATAAAATATTAGGGATGTGAAAAAGAAGAGTTACATTTGTGGCTACATAAATACTTATTTTTTGAGACACACATACACACACACACACACACACACACACAAAAAAAAAAAAAAAAAAAAAAAAAAAAAAAAACCAGACTGGCCTTGAACTCACCGAGATCCACCTTCCTCTGCCTTCTGAATGCTGGGATTAAAGGTCTGCACCACCGTGCCCAGCCTCACACAACTACTTTTTATATCAGAAACAGAACTTTTCTCTTCACTACAAAATGAGTCTTTGTACTACCCAGAACATCTCTTTTTAAAAGATGCAACTCAATTGGCCACCTGTAGCCCTTGTGAGAGTCCAGGTGAGTTAGGAAAGCTGATGGAGAAGACAATGTGATCAAGACTGGCTAGTGCACATGTTGGCTAGACAAACTAGAAGTGAATACCTCAAGATCATTTGATAGGAAAGTCCTGGACAGCATCACAGCTCTCAGACAAGCATGTGGAGCAGTGTCTGGGGAAATCCAGTCAGACACTAGCATCCCAGGAACAGCTGGAGAAGTCAGGACTCATGCAGGGAAGTGTCAGCCTGTCAGAACCATGGAATCAAAAAAGTAAGGCCTGTGTAACAGAAATCTTTGTCTGCCTGTCCACATGTCTGTCAGCATGACAGTTTGGGTCAATAAATATTCATCATGATGCACCAGTCCAACTGACCTACCCTACACCCTCCACTAGAGGAGAAAATAAACAGAGTTTATGGGGACAGAGGCTGTCTGCCCTCAGAGCTGCCATTGTGTGCTGTGTGTAAGCTACAAACTTGAACATAGCCTTGCATCTTTGAGTGTGCACCTAAAAAATGATACAAAATTATCTCTGAATGTGTTAAACAGTAACATACTTCTAACAACACACCAAATATGAAAGAAGGACATTCAAGGGGAGAATAATCAATAGACAACCTTCACTGTGACCTCATGGCCTTCTGATATGATGATTTGTTTCTTTCTCTCCTGTGATCCCAGCATCTATTTGCACACACCCACTGTGACTTTTCCACACAAATCTTTTGCCTATGTGTTTGACTGTGGGGACCATTCAGTCAGTCAGTCATATATTCTTCAATAAAGCTGAGTAACTCTCACATGCAAAGCTTTATGTTAGGTAAGCAGGCAAGCAAAGCAGTATTCCAGAGAGCCAAGGGGCAGTCATTAAACAAATGCATGTGTATAAACATAATGGCACATTTTCTGAGCCCTAAGAATGACAAAGTCCAGACGAAAAATGTCCAGGGAGCTGAATATTACACATCAGGAGAGCTTCAGGAGAACTACCAGGATAGGGACGGGGAGGTGAGTTGCTGGAACATATAGAAAGATCAGGCAATCTGGTTTAAAGCAAGGGCAAAGAGGTACATAGAATCATAATATTGAGGCATGGTAGATTTGAATAAGAACTTAGACTTTTAGCCTGAGAGCAACAGGAAGGGGGCGGGAGGGGGGCACCAGTTATTGCAGTGGACAAGCAACGTAAGGTGGAGACATGGACAAGAGGAGGTCTCCAGATCCAGGATGCATTTGGGTTTGGTGGAATTCTCAGATGCATCTGAATGTCATTCCTAAAGGTTGGAAATACACACCAAATAGTCAAAGCAATTCACTAGCAAACATCAGTGTCAGAACAAGACTACCTAGTACATGTGCACAAACACTAAGCCATGACTTTATTTATGGACCAATAAAATTCTAAATAAGAAATAGGAGACATAATGTAGTAGCATAATACTAACAGTTAAAATTTATAAAGCAAGGATAGTCAGGACAGACAAAACACTGTTCTAATGCCTGCACTTACTTGTTAACTCAATACTTGTTCATAACTTAACTACTTATATTAAGTCATTTATACCCACCACCACTATATGGAAAATATATTGTCATTACTCCCATTTCACTGACAAGTAAAATGTGGCCCAAAGAAGTGAACTACTTTCCGTACATCAACATGAATGGTGCTCCATACAAAGTGGTGACTCATCTCATGTATGATTCCATTTATACAGTTCAATAACTACAACACAAATCCATCATGTCAGGACAATGGTTGCCTCTGAGAGGTATGTGTTTATGTGTGCTTAATTACTTTTAATCTCTGTAAAAGAAATGGTATGTGGAGGCTATACAGAAAAATATTAACTGTATCATTACATAAAAGTTCTAAAATGTAATTTTAATCAATTACTGGACCACAGATATGTACATATAATTCACAAGTAAATAAATATAAGTGACATAAATAAATAAATAAAGTGTATAAGTAGTGATTATCTAAATGCAAATTACATATTAATATTATTTTCCTAACAAAATGATCAAAAAAATTTAAACGTTGATAATACCAAATGTGGATGATATTGTGGGGAAATAAACTCTCAAATGTTGCATGTAAAAATATGAATTGTGACAGTTTTTTTCTGAAGCCAATTTGACAATATGTATCAATTTTCAATATGACAATATGTATAAACTTTCAATTAAATAGACTTTGAAAAGGAGTTCTATGCCTACAAATTTCTCATAGAATATACTCAAAGTATATACTAGCTATTGAAATACTATAACTATCTTGATAAAAACAACAATTTGGAAACTAATGTTGATGGATGCATGATTAGTAAAAAAGTTACATTCCTGTAGTAATACAAAATACAACATGTATCTGGGTATAGGGGCACACACCTTTAAGCTCAGCTCTTGGGAAGCAGAGGCAGGTATATTTCTGTGAGTTCAAGGCCAGCCTGATATACATAGTGAGCTCCAGGACAGCCAGAGCTACATAGTAAAACTCTGTCTCAGAAAAACAAACAAGGGGCTGGAGAGATGGCTCAAGGGTTAGGAACACTGGCTGTTCTTCCAGAGGACCTGGGTTCAATTCCCAGCACCCACATGGCAGCTCACAACTGTCTCTAACTCCATTTCCAAGAGATCTGACACCTTCACACCAGTGTACATAAAATAAAAAATAAATTACTTTTAAAAATGTGATAGCTGAAGAAACTCCAATTTAGGACCCTAAAAGGGATGTATGGATCACCTTAGGAAGAGGAAACAGAGAAGATCTCCATAAATAAACTGAGAGTGAGGATGGCAATAGAGGGGAGGGGATGGGGAATGAGAACATGAGGAAATAGGATGATCGAGCTAAGAGAGGGATGGAGTGGGAGAACAATGAAACAGATATCTTGATAGAAGGAGACATTATGGGGTAAGGGAGAAACCTGGCGCTAAAGGAAATTCTGAGGAATCCACAAGGATGACCCCAGATTAGACTACTAGCAATAGTGGTGAGGGTGCTTGAACTGGCTTACTCTAGTAATCAGATCAGTGAATACCCTAACTGTCATCACAGAGCCTTCATCTAGTAACTAATGGAAGCAGATGCAGAGATACTACAACCAAGCTCAGGAGTCCAGTCAAAGAGAGAGAAGAGGGGTTCTATGAGCAAAGGGCATTAAGATTATGATGGGGAAATCTACAGAGACAACCAAACCAAGCTCATAGGAACTCACGAACTTTAGATCGACAGCTGTGGAACCTACATGGGACTGGACTAGACCCTCTGCATACAGGAGACAGTTGTGTAGCTGGGTCTGTTTGAGGGGCCCCTAGCAGTGTGATCAGGATCTATCCCTGGTGCATGAGCTGGCTTTCTGGATCCTATTACCTATGGTCAGACACCTTGCTCACCCTTGAGACATTGGGGAGAGGCTTGCCTCAATTGAATGTGCCAGGTTTTGTTGTCCCCTCATGGGACAACTTACCCTTTTGGAAAAGGGGAGGAAGAGTAGGTTGGGGGGAATAGTTGGGCAGGGGTGGGGGAGCAGAAGGAGGGATGAAAGGGGGATATGTGGTTGATAAGTAAAATGAATAAAAAAAAATTATAATTAAAAAAAAACTCCATTTTACGATAGACATCCATCTTAATACCCACTAGCTGTTTGTCTCTGACTCCAGTCCTTGGAAGATAAGTTCCCAGTAACTCTGACTCAGTGGCCCTCACCCAGAAATGTACACTCATGACCATCTGCTGTACTGCTTTCGGCTTCTGTAACCTGATTATGCACAGCCAAGGACTATTTTGAGGTCATCATAACTACCTAATCTTGGCAGAGCAAAACATCCCCTGGTTCGCTTGCATGGATACTCAAGGTCTTCCTGTAGTTTTTGCTTTCAAAACTCCTCCCACCCCCTTCTCATGACAATCTTGTTTGGCTCAGAGATTGCCATCCTGCTAGCAGCTAATCAGTAAATCCCTTAATTACAACTGGACTAATTCTATGGTCTTTTCCCAGGGGTCACGAACTTCATAACACAAACAAACAAAGAAAAAATAGCATTGATCAACATTCAATAGCACGGAAAGATGCCTGTAATTTAGCATTTAAATGTTTTTGATTTTTATATTTGACAACATCATATTTGTGTACAACGCACTGTGATCCCATTCAAGCCCACTACTCTCTTTCATCTTCCACTTCTACTGATGCTCTTTCCAAATGATCCCTTTTATCCCTATGGCCCCCTTGCCTGCCGGCCCTTCCTTCCTTCTTTCCTTCCTTCCTTCCTTCCTCCCTCCCTCCCTCCCTCCCTCCCTTCCTTCCTTCCTTCCAATCTTTCCTTCCTTTTTTTTCCTCCTTTCACTTTTCTTTTTTTTTTGCGGGGGTACATTAAAAAGTCATAGCTGAGGTTTTCTGGATCCCATTACCTATGGTAGAATGCCTTGCTCACCCTTGATGCAGGGGGAGGGACTTGGTCCTGCCTCAACTGAATGTACCAGGCTTTGTTGTCCCCCCATGGGACAACTTAGCCTTTTGGAGGAGGGGATGGGGGATGGGTCGAGGGGGAAGGCAGAGGTCGGGGGAACCAGAGGAGGGATGAGAGGATGATCTGTGATTGATATGTAAAATGAATAAATTTTTTTTAAATAAAAAAAGTCATAGCTGCTGTGTGTTCATGATTTTAGCAGGTAATATGCAGAAGACAGGACTCCCCCTTCTACAAAGTTCCCTGGACCTCGGAAGGAGTGGCACAGGTATCCTATTTCAGGCAGAGCACTCTCAGCCACTTATTCTCAGCACTTTGACCAAATGTGACTCCCCACTTTAACCATTGTCTGTTAATCAAAGAGATTTATCTGGCCTGAGGGTGTTGCTCCAGTCTATGGATATCTATGTAAATATGTAAAAGGCAGTGTTTTGTACGTCCAGACAATGACCTGTGGTAGCCATGTTTTTGGTTTTGAATGACTGAGTTTATTAAGTATATAGCAACCAAAAGTCAAAAATAAAAAGCAAGTAGCAGATAGAAAGAAACGGTATACAGAGAGTAAAACAGCACTGGACGAGGTACCCAAAACATCCAGCAGAGATGACTGGCATAGCCCCGCTGACAGACAAACCAATGGTAACATCATTAATTCACAAGCTAACAAACGTTCAGCTAAAATCAAATGGCTTAGCCCCATTTAGACAACTAGATAGGTTCCTGATTAATAGTCCCTAGAAAAACAGTATCCCTTCCTGTGGGGCTTCCAAGTAAAAGAGTGAAAAACTTCAGAGAGGCAACACTATCAAATCAAGTACTTAAAAATCATCCAACCCACATCAATTGGAGAGGCCAAGGCAGCCAGCTGGAGTTCCCAGTTGAGAGATCCCTAGGTGGAGGGACCTCTCCATTCTTTCCATGGATGAGCTTCATGTGATTAAGCTTCTAGCTTCTCATCACCACTGCAGGCATTTTTATATCACGAGATAAACAATAGTAATATCTGCTGGAAATGCTTCAACTTCTAGCTGTTCTCGAGGACAAACGTTTTTACTCAGGCTGTTTAGCTAAACTCTCTCCTCCCTGCTGCAGAGTCAGGAGGCCAGCATGCCACTGGGAAAAGTGATTTAAGAGTACTTGGATAACACTTGAAATTAACATACTAGAGTGATGAAACAGAAGAGCCTCTTTGCTCCCATTGTCCAATTTCAACAAGTTTAAGCACCACCTGACAATTTATCCATATAATATATATTACAGGCAGTTTAACTGCATGTCCATTTATCAAAACAGCAATAGCAGATTACCTCATAGGGCCTATGACCTGCCTAGTCAGTGCCAAGCATGTATATTTTCCTATGGATTTCCAAATTTAATCATGACTTGATTGGTTACCCCCACAACATTTCATGCCACTGTTGAACTGGCTCACATATGTTGCCAAGCAGTTGGGTACAGTAGCATACAGCATCTGCAGCTGGATGTAATTATGGGTGACGAGCATCGTGAGCACAGCCGAGATAACACTTCCAGCTCAGTTCCAGCTTGGCTTCTCTGTGTCCTCCATTCAGAGTGTGTCCTCAGCAGTCAAATCTAACCTTCTACTTCTGGTGGACAGCCAAGAACAATGTCAGTAGCCCATATTGTTTGGAGAGTCTCAGGGGGCTTCCTATTCAAAATTTCACTCGGAGATAGCCCATACCTGGCACTGAAATTTTAATCTGACTTCTGTGAAGAGTATTAGCCAGCCATTTAATTACTTCAATTCAAACTCCTTTCTCGATTTTTTTCTTTTTTCTTCTCCTTCCACCTCCACAGTCTCCACCCCCACAACACTCCTCTCCCAGATCTACACCCCCTCTGCCTCCCCTCAGAAAAGAGTTTTGAGGTCTCATAGATGCTCAAGCCATGCCCGGTGTCTCAGACTACTTCCTATTGCCTGTGGGATAAACATGTAGCTCCTCCTCCACTCTCAGTTCCTTCTCTAGCACCAGGTCTGCCTGTATGCTGCCTTGCTTCTCACCGTGACAATAATGGACTAAACCTCTGAACTGTAGGCAAGCCACCCCTGTAGATGTAACCAACTGTCTTATTAAATAAGAAACACAGAAACAATGTAAAAGAGAAAGCCAAGAGGTCAGAGCTCAGAGCTAAAATCTCACCCTTCCTCCTGCTGTGTCCCAGCTTCCCAAAAAAGAGCTATTTCCTTGTGTGTCAGTCATTTCAAAGTCATTCTGCCTTCTCATTGATTGTAAACCCAAACACGTGACTGCCTCGTCACTGTCTGTATGTACAGCCCTCTAGGTCTTAAAGGCATATGTCTCCAATGCTGTCTGTATCCCTGAACACACAGAGATCTATGGGATTAAAGGCATGTGCCACCACCGCCATGCTCTTTCTATGGCTCTAATAGCTCTGACCCCCGGGCAACATTATTTATTAACATACAATCAAAATCACATTTCAGTACAATTAGAATACTACCACATTGCCCCTTTTCTATTTTAATAAAAAGAAAAAAAGCAAAAGGATATAACTAACAAAAGAAAAACTATATACAAAAGTACAATAACTATATACAATATATATAAGTAATGAATACCTAAAGAGGCATTTGACAAATCAGAGAAAATAATTCCATTAACTATCCTATTTTGGTAAATCCAAGATGTATTTAATGCACTTTCTATCCTAATTAATTTTCAACTATAACTAACTAATTTTCAACCATAGCTAACTAATCTTCAACTCCCTCAGAGACCCAAGAAGGAAATAATATTAGTTAACAAAAATAAAAACAGGAAGTACATGCAAGAAATTTCCAAAAAATTTGTGAGTTGACAGAAACAGCCAGCTGCCTGGTCAGTCACCTGAGGTTTCTCCGCAGTGTTGGGGCATCATCTTCATCCTATAGGCTTAGCGTATCTGACAGACTCATTTGTGAAGTAGGATGTACACAGGTCAACAGTTCAACCTCACATTGGGTGAGAGCAGTCCATGTACCAGAAACGCCTGAATTCCACTAGTGTCCTGTCATGATTCAGGATTTTAAATTCTGGAAATTGTTGACAGTTTTTGAGTTCAGCTGTCCATTCTTCTTGGCTGTATATATATGGCTTCATCTCAGCATCCCCTTCTTCTCCACATCCCTCTATTAAATGCCAGTCTACTTTCGAGAGGCATGAGCTTTCAGCTGCTGTTCCATTGCACAACAGAAGCCATCGGCCCTCTGCCTGTTAAGCTGCCTTCGAGGAAAAGGGCACTGTACCTTTTCCGGATTGCGAAGGCCATTTCAGGGATGGGGCCATATTGTCCTGGCCTCAGAAGATGCCTTTTGATAAAGCCATAACCACACTTGGCTACTTTATTTATTAACATACAATCAAAATCACATTTCAGTACAATTAGAATACTACCACACACCCCAATTAAATGTTTTCCTTTATAAGAGTTGCCATGGTCATGGTGTCTCTTGACAGCAATAGAAATCCTAAGACAAACCCTCAGTTTGATTACTTTATGCTGCCTACTTCTGTTTGATATACTTGCTTCTTTTTGCTCTAGAGTTTTCAGGTGTGCTGTTAAGTATGCTGTTAAGTATAAGAATTGTTCAATTTTTTTATATAGACAATTAGTGCTATGATCTGTCCCCATAGCACCACTTTTGTTGTGTCCTGTAAGTGTGGAGTATGCTGTGTATTCATGTTCATTGAATTCTAGAAAATCTTTAATTTCTTTCTTTATTTCTCTCTTGACCTATTTTTCATTCAGTAGAGAACTGTTCAGTTTCCATGAATTTATAAGCTTTGTGTTGCTTCTGTTGTTAATATCCAGCTTTACTCCTTGGTGGTCTGATAAGATACAAGGAGTTATTTCAACTTTTTTTGCATCTATTGAGACTTGCTTTGTGACTGAGTATGTGGTCAATTTTGGAGAAAGTTCCATGAGGGGCTGAGAAGAAGGTATATTCTTTTGTGTTTGGGTGAAATGTTCTGTAAATATCTGTAAAGTCCATTTGGTTTATAACATCTGTTAGCTCCAGTATTTCTCTGTTCAGTTTTTGTTTGGATGACCTGTTCATTGGTGAGAGTGAGGTATTGAAATCTCCCACAATCAGTTTGTGAGGAACACTATGTGATTTTAGCTGTAGTAGTGTTTCTTTTAAAAAGTTGCCCTTGTGTTTGGAGCATAGATGTTAAGAATTGAAATATCATCTTAGTGGATTTTTTCCCTTTGGTGTGAAGTGTCCTTCCTTGTCTCTTTTTGAATAGTTTTGGTTTGAAGTCTATTTTTTTTTCGATATTAAAATGGCTACATTAACTTGTTTCATAGGTCCATTTGCTTGGAACATCTTTTTCCGGTCCTTTACCCTAAGGCAATGTCTATCCCTGGTGATGAGGTGTGTTTCTTGGATCAGCAGAAGGATGGATCCTGTTTTTGCATCATTCATGTTAGTTCTGTGTTTTTTTATTGGAGAAATGAAATCATTGGTATTGAGAGATATCAATGAACAATGATTATTGATTCTTGTTATTTTGTTTTTGGTGGTGGTTGTGTGTTTTTGAGTGTGTGTGTGTGTGTGTGTGTGTGTATGTGTGTGTGTGTGTGTGTGTGTGTTTCCCTTCTTTTGATTTTGCTCATCTGAGATTATTTATTCCCTGTGTTTTTATGTGTATAGTTAACCTCCTTAGGTTGGAGTTTTTCTTCTAGTACTTCTCTAGGCCTGGATGTATAGACAGATATTGCTTAAATTTGGCTTTTTCGTGGAATTTATTTTCTCCATCTACGGTGATTGAAAGCTTTGTTGAGTATAGTAGTCTGGCCTGCTATCTGTGATCTCTTAGAGTCTGTAGCACATCTATCTAGGCCCTTCTGGCTTTTAGATTCTTCATTGAGAAGTCAAGTGTAATTCTATTAGGTCTGCCTTTATATGTTGCTTGGTCTTTTTTTCTTGCAGCTTTTAATATCCTTTCTTTGTTCTGAATATTTAGTGTTCTGATTATTATGTGATGAGGGGACTTTCTTTTCTGGTCCAATCTATTTGGTGTTCTGTATGCTTCTTGTATCTTTATGGCATCTCCTTCTTTCATTTAGGAAAATTTTCTTCTATGATGTAGTTAGAAATATTTTCCTGGCCTTTGAGCTGGGATTCTTCTCCTTCCTCTATTCCTATTATTTTTAGGTTTGGTCTTTTCATAGTGTCCCAGATTTTCTAGATGTTTTGTGTCAGGAGTTTTTTAGATTTAACTTTTTTTTTTTTTTTGACCAGTTTGATTCATTTCTTCTATCGTATCTCAATGCTTGAGAGTCTGTCTTCCATCTTTTGGATTCTGTGAGGAAACTTACCTCTATAGCTCCTGCTTGAATTCCTAAATTCTTCATTTCCATTATTCCCTCAGTTTGGGTTTTCTTTATTGATTCTATTTCCGTTTTGGGGTCTTGAACAGTTTTATTCATCTCCTTCCACTGCCCACCACCCCGATTTGTTTAAGGGATTTCTTCATTTCCCTGCACTTTCATTTGTTTCTTCCTGGATTCCTTTACAGAATTCGTTAAGTTCCTCCTTAAGAACCTCTATCATCCTCATACAGGTGGTTTTCAGGTCTTTTTCTCTTGCTTCTGCTATTTTGGAATATTCAGGGCCTGCTGTGGTGGGATAGCTGGGGTCTAGGGGGAAATGTAGTGCCCTGGCAGTTATTGGTTGGGTTTTTATGCTGACATCTAGGTCTCTGGGATTGGTATGATTATAGATCTAGGCGCTGTTTTTCTGGATTTGTCTTTGCTGAGTGTGCATTTTGTTTCCTAGTTTTGTTTTCTCTCTGGATTTTGAGAGACTGTAATGGCTGTGTGTTTTCTGGTAAAAAAAAAAAAAAAAAAAAAAAAAAAAAAAAAAAAAAAAAAAAAAAAAACTTTCTTTGGACCTGATACTTGTGAACACTGTGGTTTCCAGATAAAATGCATTTCTAGGTATTGGGAACTGACACTTAGAAATGGGGATTCACAGAAGGGAGGAGAGCAGAGTGTTTACCAGGATCTGCTTATTTTGTCACCTTGGAATGGGGGGAGATCGTGATGAAAAGAGTTATCCTAGAAAGTCTGCTAGAGTGCAGGGGATGAACTTGGGGGGGGGTGAGTCTAGAGGAACAGGGGAGAGGGGAAGCATCTCTACAGACAGCCCACCTGCTCCCCTGGCAGGAGTGGTTTGTGGGTTAGCAGGGGGTACCTGCTGGAGTTGGGGGCTGGAATAAAGCTGTGAGTGGGGAGAAGGAGGTTAGGAGGGGAAGATCTGGAAGATCCACAGGAGATGGGAACAGGCGGGCAGGGGAAGTCGCCATAGGTGTTCTGCTATGGAGCTGGGGATGATACTACGGCATTAGATCTGGGGGGAACAGAGAGAAAACAGAAGGTCTGCCACAAATCTGTCTTTGAAGGAGACCTATTGTCTTGGTTTTACATGTTGCCTGTGTTTTTGTGCTGGGAATTGTGCATCTTTCATTGGCTATGGCTATTATTATGAGTTTCTGACCCACCCTCCTGAGCAACATTTGGGTCTCTGTTTGCTTCACTGATTTGGGATCAGCTAAATGATGCCAAAACTTTGGTCTTGGGACCACTTGGTATTGATTTCTGAGTGAGAGATAGCTGGGATGGCCCATTTGTCTATGGAAGGCATGGACTCTGACTTCACCAAAGGACTTCTTTGCCTGAGGTGGCAAAGAAGGTGGCTTGCTAGGGTTGTTGGATGTGTGGCTTCTGGTGTGAGAAGTGTGAGCACTCAAAGCACTTCCTGAGATGATGAGAGTGACCTTACAGAGGAAGGTTTTCTCACCTGAAAAAAAAAATGCAGACACACCATTAAGTTTTTGAGATTATGGAAGTTAGGACACCAAAGAGGAGCAGAGGCATGACCTCTGACCTGGGTGTGGGCAGTAAGAAGGCACTCTCCATGGGTCCTGAGATGGTAGGGTTGGTGTGCTAGTGGGAAGCACAATTATAGATTCTAAACTGGGGACAAAGCACCACACAGCGCTGAGACTCTGGGAAGGAGGGCGCTAGGGGGTAAGAGATGTGGCTTTGACCTTGAGAGCAAGGATCCTGACCCACTAGTGGTTAGGGTACCAATGCACAGGAATGTGGCTGCTGACCTGGGGAGTAAGCCCTATGTATGTCCTGAGATACTTGGAGTTATGGTGCTAGAGAGCAGAAGATAAAGAAGCCTTCGATCCAGGAGGACAAGCTCCCTCAGGGTTCTGATGTACTGGGCTTAAACATTTCTTTTTATTTTTATTATTTATGTCTTTTAAATTTTGTTTATTAGCAGTATGTGTGTGCTCATGATGGAAGCAGGAGTGATGTGGCATGTGTACCACAGAATGTTTGTGGAGGTCAGAGGGCAACATTTTGTGAAGTTGGTTCTATCCTTCTAACTTTATTTGGGCTCCAGAGTCAAACTGAGGTTGCCAGGCTTGCTAGACAAGCTCTTTTACCCATGGAGTCATCTTCTTGGTTCTTAAACTCTTAAAGTGGCTAAAAACATATGTGATTATTACATGTGTATATGTATGTAAATATATATAATCAAGCATATTAATATATATTACTTCATTAGATGGTTAAATGATTATGAGCTGAAATGTTTTTTTAATTCATCTATTTATTTTATATCCTGGCTGCAGCTCTCCCCTATCCTCCCCTCCCAGTCCCTCTCCTTCATTCCTCCCTCCCATCCCAATCCTCTCCTCTTCTGTCTCCGTCCAGGAAAGGGAAGCTCTCAATAAAACATGGCATATCTAGTTGCAGGAAGACTAAGCACCTCCCCATGTATTAAGGCTGGGCAAGGTGACTCAGTAAAAGAGTCAAAACAGCCCCTGTTTCCTCTGTTAGGAGTTCCACCAGAGGAGCAAGCTACACAATTTGTAACATATATGCAGTCCCATGCAGGCTCCCTAGTTGTCCATTCAGTCTCTACCAGTCACTGAAAGCCTAGGTTAGTTGATTGTGTGAATCTTCCCATCGTGTCCTTAAACCCTCTGGCTCCTACACTTCTTTCTCCTCCTCCATAGGATTTCACAACTCCACCTAAAGTTAGGCTGTGGGTCTCTGCATCTGCCTCCATCAGTTGCTGGATGGCACCTCTCTGATGACAATTGGGACAGGCACCAATCTGGTAACAGGAAATGGCCAGTTCAGGCTACATATCCTAGCTATTGTTAGGAGTCTAAGCTGGGGTCTTCCCCGTAGACTCCTGAGACATTCCCTGTGCCAGGTTTCCACCCTACCCTGAACTCCTTAGCATTCTCCCCTCTGTGTCCCCCACAACTTGGTCAATGAGCTGAAACGTTAAGGGTAGTTGTCAACCAGGAGAGTTTTGGGTAATGCCTATTTTCCCCTATAAGTTCTCTGTTCATCATAATTTTTTATAATACACAATATTTACAATCATAGGTATGTAACATATAGTAAAAACATAAAACACATTTGCCTAGATTTCTCTGGAAGTTTTCATTTATAAACCTCATCTATCCGTTTTTCTTTGAAAAGTTGAATAAGGGCTTCTTACCTAAGTATTGGCTGGTTCTCCTTTGGGTGACAATGATGACTTTAAGGATAATAGCTTTTGGAAATCTTGAGAGCATTTCCCATCTTGTAACTCCTAAGCTCACTGCCCCAGGCTCCTTTGCTACTCCACCTGCAAAGTAGGTTTTGCTAATCAGATGGAATCGTGTGAATCCTCAGCTTTGAAGGTGATGCTTCCCAGGGAGAAGTGTGTATAGCACCCAACTACAGGGGTAAGTTTTCTCAGGTCCCACCGGGCCCCATGGTCCCACATTCCTCCAGTCCCACCCAGCTACCCCCATGGTCCCTCAGCAGCTTATAAAATAATCATTCAGAGGCTTAATATTAATTACCAATTGTATGGCCTACGGCAGCCTTCTTGCTAGCTAGCTCTTATAACTTAACCCATTTCTTTTCATCTATAAGTTGCCACGTGCTGTGGCACTGCCGGTCCACTGGCATCTTTGATGCATCTCTCCTTCCTCTCCTTTCTTCTCTCTGTATATCTGCTTGGATTTCCCACCTGCCTCTAAGCTGCCTTGCTATAGGCCAATGCCGCTTTATTTATCAACCAATCATAGCAACACATATTCACAGCATACAGAAAGACATCCCACCGCACCCACCCCCAGCTGAACACGAGCAGGAGGACTTCCTGCCTAAACTCCTGGCATGCACAGCAAGTGTTATCATTTCGAGCTACAGTATCTACCAGAAACAGGGATGTTGCCAAACATTGGCAGCAACAGTGTTTTCGCTGGAGCAAACTACGGTGCAGTTTAATGTTATTGCTGGCCTTGTTGTAAATCTGCTCTCCAGAATTCTGTGACTGTTTTATATTTGTAACATATTCTGTTTCTGCCTAAGCTAGCCATTATGCATTGTACTGTCTGTGACCAAGAACTGTGTGTGATAGTATTACCATCATCTCCATCTCCCAGATGAAGAAACTTCAAGAAATGGAGAAAAAAATATCTCATGGTTATGCAGCTAATAAATAAATGGTAGATAAGACACAAGTGTAAGGCTTTTGGGTTAAAGTCTGGACTCTTCTGAAATGCCATGCTTACACATGTTTTTATAAAAATTATTCGCAATTAGCTAAAAAAAAAACTAAAAAGCTAGAGCATGTAATATCCCGCGGAATTTATATTTAAGATATTTTAATATTTATCATAAAGCAAACTCATCCATAAAAATAAATGTTGTCATTTTAAAAATAATTACAACCTAACTACATTGTCTACCACCAGTCATAGGGATCATTCACAGCAAATAACAGTACCTGGAACTGGAGACTGATGAATTTTATGTGTGTTGGTTAGGGAGGTAATCAAAGAGCTAGGAAAGAAGCCAGGCTTGGTGACTCCCATTTCTTTCAACCAGTGGAAGTTGAAGCCATTTGTTTGCCTATTTAGAAATGCACACATCAGACAAGTCCAGTGTTAAGTGAAAACCTTGTTTAGATAAAATAAGAAATAAATGTTAAATATATGGGAGAGCACTTAAAATATTACCAACCAGTTTTGAGACCACTCTGAACTACACTATTATCAACTCTTGGGGAGAGTAACTAGGAAGTCTAAAATAGCTTTTGAGAAAAAACTCATGAAAATGCTCCCGAGGGTATAGGGATTACATTTCTACCCTGCTCTGAAATTCAAAATATAATCAACCAAGTTTGCTTCAAGGAAATGATCCCTTCTGCAGGAATTAGGAAAACTGTTAAACTCCTGTTAATCCATAGAAAAATACAAGATTGGGTGTCTAAGTGTTTTAAGTAAAAATATTCCCAAATAGGTATTACTAGCTCCATGTGCACAGTTAATGTTTTTGTGCTTTTTTTTAAATAGAAGATGTGTTTTACTCAACAGACCATTTCTCTTTTCTTGGGAAGCATGGGGGTTTGTGTTATACAAGGAACCTTTGCAGTTCTGATTCATTTCCCTTTAAATCATCCAAATATTGCTTTTTATGGGCTATGTAGTGGCCAAACAGCCTCTAAGGGGGTGCTAAAACTTTCAAGCCTTGCTTCCCATAAAATAAAATAAAATAAAATAAAAAAGTTTTTAAAGAAGGAAAGAGGTTCTGTGTGAATCTATGTGGACTGTGAAGCTCTCCTCAGGCCAAGATCTAAGAGGCATAAGTGAGCTCTGAATGTTCTAGATTCCCTTTCCTGTTTAATAGCGGACTTGCACAAAGACTTCCTTTACAGCTTAATGTACATCTTCCTTTCAGAAGCATAAACATTATCGCTGAACCAAAGCAACTTTTACTTTCTCCATCAGGAACTACTAGAGATGTTTCAGAATGAAGGCATGCACGGTACCACTCTAAACCACTCTTTGTTTATATATAATTCAAGCCATGCTTGTTGGAAAATTACTCTGAACTAAGAACAGTCTACTAATTCAAGATCACTGAGTGATTCAGATGGTGGAGGTGGTAGAGTGTACTGTTCACTGATGGCTAACGCCACAAGAACAGCAAGGGGGCTGTTTCTTTCCCTTTTGTTTTAGTGAGTGTTACCCTTGCTGTGATGAAGCACCATGACCAAAGCAACTTGGGGAGGAAAGGGTTTATTTGGCTTACACTTCCATATCACTGTTCATCATTTAAGGAAGTCAGAATAGAAACTCAAGCAGGGCAGAGACCTGGAGGTAGGAACTGATGCAGAGGCCTTTAGGAGTCCATTAGGAGTGCTGCTTATTAGCTTGCTTTCCGTGACTTGCTCAGCCTATTTTCTTATATAACCCAGGACCACCAGCTCAGGGATGGCACCACTCACTGTGGGCTGCACCCTCCCCCACTGATCACTAATCAAGAAAATGCTGTATAGCCAGACCTTATGAAAGCATTTTCTCTATCGAGGTTCTCTCCTTATAGACAAATCTAGCTTGTGTCAAGTTGACATAAAACTAGCCAGCACACCTTTCTTACCTCCATTACTGAGATAAATGTCTCTGGCTTGTTCAAAGAAATCATATCACTTTTGTCTTAAACCATTCCTTTATCTTAGTTCTCTAATAGCCTAATAAGTAGTGTAGAAAGAAGGCTTAGGAAGACCAAGACTGAATGAAGTATTTTTCTCAAACAATAGTTTGATACTTCAATTTGAACAGCAGAAGGAATCCACCAGTAACTCTGCATTCTCAGATAATTGGTAAAGCCACTATTTATATTTTTTTTGAGTGGTCACACCATAGCTACCCTAAACAGAAGTCCAAAGAAAAAATTCAGAAATTAATTCATTCTCCCTTACTTACTCAGTGCTAACTCGGGCAAGGTAACATGCTCAGCACTGTGTATGTAACAGTGAACCACTGGGAAACTGGACAGGGAGAGATCTGTTTGAGAGGGTCATGGCTTTTCAATAATAAATATTGCTTCTCCTTCATGGTATTTTTATATTTTCAGGAGAAGGCAACATGGAAGTACAAATACCCACTGAATACTCTTCATCTTTAGTCCTGGGATGCTCAGTCAAGGTCTGCACTTTCTCACGAGCTCTACCTGGGATCTGATACACCAATTTGCTGGTAATGTACCCTTAGTCTATCTCACCTCCATCCTGCTCATTCCCAGATTCTGTCTTTGTCTCCTCCTTCACGACAAACACTAAAGTCATTTAACTTTTATTCCTCAAGCTCTTTACCCTACCATTTTCAAATTTATGTCAGTTCTACACATTTAAGTCACCCCCTATAAAGGATCTGCAACCTCTGAAAGGAGATTTGAAAATGATATTAAAGACTTTTCAGAAAAAAATAACAAGTTAGACTACTCAGTAAAATCTTTAAAATACAAAGCAATAAAAAAGAATGTCTTCCATAAGATAGTGAAGCATATTTTGAAACTTAAATAGGTGAAAGGGTTTGATATTCAATAAAAATGGAAAATACATGTAATATAATAGTTCAGAAACAGATTCAAATACCCATCAAGTTTTGACTTATCTCAAAGGTGACATCTCAAACTGAATAAAAAAAAAGGAAGAATTCAAAGAATGATGTTGGGGAACTAGCTGGTCACTAGAAAAAATATTAAAGCTATATTTCTCTTATCAGAAATAAATTCCAGATGTATTATTCAAATGTAAGAAATAAAGGGTTTAAAGAAAGGCATGAGGAATAAGAAGGATCACATTTACCTTACTTTCTAAAATAACTTAAAAAAGTAGACAAAATGTAAGAAACAATGATTTTCAAACATTGGATGCCAAAGTACACCAGTCTCTGGGAGACAAGACACACATGGCAGGAGCCTAGAAGTACCCAGCCCACTACCTGGAGAGTTCCCAGGTCGTACCATGGAGAAAGAAAGTCAGGTATCTCAATATCACACTACACAGAGAAGATGAGGCCCAAGGGCCCAAGGCTGCTCAAGACCACTGAGTGGTGGCCTAGAGAAAAGAGGATGCAGAGAGCAAGTGCTGAGAATTTTAGGGTCTCCTGAGAGAAGTCAACCCCAGTATGCTTAGCAGTCATGCAAGAGTCAACTAATGGAGTTGCCAAGGCCAGGAAGACAATCATCTGAAAGGACTAGAAGGCATGCCTCAGAGTAGACTCAAAATGGTCCCATTCCGGCCTGGAGAGATGGCTCAGCAGTTAAGAGCACTGGCTGCTCTTCCAGAGGTCCTGAATTCAATTCCCAGTAACCACATGGTGGCTCACAACTGTCTATGTAGCATAAAGGCATACATGCAGATAGAACACTCATATTCATAAAATAAATAAATGAATAAATAAATCTTTTTTATAAAGAATAAAGGCATACGAATATATATGCATGAAAATGTCCATGAAATCTATCACTTTGTGTGTTAACTTAAAATAATATTTTTTTTTTTTTTAAAAAAAAAGGTCTTATTCTCCTATCTAGAAATACCTCAGTATTGACAGGGCATCAGGTTTACCTCTTTAATGGGAGTAATTTTTCCTTCAAGATACTACTCTTGTCTTGACTAACAAGATCCAAGTGGACTAGAGCCAGACTCAAGAATTGGTTCATTTCTCATGCTACCATTTAATCTATTCTTTCCAATCATTCAGACACTTGTGTTAGTTACTTTTCTATTACTGTAATAAAACACCATGTCCAAGGCAGCATCTAGAAGAAAGAGTTTACTTGGGCTTGTGATTACAGAGGGTTCGATGCCATCCATGACGGCAGAGTGGAGACAGCAAATGGCAGGCATGGCATCTGGAACAGGAGCAAAGACCTTACATCACGAACAGCAAACAAAATGTCGAGAAAGTTACCTAGGAATGGTGGTAGGCTTTGAAACCTCACAGCCTGCCCCTAACCATACTTCCTCCAGCAAACCCACACCTCTTTTTAATTAGGAAAATTTTTTATTCATTTTACATGCCAATCAAAGATGCCCCTCTTCCCTCCTCCTGTCTCCCCAGCCTCCCCCCCCCAAACCACCTCCCATTTCCTCCTACAAGAAGGTATGGCCTCCCACTGGGAGTCAGCAGAGCCTGGTACATTTGGTAGAGGTGAGTCCAAGCCCCTCCCCCTGCCTCAAGACTACATGAGGTGTCCCACCATAGGCAGTGGGCTCCAAAAAGCCTGCTCATGCACCAGGAATGGATCTTGATCCTACTGCCAGGGGGGCCCTTAAGCAGATCAAGCTACGCAACTGTCTCAGTATGCAAAGGGTCTAGTCCAGTCCCATGAAGGCTCCACAGCTGTTGATCTAAATTTCATGAGTTCCCACTGGTTTGGTTTGGTTGTCTCTGTAGGTTTCCCCATTATGATCTTGATGCCATTGCTCATAGAATCCCTCTTCTCTCTCTTCAACTGGACTTCTGGAGCTCGGCCTGGTGTTTGGCTGTGGATCTCTGCATCTGCTTCCATTAGTTACTGGAGAAAGGCCCACACCTCTTAAATCTACTCAAACAGTACCATAAACTGGGAACCAAGTACTCAAATATCTCAGCCTATGGGAAACATACTCACTCAAATCACTACCACACTGTTCCTCAAAATTCCATCATTGAATCTCTTCGCTATTTCTGACTCTCTTGAAGGGACTGTCCACATCACCCCTTTTTCTCTAACTCTAGGAACTTTGTGAATGGTAGATACTCAGTTCTCCTCAGTAGGCATCAACAAGAGCATGTTTTCTGGGCACCGGTATTTACAAAAGTTCAGAGTTATATCCGTTTTCCAGCTTCTCTTTGCCTCTCTTAGTCTGTTTATTATCTGTTAAATAACTCGGTAGAGTCACAGACCCATTTTTATATTACTCCTTATCTACGTTGTCTAGTTAGTTTTTGGTTTTCTATCTGTCTTAGTCACTGTTCTTTTCTATGAAAAGACACCATGACCAAGGCAACTCTTACAAAAGAAAGCACGTAATTTGGGGGCTTGCTTACAGTGTCAGACATGGCAGCAGGCAGGGCAGGCACGGCACTGCAGAAGTAGGTGAGAGCTACATCCTGGTCCACAGGCAGAGGCAGAGCCATTGTGCTTGGCATGGGCTTTTGATACCTCAAAGCCCACTCACCAGTGACACACTTCCTCCAACAAGGCCACACCTTCTAAACCTTTCAAATAGTACCACTGCCTGGTGACTAAGCATTCAAATATATGAGCCTATGGGGGCCGTTCTTATTCAAACCACTACACTGTCATACAACTCTAACATGATAATTTGCATTTTCTTGCATTCAGTCTCTCACACTTCAAAGATGCTCTTCATACTGCTATGAGAGTGTTTTAAGGTAAATGTCTGTTCATTTTAATAACATATTTAAAGGCCTCCACGGATCCTCACCACCAACAATGACAGAAAGCAGTCCACTTCCCATAGCAGTATATCGTTTGAAGAATTCTACTATCTGTCTTCACACACTTTTACAGCCCCCTCTCCTGTACCATTTCATCCCCTACTGACCTCTAGGTTCTTAGAACTAATTCCCTAGCACAGTGTCCCCAAGTTTTTACACCTCTTGGTCTTTTCACAGATTTTTCTCAGTGTCGTGAATGGCTTCCCCATCGTTTTATGGTTGGAAGACCTGATAATATTCTAAGATGAGATCAGATGACTCTCTATGAAGCTGTCCTCAAGTTTCCTAATGATAATTTCCTCTTCTCAGCAACCTGACAGCACATGTATCTGTCATAAAACCTGTCACAATGCATTTACCTAATGTCACAGTTTATTCAAATGATCTGTGTGTTCACCTGTCTCTGCACTCCACTCTGGGCCCCATGTTAGACCCCCATATCATATTTAGTTTTCTTCTTAACTCTAGGTATGTGCACTTTGTTCTGTGATATGCTAAAGATAAGAAAGAGAAAAACTTTATAAAATGCTTTAGTTGAACATCAAATTTGGTTGCTAAAACATGAATAACTTATATTCTATCCAATTTATAAAAATAATGTTTCCCATCCAAGTATTAACGAGGCCCAGGACAGGCCCCATGCCCAAAAGTAGTTGGCTTACACAAAACAAATTCTATGATTTTTTTTTTGTTAGCTTTTTGTTTCTTCGTGGCTTTTGGGAGGTCTTATTGTTATGTTTTCATTTGTTTTGATTTTCATGTTTTGCCTTTTTGTTTTGTGGGTTCGTGTGTGTGTGTGTGTGTGTGAGAGAGAGAGAGAGAGAGAGAGAGAGAGAGAGAGAGAGAGAGAGAGAGAGAGAGAGAGAGAGGAGAGAGAGAGAGAGAGAGAGGAGAGAGAGAGGAGAGAGAGAGAGAGCATGAAGTTGGGTTGGTAGGGAGGTGGGCGTATCTGGGAGGAGTCAGGGGAGGGAAAAACATCACCAAAGTATATCATATGAAAAATTATTTTTTAATTTTAAGAAAAACTAAAGTCACTTATGTCTCCAAACTGAGAGATCTGTAAGTCAGTTCAGTTTTCTGTGAGATTTTATCAGTACCTTCCAAAACTGGATCCCTTTCTTAATACCCTCCATTAAAAAAAGTAGTAAGCAATAAACATGTGCTGTTTTCTCAACAAGATAACACAAGTGGTCTTTCCAGAGACATAGCTCCTGGCAAAGGCTCATAGCTAACGTGAGCAGTAGCATGACATAGTAGAGTGGCTGCCAAGTCTGCTCAATAAAGGGAGAGACCGTGCGTATTTTAGGGCTGAAAGCTACAAACTGCTCACACAAGAGCAGCCACAGACCAAAAAAAAGAACACATCTATGTACAGATAAAAATTTTATCTATGGATAATAAAATCTTAATTTTATCTATTATCTATGCATCACAAAATATTGTTCTTTTAACGTTTTTCAACTTTTTAAACATGTACAAATTAGGGAATGGAGAGGTAGTTAAGAGCACTTGGGTGTCTTCTGAACACTACCTTCATGCAGTGCCTGCGGAGACCAGAAGACGGCATCAGATTCCCAGTCACTAGAATTACTGATGGTTGTGAAGTCCCCTGTGGAGCTGGGAATCAAACACAGGTCTTCTGGAAGAGTGGCCAGTGCTCTTAACTACTGAGCCACCTCTCAAGCCCCTATATTTTAATAAAATAGATTGATTAAACCTGTTCTTTAGAATAGCTCTTCTGTTCTGAGTATTCGAGTTTTAGCCAAGAGTTTACAATGTGTGTATTCTGGTTCTGGACTTGTTGCCTTGGATGTGATTACCACTCTCCAGGTCTGCCCATGATGTGAGCATATTTATTACTGTCTTACAAATATTCACAGAGATTGGGCAACTTGCACATCTAGGTAACAATCTAATGGCTCAGCTAAGCTTAGAATACAGATATTTTACTCTAACCTCAAATGCGTCTCTGTTCTAAGTTGTTTCCCCTAAGAAACTCAGAGGATGTCAGGCTATGGGTATTAGATTAGAAAAATGCCAGCTTTGCTGAGCAGCTGACATATGTGTAGCTAGATAGGAAATTCTGTAAAAAAAACAAACAAACAAACAAACAAACAAAAAAAAACTAAAAGTTCTTGGGGCAGAGTCACTTACCCCATCCCTACCTCATCTCTTCCCAGATATACCTGCTTTCTACTAAAATACTTCCCTGACCTCAAATGTCAACAGTACTAGACTAAAGATACCATGACCTAGAAGAGCTAGGGACTGTAAAATCAACTAGCATAACACAGAATCACACACACACACACACACACACACACACACACACACACACAAACACTCGAGAATGCACACATGTTTGTGCAGATGTGCACACACACTGTTTAGAAGAAATTATGGAAGATCTTAATTTTATAATAAGCAAAAACAAAATTACCAAGAAGGAAATTTGTGAAGGTGAGACTTTCAACTGCCATTGGGAAAGGCTCACAACAAACCAGATGAATTGGACCGTGTTCTTAGGGAGGAGCTAGCCTTCCCATACAGCAGCAGGCCTTCCCTAAATTAATCTATAAAATCAATATGCCCTGTTTTTTCAAAACAGCAAACTAAGTTTTTGAACCAGACAATCAACCTGATAGAAAACTAACAGCTAGGAAAACAAGGAAATCCTAAGAAAAAGTAAAACATTGAAACAAAACATTCTACTATATTAAAAAGTTTATAAAGCTACTATGAAAGTGACGTGACAATAAAATGGATTGTGGATCCTGGAAGACCACAAAAGCAATGTTGATTTATACTATTTATACTATGCTATAACGATGATATTTCAAAGCTGTGAATAACTGACAGGCTAATTAGCAACTGGTGCTGAAACAATTGGGTAGCCATTCGGAAGAAAACATCAAATTTGATTTACCTCTTTTTTGATATGAATACTGTAAGAAACATGGAATTAAAAGTAACCTCATAATAGGAAACCTAGCCTAATTATGCCTGTAATCCCAGCACTTTGGAAGCCAAGGAGGTGTATCATCAAAGGTCTGAGGCCAAGCAGTAGCATAACAGAAGAGTGGCTGCCAAGTATCCTCAATAAAAGGAGAGACAGTGAATATTTTAGGGTTTAAAGCTGATCCTCTGCCACAAACTACTGGACAACCTGGGCTAACTAGTAAGGCTCTGTCTCAAAACAAACAAACAAACAAACAAACAAATAAAAACAGCAATGCAAGGAAACCCATCCTTATGATATCTGAAGTATACAAAAATTATTTGTTTTTCTCTTCATCAGCTTGTCAGTGTGCTGGTTAGCTTTTGTCATCTTGACACAGACCTATACACCTCTGGCAAGAGGGAATTTCAACTGAGAGATAGACTCCATCATAATTTGCAAACATATCTGTGTGATATTTTTCTTGTCCTCCTCTTCTTCTTCTTTCCCCCTTTACAAAATAATTTTTATTTAAGGTTCTTGTAAGCAGAAGTTTCTGTTCCCCCAGCAATCCACAAGTACCAGGAGCTGCTTCCCAAATTACCACACAGAGAGTAATATTAATTACAAACGTTTGGCCAGTAGCTCAAGCTTATTACTAACTAGTTCTTACACTTAAAATAAACCATAATTCTTATCTATGTTTAACCACATAGGCTGATACCTTTTCTCAGTAGGGCATTCTCATCTTGCTTCCTCTGCGTCTGGCTGGTGACCCTCTCTTTCCACCCTTCTACCTCCAAGAATTCTTTAATTTGGTTGTTCTGGACTATACTTCCTGCCTGACTAATAGCCATCAGCATTTTATTAAACCAATTCTAGTGACAAATCTTTACAGTGCACAAGAGGATTATTCCACAGCAGGTTCTGATAGAAATGCAATGAATAGTGAAAGTATTTCTATGTTTTGACTTCTAGTTGAGTACTAATCAGCCTTTTCATACAGATATCAAAAAACATTTTTATTTACCATATTTAAATATTCAGCAAATATGAAATCTGGAAAATAATTTAAATGTTTTAAAGTTGAACAGCTTCATAATATTAAGGAACACAGTTTCTCATTTATGATGGGCTTTTGGTATATTAACAAATGTTTTTCTGTCCTTTTTATTTATTGAAAATAGTTTTTATGCAGGATCTTCTAATTACAGTTTCCTCTCCCCCAGCTCTTCCCAGATACTTCCCACTTCTCACTTTCCACATCCATACCATCCCTATCTTCTTTCCCTACTTCCTTTCCTCTCTCTCTCTCTCTCTCTCTCTCTCTCTCTCTCTCTGTCTCTGTCTCTTTCTCTCTCTCATTAGAATACAAATAGGCTTATAATAATAATAATAATAATAATAATAATAATAATAATATAAAATAAAAACAAACCAGAATAGGACAAAATAAACAAGAAAAAAGGAGCCAAGGAAAGAGCACAAGAAACATATAAAGAATGTGTGCTGAGACATACATTCTCACCCACAGGAAACCCGTAAAACCAAGATTAAGAATCATAATATATAAGCAAAGAAAAACTGTAAGGTTAAAAAAGAAACTCCCTAAATACCATTGAGTTCATTTTGTGTTGGCCATTTACTGCTGGAAATGGGGGCCTGCCCTTAAGTGTAGACACATGAATATTTTCTTCATGGCTAATTGGTATAGTGGGTCCCAGCCCACCATGGGCAGTGCTATCCCTAGGCAAGCCAGAACAAGCAAATCAGTTTATATTCCTTCATGGTCTTTGCTTCCATTGATACCTCTAGGTTACCACATGAGCTTCTTCCCTGGCTTCCTTGGAAGATGGATGATCAAGTGTAAGTTGAAATAAGCCCTTTCCTCCCCAAATTGCTTTTGGTCAGTGTTCTATCACAGCAACAGAAAACCAACTCAGACACAAATTTGTAGCAAATCTCAACCTGAGAATAGAGAGAAATAGATATTCTTGTGTATCTGTGGGGTGTACCAGTTTATACATTCAGCCAGTCGCTATTGAATTGTCAATGAATCTATATCTTATATCAGGAATTTCATCCCACATATATGAAATGCTTAAAATTATTCAGGGAGACATCATCAGTAATAAAAATAATTGTTATCACCTCCAAATGTTCATTAGTGGTAGACTATAGAATTATAGTACATTTACATCACAGATACTACAAAGCTATGAGAAACACTAAATTAGCTACTCAAGTGGGATGCAAGTTGACTTCTGTGATATTTCGCTAAAAGGCAAGGAGGGACATAATGCACATAAACATCAGCTAAATAAATCGCTGTTCATACAAAAGAGAAGTGGGACAATTGTTTTTGTTTTTTAAAGACTTATTTTTGTTTATTTAAAAATAGTAATAGGGCTGGGTGTGGTGACATATGCCTTTAATCTCAGCACAAAGGCAGGTGGATGGATCATTGTGAGTTTGAGGCCAGCCTGGTCTACTGGTCTACACAGTGAGTCATGATAGTCAGGCTATGTAGAGAGACTCCATCTCAAAAACAAATGACAAACAAAAAACAACAACAAAATCACAATAGGATTTGGAGTGTGGTATTCTATATTTATGAAAACAACACTCGGGGGCTGGAGAGACGGCTCAGAGGGTAAGAGCACTGCCTGTTCTTCTAGAGATCCTGAGTTCAAATCCCAGCAACCACATGGTAGCTTACAACCATCTGTATTGAGATCTGATGCTTTCTCCTGGAGTGCAGGTATGCAGGCAGTTAGAACACTATATACATAACAAGATAAATAAATCTTTTTTAAACAAACAAACAAACAACAACATTCAGGAGGCTGAACTGAGAGGATTACTAGCAATTGTTATACACAGAGATAGGCATTTGCTAGTAGATGCAAAAAGTGTCTCTGGGCTGAGACGTGTAAAGATAAAGAGCACTGTCTGCCTCTTCAGAGTTGGGCGAGCAGGGCTGCAGGATGGGAAGCAGAACCTCCTGTCTTCTCTTTCACCTTTAAAACTTAGGACACGCTCAGCTGTCACTTCTGCCAACTGGACACTGTATTTTACAACAACCCCCCCAATCACTGTGGCCCATAGCTTTGTTGGCAAATTCTTCCCCCATTTCCCACCTTGTCTGGCCTCTTGCAGTCTGCCCTGCTTAAGAAACATCCGTTACCTTGCTTCTGTATGCTGAATGAATGTACAAGGGCTTGCACTGGCCTTCTTTTAAAACCATGGGGACAGGGAGTGTAGTTTATTTTTAACTTGGGTGGAATTCAGAAAAGAACTGCCAAAATGATTAAAGAGACTGCAGAGACTAGTTTATTAAAAATATGAAAAGCCCCGAATCTGTGTCATTTGACTAACTGACAGCGGGGTTAGGTTGTGGTTAGCATAAGCAAGTACTTGCCATGCTCAAACACCAGAAAGGGGAGGAGCGGTTGAGGAGATACTAAAAAAAAAATAAAATAAAACAAGATATATCCAAATGAAAGTCTTGGTCCATCCATCCATCCATTCATCTGTCCATCTATGTGTTTCCAGAGCAGCTCCTCCAGGGAAAGATGATGTCCCATTCTTACCATCCTAGAACATCTCTATCTTCTCAGACTTATAAGCCTCAACCAGGTGCTGGGCCAGAGTATGGAATGTTATCACTCACACACTTTACTATACATAAGCATCTTTCCCCATCACCTACCACCTTCAAATGATGCTCCTCTCTATCCCACTAGACACCAGCTTGCTTTTTCTCAATGCCTTGGGCCCAACCAATGTGGATCAGACTTTGGGAGGGGGTGTGCTGTTTAGAGAACAAAATCTTTCCCAGTCCCTATGATGAGGCTTGGAAACAGGCTTGCAGTTCCCAGCTGCCATTAATGAGCTTACATAATTAACATTAGCTCTATAATAGAGAAACCATTGAAACAGCTTGATTGAAAATGTTGCCTTAGCAGGAGCCCTGTGTTGGCGAGCTTCTACAGAGCCTCTCCTGGAACACAGAATCTGTCTACTAGAATGCCATGATAATTGTGCACCATGGGGATCACATTTGACTATTTGTAATCTTCATGCTGAGTCCCTCAACTAATGTACCTATTGCATAACTTGGATTTCCTCTCCACTAGCTTTCAGTTTATGTTTATTTGGGCTTCTGTGTCAGTGTGCTCAAGAATGTGCATGCTGACACAGCAATACATAGAAAAATTTGTGTGTGTGTGTGTGTGTGTGTGTGTGTGTGTGTGTGAAATCATTCATGGATCTACATATGTTTATAGTCATGTGTCACTGTGCATCTAACTAAGATGCATATATGGGTAAGACGAGCCAAAATACATTTGGAGAAGCTCTCTGGTAGAGTTTCCAAAACAAATACATAAGAGTACATTGTAAAATCATTTGTGGTTTATGTTTATTTTAGAGTTTCGCTACTTTTCTTATGAAGGAACTGAACTGAGACTGAAATGTGACCCAGATGCATTCCTCAGCAGCCACATCAGGTGAGGCCATACCACTGTGGACAGAACACAGAGTCTGAGAGAATGGTTTGGAGACCAGGCAGTTTCTGGGTCAGATGAAAAATTGGCAGTTATGCCTTAGGCTGTGGGCAAGAAAAGAATTGCTCCTCTCTGGGCCACAGTTCTCTTAGGAAGACTCTCTGAGGAGCCAAAATACACTAAAAGGCTTAGTCACATGGTAGAGAGAAGCTGAACTTTACCATGTGGAACAAGGCCAATTCCATTGTCAATGGGAGATTCAGGCTCATAGCTACTGTGTCATCATGAATTTGGCTCCAGATGACAGAAAGCTCAAACGTACAGTGGCACAAACACAAAATAGACAGAAGTGTATTGTGGGTGATCGGAAACTCTATTTGCCTCCCACTCTCCACCCTTAGCATATACTTCCAGCATCAAAATCTTTATTTATAGGGGCTGTAAATCAATAGAATGATTACTTTGCATTCCTGAAGCCCTGGGCTTGATCCTCAGGATTGCATAAACCAGGAATGGTGATGTTCTCTTGTGAGCCTGGCACTCAGAAGGTATAGAGAGGGGGTTCAGAAGCTCAAGACCATCCTTAGCTACATAGCAACTTCACAGCCAAACTGAGATACATGAGACACTATTTCAAAAACAAGACTAAGAACAACAAAGTCCATATTACAACTAATCTTAATGAGCATACTAGACCCTAGCCTGTAGGCATTTGAAGATCTTGTTCATTATTCAATAGAGCCACAGACACAGCTCAGCTGTTTAAGTCAGGATGGGTCTGGTGACAGAGCTCAGTGGGTGACAGCCACTGCTGCCACGCCTGAGGACCTGAGTTCAGTTCCCAGGACACACATGGTGGAAGGAGAGAACCGAGGCCCACAAGCTGTCCTCTGACCTCCACATGCCCGCTTCAGCATCGGCACAAACACACATGAAATAAATAAAACTGCAACAAAATCATGGTAGATTTTTTTTTTATTTTCTTGAAAAGCAATCATACTGGATGGTCTAAGGATGTCAGACTAAAGAATAAATAACTGAAACAGGTATCAGACTAACATCAGCATTTAAGCTTACTCTTTACACAAAGTGTTTTCTTACTCTAGATTCCCACAAACACTTTTTCTGTTGTTTGCTGTGAGGTGGGAAACACATGGATATTCCACTGGGGCCACAGACTCTATGGGAAGACACCCTGGGCTCACTGAAATGCAGTTACACATTGTCATGAGTCAGGTGACCACACACCAGTCACTCCTTAGCTTTATTCTTTTCCATTGCTTTGCTTTTCAATCCTTGTTTTGCTTAATGATGAGTGTGTGTGTGTGTGTGTGTGTGTGTGTGTGTGTGTGTGTATTAGTGTCCCTCTCCAAGATTTGCTCATTTCTCTAAAATTGATTCAGCTAAAATAGCTTACTTGCATTCTGTGTAAATTCAGCATTTACTTTTCAATTTCTAAAGGAAAAGACTGTGTTCAAGTTTTATTAAAATTTTTGAAAACATAAGCACCATACCAATTTGAACTTTCTAATCCACTGAGAATGAAAACAAGGGTATGGAAAGACAGCTCAGCAGAGCAGTGTGCTTACTCCTTACAGAAGACTCTAGTTCACTCCCCAGTGCCCACAAAAGGTGGCTCACAACAGGTCTAAAGGATCCAACATGCTCTTCTGGCATCTACAGGCACCTGCACACATATGGTACAAATAGATTTATATGGGCAAACACACACAAACATAAAAAAATCAATAAATACAAGTCTTCAAACAATAAAAACAAGCAAAAATCCTCATGTTTTAAGACAGCTGCTGTAACGCATGTGGTTGCTTGCATCCTTGTTTCTACATTTGCCAGAACCTAATCTTGTGAACTTAACAACCTTCAAGAGAAGCTGGGAACGATCTTGTTAGCTTGGCTCATCGGCTTCTCAAATACAACTGCTATACTGTCACTAAAGAAGGAGAAGAGAATGGGTTCTGGAAAACCCATTCCTGGAAAAGCCTGCTTTCTGTAACTGCTAGGCAAAGTATCCAAGAGCTGTCTCCATAAAGAGGGGCTGTTGCAGCTGAAGATGATTTGAATGCACATTTCCACCTGGTGGTAGTTGAAGCTATACCAACAAGGTTAAATGAATTATTAGAGTCTGCTCTTGACACTGCTGTGGGGCATTAAATAAGGGGTCTAGAGAAAGGGACAATCAACACACAGGGACAATATGGCTGTGTCCACTAACCCCTAAGAGGACCCTCCTGCACAGCACTCCACAGAGCAGCTGAACTACTTCTCACTCAAAGCAATAGACCTGCAAACACCATCCAGGGGTCCTCTGAGAAGGAAAGGTGTTGCAGGAGATAGCAGGAATAGACCCAGCAGAAATTGTTGTACCTTTCACTGATGCTGAAATTACAGCATTATGGACAGAAAATAAACATTGGCAAAGAGCTTGCAGTAATTTTTTGGGAGGGATTAGCAACAAATGTCTCAAAAAGCAAGAGACTTCAGTTTATGAAGAGAACTAACTGGATCCTTCCTCACATTGTATAGGGAACATTAATTTCTGGAGGCCCTACATTCTAAACTGATGCAAACAAATCAGGAAAGGCAGGTTAAAAGTTGGAAAAATAACTAAAGTAGCTCAAAGCCCTTATGATTCAGTTCAAAAATCAGAATTATATGCTTTTCTCATGGTATTATTAGATTTTCCAGCACCGCTAATATAGTTACTGACTCTCAGTTTGCAGAAAGAATAGTTTTACATATTGAAACCAATAAACTTATTCCAGAAGATTAAGAATTAACTTTGTTATTTATTCAATTACAAGTAATAGGAGTAAAAACCATCCCATATATTACACATATCAGATCCCATATGGGCCTACCATGCCCTCTAGCACAAGGTCATGATGAAATTGCTCAGCTATCAGTAGGAAATGTGCTAGAAGCCTTAGAATTTCATAAAAAACACCATGTTAGTAGCAAAGATTTAAAGAAAGATTTTTCTATTACTTGGCAACAAGCAGAGGAAATTATAATTATAAATGCCCTACTTGTTTTTTGTATGATCAAACTCCACTACCTGCAGGAAATAACCCAAAGGATACTCAAAGAAATTAAATTTGGCAAATGGATGTGTTTTATTTTTGTGAAGTTTGGAAAATTAAAGTATGTGCACCATACCATAGATACATATTCAGAATTTCAATGGGCAACTGCTTTAAGTTCTGAAAATGATGATTCTGAATTATACAATTATTAGAAGTTATGGCCATCATGTGGATACTTGTACAAATTAAGACTGACAATGCTCCAGCATATTACAGGTATATAACATAATCCTACAGGGCAAGCAGTTATAGAAAGATCTAATCACACTTTTAAAGATATGCTTAATAAACAGAAAAGGGTAATAAAGACCCCCAGAGATCAATTGCTTTATTAACTTTAAATTTTTTAAATGTTACTGAGAAAGGAATGACAGCTGTGGAGAGACATTGGATAGTAGAAAAAAACTGCTGAATTAAATCAGCCTGTGTACTTTAAAGATGTGTTGGCCTCAGAATGGCAACTGGGATATGTATTACCTTGGAGAAGAAGTTTTGCTTTTGTTTCCACAGGAAAAAAGCTATGGATAGCATCAAGACTAAAACTGAATGAGAGGGACCTCTTGAACAGGAGAGGCTAGTCCATCTAAATTAACTTAGAAGACTAACAAATGTATTTTATCTGATCAGACATAACCTGCCAAAAAGGAAAACTCCCCAAAGTTAGGATTGAGACAGAGTTTTGTTTTTGTCTTTCCAGGAGAATAAAAGCATCCAACTAAAGAATCTGAAGATTACTGAATAAATAAGACATCTGAAGTAAAAGGATGAATCATCCAGAGAAAATGTCCCAAGAAAAAGAGTAAACTGGCTTAATGGCATAACACATTTCCAACAGAAAAAAAAAAATTCATGAATCTTCCCAAGTGTTTGTTTCTGCTGTTCTCCACAAACATATAAGGTTTTTTGTGGTCTCAACAATTAAAATTTGAAGCTGTGTTTGGCATTGGAGTGTGACTCTCTCCTTCTCTAAACCCAAGCATGTTTGTTAAAGGAAAATCCAAAGTATCTGTCTCATGTCAGAAGAGTCACCTGGTATGGGACAGAAGAAAACCAAAATTAAAGGACTATTCTATTGCCCCTAATCTCATAATTCTTTGGTTTTATTTTGACTCTTTAAAACTTTTCTTAAGGTATAAGTATTATCTCAAAATTTATACTATTATATAAAATATATATTTAAATATATATATATTTAAACTTTCTGGTATGGTATTAGAATACTAACTAATTCTAGAGTTAGGCTTCATCTAGCTTCCTGTATGTGATTTTGGGCTTGAGTCTGAAGCAGATAATTAGAAATTAAGCTTGTGTGCCCCAGATGTACTTAATAGATTATGGTCCTATAACCTCTCTGAGGTCTGCTTCATATGACATTTAAAATGTTTTTTTTCTGCAGTGAACCATGACCATTCCTAACAATGACCTTTGAAGTCTCCAAAATGATGATGAGGCCTCACAATGATGAATCCATATGGATTATGGTAACACCACCAAGCTAAAAAACACCACCAAAAGATCAACTTTGGACTACAAACTGCTCAAGACAACTTCAAAGTAGTTAGCTAAGATGGTCCAGCCTTATAGACCACTCTAGCCAAGACTTCAGATAAGCCTTACATTTTCCCATCACACTGAGATGGGACAATAGATAGCTTTCCCAGGATTTGATTTTTATCTCAATTTTTTTCAGGGTCCCATAAAGATGCTGTCACTCCCAGACAATAGGAAGTAATTTTAAGAACATGGCACCCACATTCCCAAGAAGTTGATGTTTGTCATCATTTAGGGGTGTTGGTTACAAGTTATTATTGGTCAAGGCCAGGGAGGAAACTAAACAAAGGAAATTAGACTCAGGGTTATCATTCTGAAAAAAAAGGGGGATACAGAAATCATAGAATAAAAGGGTAGATTATTGAATCTACTGTCAAACTAAAAAAGCAACTACTAGTCTCATATTTTTTGCATTGGTATGTATTTTTGTATATTGACACAAATTTAAGCTTATTTTTGTTATACCATATTATATGTCTCTATTTCTTGTTTAAAGTATTATACCTATGCAGTTCATTTTAAAATGTGAAGTTTTAGTCCTTGAAAGCTATTTAGGATATAAAGAAAGATGTGTTAGTAATTAGTTATCTATAACAATCAAACTTATAGTCATGTTAGGTATGTTTTCAAGGTCAAACAGATATATTCTAAATAGATAGATGGTCTTCAAACACCAGAGACCTACAGAATATGGCATTGAAAATGTTTTAATAACATAAGGCTTTTCATGACAATGAGGCATGTCTGCTCCTGGAAGCACAAATTTCCTTCAAAAAAGGATGATGGGCATCAAGGAATCTCCATATGAAGTTTATTGTCTATGTGGCAAAGCTAGTCATTGGGGCAAGAAACTACCCTTGCTTCAACTGCTGACAGGATGCTGTCCAAATTGGACAAGTAGGACACAAAAGAAGGTAACTGCCAAACTTTGCCAAGACAAGGTAAGACAGCCTTCAAAATTCCTGCTTCACAAAAAAGTCTGTCAGATAGTCTAGGCCTATAGACCACAGATGGGTGCACCAATGTTGCAGAGAAACCTTGGGTGACTGTCCAGGCAGTCAGATACCTTTGTCATTTCTGTAGTTTTGGAAGTTGCTTGCTCTGCACTTCCTGTTTACTCAGGTAATATTATATCCTTCTTGGATCATTGATGGGGTTAGAGACTAGATCGTTATAGTTACAGTTTTCCTTGTTAGAAAATTCAGAGAAGAAATTCATAAAAGAGGTTAAAGTATATAAGGTTGAGAGACATAAAAGTTTAAGTTGTTTATCTAAGAAAAAATTTTGAGGGGTTGGTAATACAAGTTAGGATAGAAAGTAAATTAGGTACCAAACTTTTGACTTAGCAAGATAGGATAGATAATGGAATATTTTCTCTAAATTTACCAAATGCAAATAGACTGGACATTGTAAATGTAATTTGGACCCACTAATTGTTCTTATGATATACAATTTTACTGTGTTAGAGTTAGAGCCTTTACTTTTTATTTAGACAAAAAGGGGAAAATGTTGTGAAATATTTGTACACTGTGAAGATATATTACTGTGATTGGTGTAATACAAAGCTAAATGGCCAAAAGCTAGGCAGGAGAGAGAGGCAGGACTTCCAAGCACAGAAAAAGAAAGCTGGGAAGAAGAAAGATGGGGTCGCCAGCCAGACAAGGAAGAAGCAGGATGAACAGTATGGAGTAAAGGTAACCTAGCCATGTAAAAGAATGTAGATTAAAAGACATGAGTTGATTTAAGTTATAGAAACTAGTTAGGAAAAAGCCTAAGCTATGGCTGACCTTTCATAATTAATAATAAGTCTCTATGTTGTTATTTAGAGCTGGTGATAAAAAGAAAGTCTGTCTACAGAAAGGGAAACAAGAGCCCCTCAGAAATGCCACCTGGATCCTTGTGCCCCACAGATCAGGGCTGGACTTTCATAGTGAATAAAGCAAACAAGAACATTTACACATGTAATTTCAGGCTTAAAATACAAATTGTGTACAGAAAGAGCTTAAACTAATTTGTGGATGATAGGATTGTTCAGATCACCGATGACACTTGAAAGCCTGCAATGGTAAACTGAGGAAAGACAAAAATGTCTTGGGCTCTAGTCTAGACCTTTCAAGGCAGATGTTTTTTCAGTAATATTCTTTCCTTACACCATCCCATAATTACACTTTTATACTCGGATGATAGTCTAGGGAGGACATAGGCTAGCATACACTCTTCTAGGTATGAATATAATGGCAATTATTTACCTTTCCTCTACAGCAAAGTGTTCCCAAAGCAACAGGGAATAACACCAACTTAAAATACTTTACTGTGAAGAAAAAGCAACGTAGTCATACTTCGTGAGAATGTAAATCATCACCACTGTCATAGAATATATATAGAGGTTCATGTGGTTGGTCCAGTTTTCCCACTTCTAGATACAGATCCAAAGGAAATAGAAACAAATTGTTAAAGTAATGCCTGGCCTATAGCAACATCGCTATAGTCAGCACATAAAGAGTTTACAAAATGCAATATATGTATGTATATGTATATACACGCATATATTCATACATATATTCCATAAATAAAAGTGTGTGTGCATAAATCCATATGTATGTATGTTTTGTATGGAATATTTATTCCATCCTAAAACAGGATGGAATCCTGTCATTTGTGGTAACAGATGGAACTAGAAGACATTAAGTGAAATAAGGCAAACAGAATTTAAGATTTTATGTGTTCTCTCACATATGAAAACTAAAATGTGAATCAGAAAACAGAGTGATGATTACTATAGGGTAGGAAGCAGGGAAGGCAGGAATGTGGTAATTGTGGGTCAAGGTCAGGTAACAGGAACCACAATATAGCAGCATACAATTGATCTTTATTTGATAAAGAACTATAAATGAAGAATTTGAATGTTCTCAACAAAAAGAAATCATAAATGTTTAAGGAAATGGAAATGTTGGTTGATTTGACTTGATCATTATGCATGTGTATGCATTGAATTATCACACAAGAAGTACATAAATAAAGCATGTAAATATGTATAGTTATTAACATGTGCCAGTTAGAGAATACAATCAACAAAACACATAGTGCTGTGACTAGCAATGCCAGAGCATAGGATTGTTTCAGGTTGGCTTCAGGCTTTGTTTGTCATAATGAAAGTAACACTGTAACAGAAAGTATTTTTGCTGCTTTATGCCAAGACAAGGGAATACTGCCTTTATACCATACATTTCGTTAGGCGTTGTAGTTATAAACTTACAACTTGATACTTAAACTTCTCTGTTGCAGAAATTTTGGAAATAAAACTCCTAGAATATGGTGATACTTTATTTGTGCTGAAATGTGATTTTATTTGTATGTTAATAAATAAAAATGCCTGGGGGTCAGAGCTAATAGCAAGGTATTTAGCAGAAGTCTGGCAGTGGTAACACACCCCTCTAATCCCGATCACATGACAGGCAGATCTCTGTGTGTTCAAAGATACAGCCAGCATGGAGAGACATGCCTTTAATCTCAATATCAACCATAGAGACCTGGAGGTCTGTATAGACAGGCAGTGATGAGGAGGTGATATGGTTGGGTTTACAATCAATGAGAAGGCAGAACAGAAAGTCAATAAAAAGACAGACACACATTAAGTAGGTCTCTTTCTTAGGGGAAGGATGACAGTGGCAGCGGGCGGTAAGAAGGTGGTCTTGGTCTCAGCTCTTAGCTACTGCTCTGACCTCTGGGGCTTTTAACTCTGCATTTGGCTCTGTGTTTCTTATTTAATAAAACTGTTCAGAATTACATCTACACTAGAATTTTATTCTCTTGTGGAAAAATGAGATTTGGGGGTTAGCAGACAAGGACTCAAGAAGATAATTACTAAGGCTGCTGAAAGAAGGAATCAATTTTCTTCAGGGACAAGCACCCTGGTAGGTTATCCAATCCTAAATGGTCATCTCTAAACACATACATAGGAACAACACTAAATGGACTCATCAGGGTGTGTGTGTGTGTGTGTGTGTGTGTGTGTGTGTGTGTGTGTGTGTGTGTAAAACAACAGTAATTAAAGAAGAGTTCATAAAATTTAAAAAGGAATGAGCACATATTGGGTAGTATGGAATAAGGGGTGGATCTGGGGCAAAGGATTGAATATGATCAAAATACAATGTATGAAATTCTCAAGAATTAATAAATATGTTTTTAAATGAAAAAAAGGGGAGATAATTCCTGCTAGGCATTCTCTCTATTGGAAGCCTTGGCTTTGATCAGCAGTGAAGGTGACCAGCAACAGAAGTGATCCCTCTCCAGGAAGTGGCAGGATGTGGTTGTATATGTGGCCTCTTCATAGAAAAGGGAATTTCCAAAATGAAAAGCTGTGGGTGACCTTCCAAGGTCATAGTTCACTACGTTCAGAAGGGCAGGAGCACTTAGAGGCCGTGGAAATTCTGATAGAGGCAGCCTGTTTTAAACACCCTGAGAAAGTACATACATTCCAAAGCCATCAGCTAACTCCAGCCAAGAACCTTCCTGCCAAGAGCTTCTTTGTGGATTGAACATGATCCCTCAAGGTATAATTCTTGCTTTTATTTTTTTTTTCTTCTCCTGAGAGACAAACAAGTTGGTCATGAAGACTAATGAGCCCAAGGAATACGGCTTGCCCCGAGTTGGTGAATTCACTAGAAAACTTACTGTGCTATCCATTTTCCCCCAGGTCTGAAGAACAGCAATTAAATGCCTTTCCTGGCAGGCAGAGGGCACTGGAAGGAGGCAGCTGGTTTACCTGAGTTTGAATAACTAAAATTCTTTTAATCTCAAGGTGCAGTTTGTCAGGGGAATACTTGCTAGTGCCAATAGAAACACACACCCCCAAAGTAGCAAATAGGAAGAGGGAGAGCAGGAATTTCAGTCTATAAAAATGCCAAGCTGCATGGAGCTGAGCTGGCCCTCAAAAAGGGCAAGGAGGAGGTCTCTCTCACCCAGGTAATGACTGTATGGGTCCCATAAGGAGATAGTTAAGTCAAACTGAGATGACTGTGCTTAGGAGGGGAAAAATATGTCAATCACGCTTTGCCTTTGACACAAGGAAATTCCTTGAAACTGAGAATGGAGAGTGGAAGGGAGGGAGAATGTCTCCTCATGTGGGTGGCCAGGAAACCAGGGGCCAGAAAAGCATGAGAGGAGAGAGGGAGAAAAAATCGGGGGGGGGGGGGGACAGAAGATTGAATTCTAATCAAAATGCTATGAGGCGTTCACACCAGGCCTTGAGAGAATATTAACAAGGTTACGGGTGTGTGTGGGGGGGGGGACTTTAGCCCCAGGAATTATTAGTGAATATGGAATTATATTTGCACAAACACTACCAGATGCAAGGAGCTAAATGTCCTGCAGATGTGGAAGGGGCCAGCGTGTGCTCCAAATAGGCAGCAGCTTTATTTGTTTTACTGGTCTTCCAGAGCCAGGGCAGCACATTTCTGTGGGGTTACATTTCTGGAATGACCAGCGCACCATGAACCCCATTTTCCCAAATTCTGCCTTCATCAGCCTCCATGGTGCCTTGGCTCAGGACCATGTGGAGTAGCCCTGAGGCAGATTTGACTAGCTCACCAACTTATTCTTCTGTCTCCTTTGTAGAGGAGGAGGGGAAAGGACAGTCTGACATTCCCAGAAGGGATTTCCTGAAAGATGAAAGAGATCAGAGCTAGGTATAGCTCAACCACTTCAGAGAGGAGCTGGGAATACAGATATAACCGGTGAACAAAGGAGGCAAGGCGTTTCCTTTTCCTGTGAAGCATCCTACCTTCTTGTCAGTTTAATTTAGCTCCATCACTGCTGGAAAGGATGTGCTTCATCTCTGACTTTGGACAAGACACTGGTTTCAGAGAGGTTCCTGAACACAAGCCCCCAAATCCCTCCAGGAGTCACTTTGAGCAACAGTTGGGAGGATATCAGATTACTGTGAGGAGAGATGATTCAGGGGGGTAGAATGCTACCCATCAGTTGGAGATCCCATGGCCACAACCAGCCATAGCCCTTGGAAACATACTGGTAATTTCTCTTTCTAACTAAATATTTATTCAGCTCCCTCATACTAAAGTCAGAATTGTTCATTGTTTTTTCTCAAGAAGACTCCCAGAATAGAATGAGCCTCAGACCCATATCCTCTGGATTTGGCCCTGGTGCCATGTGCCCTGTGTCCCCTTCCCAGACTCTCTTATTTCCATCATTAGTATCTGAGGCAGGCTCTGTCCATGCCGTCTGACCTGAGACTTTCAGCCACGAAGTTCTACATGGGTTTGAACTTAGGTCTGCCTTATGCCGAAGGAAGGCAGCATTCATTTGCTGCCCCACCAGAGGGCATGCTGGACCTTGAGGAGTTTTCTGTGCTTTCCCTAAGATTCAAAAGACTTCCATTGTCACCACCCCCACTGTAACCCATGTGCCCCTTACCTGCCTCACAGTTGACAGATTTTTTTTTTTTTTTTTTTTTTTTTTTTTTGGTTGTTTGAGACAGTGTGTCTCTGTGTAACAACCCTGGCTGTTCTGGAACTCTGTGGACCAGGTTGGCCTCAAACTCACAGAGATTCTCCTGCCTCTGCCTACTGAGTGCTGGGATTAAAAGCGTGTGCTACCAAGCCCAGCCGGTTCATAGATCTTAAAGTTCTCACTGTCGGAGTTCTTCTCTTTCCTCTGATACATGTGCTTGCGGGTTTCTCTGGAAATTTCCCCATCTTGTAATACTTTCAGGTGTTTACAGCCCGTAGACGGAAATAGGAAAGCTACTTCAAAGGATCTGGCTTGAAGGATTTTTAAGCTACAGCGATTTACGCATCTTTTAACTGAACCTCAAAACACACTTTCTCCAGGAAGCCACCTGATTAGTGGTGGGCCTCACAACCTCCCAACAGTTGTCTCATAGTCCTTTGTTTACTGTAGGCTTCCAACCCCCACACAGAATGTTTGTTCATAGTCTCATCCTTCTGAGAAGACGGGATCAGCAAGCAATGCCTCATAATCTTTGCTCCACAAATGCACATTTCAGTCTCAAAACATTGTGAGGACCCAGCAGAATTCCCAACCAGGTAATGTCTGAAATGAAGAGAGGTTTTTGTCTCTTTTTTACTTCGATACAACTCAGCAGCTATCATGTTAATAAATGAAAAAGAAATCAGTTAATTTTGTATCAAAACAGAATACCTCACTTCAGTGTGGAACAGACGTCCACGGACCTCCTGACCTGGCTCCCCAGATTCTTGGGTATGGATGGCTTCGGCTCCTTAGGTCTAACAGCAGCGGATGGTGCTGCTTCCAAGTCTATAGCTGTAAACTAGATGGTGTTATTTCTTTCCCATTGCAAAAGTCCCATGAGCCCTGAGAGTTAGATGATTAATGACCGAAAGCTCCTACACAAACATGAATACTTAATAAAAATAATCCCTCTTTGCCCCCGTGATAGGCACCAATGACCTGATGCTAAGCCTTGGTCCAGCTTAAAGCAGCTGAGATCAACCCTTCCCCTGCTGGGGACAATCTGAGCACTTCTTTGACTTCCTCCACTGACAAGTCCCCTGCTCCTGCCTGCAGGCTCAGACTTTACCCCTAGTAATGTGAAATTGGCTCTCTGTTTATGGAGGCCTCACACAAGGGATATCTCCAGTGTGGACCACTGTGGGCTCAGTATAACTTTATCATCTCCTTTTCAAGGAATGTGCCTGCTTGACCTATACCACAAAATTATTAGGAGGATTGTTTGAGATCAAAACTTTTCATCAAATTTTCATTCAGTTTAGACCTTCTCTAGGAGAAGCCGTGCACAGCTGTGGAGAGCCTCCAAGGGAAGCATGTTTCCCTCTGGACTGCTGGAACTGGAGTGTGCTTTGGACAGAAAGTCATAAGGAAATAGGTTCAGGCAAATTTTGAGTTTACTGTTGTTTACTGACTAAACCCATTCTTCTCTTCAGGCAGAATACAGCCATGTGGAATGTCTGAGCTCAAATCTGATCCCTGAGCAAATTAAAAACACCCCAGGTGGGTTATCAACCAACTCTGACACACATTCAACAGTCTTGTCCTAAATGACTTTTGTTTTTTTCTCGTTGAGCAGATGAAGAGCTAAGGGAGTCCCTGCAGGAGAAAAGCATCACAAAGCTGCCTGTGTCCCATACAATCGTTATGTGACTAGCTGGCCAGGTTTCACAACCCAGAGCAAAGCTAGATGAGGCACATGAGACTCTTCCCCAAGCAGATCTGGATCTGAAATCCCAACTGAACCAGACAACAGCTCTGGGATCTTAAGCATCTTGGTTAGTTTCCCTCCATTTCATCCCTTATATGCAAAGAGGGACAAAATCTCACAGAAAAACAGTACAGAAGTAATGTTGTTAGCAGCCACTGCACATTTAGAGGACTGAATTCAGACTTTAGGATCTAGGTGGGCAGGACCAGGAGTTTGATGAGTTTTGTTCCATCCCAGAAGCAAAAAATGAAGAATTACTGACATAGAACAAAAGCTTTCCTCAAAGGATCCAATGTCAGTAAATATCTGTCCTTATACATTCTGATTTTCTCCAAGTGTATTATCAATAATATATAGAAATTGTACATGTTCTTAGATCTGGAAGTACAGCTCAGCAGTATGGCATGAGTTAGGTTCTGTTTTCAAGCTCTCAAACTATAATTTATAAAATAAAAATCACTGGTCAAGTTCTTCAATTACACAAGCTGACTGTATCACAATTATGGAATATACTACTTAAAAACATTATGTATTATAAAATCACATGTTAGAACAAAAAATGGAGGTGAGGCATATTCAGTTTTGTAACTAGAGCAGTGAACATCACCATTAATTATTATCTGGGAGGTAATTTGAACAGCCAAGCAAAGAGCATCTCCTGGGCCTTACCTTGGACACTGTATTCAAATGGTTAAAAACCATCTGATGAGAATTCTACTCCTTATGCTCATGGAATAAGGGAACTAGGTTTATCTTCCTATGTAAAACTCTGGATAAATTCATGTAATACTAGCTTTTGTGACATTGGCAATAATTGGCAGAGGACAGTGTTCTCTATAGGATCAGCTAGGTGATCTCCACGGTTGCCCCCAGCTGTACAGTAAGGAAGGCAGGGTAGAGTACTGTTGGCTTTTCTAGGAGGAGGCACAGAAGTCCAGGGAAGCCAATGTAATCAAAGTTTTCAGAACAGAGAGCCAATGGAGAAAGAGAGATGGCCACTGATAGTGTCTGGGATTTGTAGTCTTCAGCAAGGTTCAACTAAGAAGTGCCCAAACACATAGTTAACTACCTTAACTGTATGCAAAGAGTATGCAAAGAGAGCCAGGACAGTGACTGTTCCCATCATCCTGAATGGAAAACCTCATAACTTTTGGGGCTGAGGCTAGTAATGAGAACATTCTAGTCTCAGTTGTGGGGAGAAATGAAAATTGAGCTAAATACTGTCTTGATCCTGCTGAGCAAAGACTAAATCAGGATCTGAAGCATCAATTTATTTCTTAATATTTGGTCCTACTCCAGAACAATGTCTTTTAAAATAAAACAACTGCCAGGCAGTAGTGGTGCACGCCTTTAGACCCAGGACTTGGGAGGCAAAGGCAGGTGGATCTCTGAGTTTGAGGCCAGCCTGATCTACAGAGCGAGTTCCAGGACAGACTCCAAAGCTACACTGAGAAACCCTGTCTCAAAGAGAGAGAGAGAGAGAATGACTGGTGGGCATCTAGTGGAAAATGACCAGGAACATGAAGAATCAATTTTTAAAAAAAATGAACAGGGAAATAAATTCTGTTCAAAATTACTTAAAAATGATCTAAATTATAACTTTAATAAGGAAGGTTAATAGAATAGGTGTGGTGACTGTGTTCCAAATATTCAGAATGTGAGAAAGAGGCTGAGAATACAGCTCAGCAGTAGAGCATCTGCCAGCATACACTACACTCTGTACTTCAGAAAGATGAAGGCCCACAAGCTTTCTCCTTCCGAGACAGCATGTCCATTGGTGTCTTTGAAGTGAAGGGCTTGTTTACACAATCATGTTGATGAGATTTCATGGGTGTAGCTTCTGACATTTCTAGGAGACACAGTGTCACAGAAAACTTCCTATTCCTCTGGCTCTCTAAATCTTTCACCCCTATCATTAATTTTATGAAATTAATATTATTAATATTACAAATAATAGTTTACAAAATTAATGTTTAAATGATTATTTAAACAAAGGAAACATACACTAGAGATACATTCAATATATTAGGCAAAGATATTGAAGATGTTTCTACAAAAAGCATTTCTAGCTAGACCCTATGGGCCACACCTATAATTCCAATACTCAGGAAGCTGAAAGAAGGATCCTGAGATAAGGTAGCTTGGGCTCTATTGTAAAACCCTATTTAAGCCCACACCTGAAATATCATCTAAATATGGAAGAAGTAAAAAGCATCAAAGATGTAAAATGCACTGGGGGAGATTCACACTAGCTTAGGCATCAAAGGCAAATTGGTACATGGATTTGAAGATGCAGAGACAGAAGCCATTCACCATGAAGCACAGAAGAACTAAAGGCTTCAAGAGAAAAGGGAGTGCATCACTGGTCCACGGGACAGCCTCAGCAGACCAGTAAGTGTGTGATTAAAGGAGGTAGGTCAAGGGAAGACACAAAATATTGATGAAATTATAGCTAAAATATTTCTAAATTTAAGAAGTATCCAATATGCTTCAACTATAAGAAACATGAGAAAATATGACAGCATCAAATTGCATGAATAAGTGCATGCATGTACAGAAATTCTGTGAGATTTTATGATTAATATTGCTATTTGTATGTTAATAAAATTTAAAGTTAAATTTAAAGTTTCAACTATAACCTTGGAAGTCAAGTATACAAAAGAAATCTCTATTGTCATCTATGAACCAAAGGAAATAAAGTAAGCTAAACAAACAAACAAAAATTAATTAAAATAAAAATCTACCCAAATCTCCCATTAACCATATTTGGATATTGGGAAAATATAATGAGATATGAACTCTCACTAATTAAAAGGGTTATTATAAAACAGATGAAAGAAAAGTGTTGACCTGAAAAACATAAATGTGGGGAATGCTTATATACTGTTGGTAGGAAAGTAAGTTAGTTCAACTATTATGGAAAACTACAGGTATTCATCAAAAAAAAAAAAAAGAACAAAATTACCATATAATCCAGCAATCCTATTTCTGTACATTTACCAAAGAGGGTTCAGACCATACATGTATGCATGTTGGTTGCAGTTATATTTATTTGCGAGAACCAAGTTCTAGAATCAATTTAAGTGTCCATCAGTAGATGAATGGATAAAGAAAGTGTGGTGTCTGTGTACAATGCAGCTTTAAAAAAAAGAATCTGTCATTTGTGATATGAGCAAGGCTGGAAGATGGCACAGTAAATAAAACAAGCCACGCTAGACAGATACTCAAGGTCTCATCCCTATGAGGGATATTCAAAGTCAAACTCACTGAAGCAGAGGGTAACATAGTGGTTACAACAGGCTTGGGTGGAGGGAAACTGGGGTGACATTGGTCAAGGACACAACAATTTAGTGAGATATGAGAAACAAGTTCAAGATATGAGGGACCATCACAGAGACTGTAGTTATGAACAGTGTATTAAAATGACATTCCTAAGAGAAGCCTCAGTGATTACTCTGCATATAGGAAAATAAGAGTGTGTGAGGCAGGCACATAATGGCTTGAGGTAGCCATTCCACAGTGTTCACATAACAAGACATCACGCATACCATAAATATATGCAGCTTTTACTTGCCAATTAAAATATTAAAGGGTAAAACTGTCACACTAGAATTTCAAATATCTTTTAAAATGAAAGCGAAACACTTTTTCACACACATACAAAAAGACAGAAGCTGATGATAAAAACTATAGATTGAGAAAAATGTAACAAAATCCAATAACCATCCTTGGTTCTTCATGTCTTCTTTTCCCTTCCTTCCTTCCTTCCTTCCTTCCTTCCTTCCTTCCTTCCTTCCTTCCTTCCTTCCTCCCTCCCTCCCTTCCTCCCTCCCTTCCTTTCTTTTTCTTTTCTTTCTTCCTTTCTTTCTTTCTTTCTTTCTTTCTTTCTTTCTTTCTTTCTTTTCTTTTTTTTTTTTTTTTTTTACAAAATCAATTGAGAACACAGCTCATGCTTGACTAGCATGTGCAAGGCTCTGGGGTTTGAGCCCTAGCATAACACTACAAAACAGAATCAAAGCCACAATCGCACCAAACTATGACTAGAACAAATATCCTTGAGTAGATAACACATACAGAAACCTACATCCAATATCACACTTAATGGTAAAAGGCTATGCTTTTCCTCTGAAATCAGCATCAAGTAGCTGATCATCAGCATCATGACCCCTGCTCCATACATATATTCCAAATTATACTGGCAGTAATAGCATAATAAGGGAAGGAAAAGAAACAAATGTATCCATATTGAGAAGAAGTAAAATGTCTTTATTCACAAATGACAAGATTGTATACACTGCAAATCCCAAGGAAGCTACAGAGAAATCATTAGAGCTAATTGATGGGTTTAGTATTGCTACAGAATACAAAATCAATACACAAAAATTAATTGCTTTTTTGTACACTAGAAACAATTAGAAACTGAAATGTAAAGTGCCGTTTATAGTAGCATCACAGGAAACATGGGTTAACCTGCCAATGAAGGGTTGATATTTGTGTACCATAAACTACAAAATATTAAGACTTGAATTTGGTTCAAGGGTTGAAAGATTAAATAATTTATATGTCAGTCCTTCCAAAGCTAAACTGTGATTAAATGACATCTCCAGCCCAAATCCTATGGGCTTCATTGGTGAAATCAATGAACTAGTCATAAACTTTATAGGAAAAGGAAAAAGCCTTAGGAATACTCCTTAGCACTTTGGAAAAACAAAACAAAATTGAAGCGCTCACACCACTTGACTTCAAGACATAAAGCAAAGAGGCTGTGGTACTGATGTTGGGAAAGACAAAGATTCACAGGACAGAAGACAGCCCCAAAAGAAACCTGCACATGTGGTGAACTGGTTTGGAAAAAGAGGCAAAGACAATTAAATAGAGAAAGAACAGTCTTTCGGTCAATGATATGTTAACAATTTCCATTCATTTAAAAGATGTACCTCAATCCATAATGCAGCATGTGCTAAAAATTACCCCAAAATGGAGTATACATCTAAACGTAAAACCTAAAATTATAAAACTTGAAGATGTTGTTTGCTGGATCACTTGACCTGAGTTACAGGCATCGTGGTATTGCAACCCTAAGTACTTCTGAAAGTGCCTGAAAAATGAAATGCTCACTGTTTGTTAATGATCTCACACCAATATTGTGGAGACTTGGTAGGACAACATCCCATAACACATAATCTCAAGTCCGTTTTTTTAAATTGACCCACTAATATCATTTTCTTCCTAATTATTTCAATACAGAAACAAGTCCAGGGATGTGTACTATATTCAGTTTTGTATATCTTTAGTTCCTATAATCTAGAACAGCCCCCCACCCCATCCCCAACCAAAGTTTTCACTTTATGGCCTTAATATTTTTCAAAAGCCCATGCTAGTTGTATTGAAGGACAACTAACAATATGTATCTAATTAATTTCTCATCTTCGGAGGCAGGTTAAATATTTCGTGTATGCTGCTTAAGTGATAGTGTCCACCACCACCCCCATTGTGTCATAGCAGATATTCCCAGTGTCAGACCCACCGGCAATGCAGCTGAGACACTTAGTGGTGGGGCATCGTCTGTCTCCATTGTGAAAAGGCCTCTTTCCCTCTTTGATAGGCCGTCCCAGTCTGCGAGTTCTGTCATTCCCAGGCAGTGTACCGGGGATGTGCTTTACTGGAACCAGTGATTTCACTGGTGTTAAAAAATGCTAAATTTGTGATTTTAACATTCACTTTACATAAAACAGTTGGCATTCTCCTATAAAGGAGAGCTATTTTCTTTTCTGGTATCAGTATGAGTGCACAGATCTTAAAAATAAGTGTTTTACCTTAATGAATTACTACCCGTAGCGTAGTTATATGTCATTAGTGTGTTCCATGCTACTCTTTGGGATTGTCAGCCTGCCCCAAATGTGACCCTGGAAGGCCTGCACACACAGCCCAGACACAGCAGGGCTGATGCACATATGAACTCACAGAGACCATGACAGCACACACAAGAGCTGCACAAAGTCAAGCCAGAAAATCCCAGCACAGAGAAGAGGAAGTGGGCACGACGTCCCACCCCTAACCAAGAAGCTATTTGCAACTGATACCTACTGGACAGCGGGGGAATTAGTTTTCTCCAGTGGAGGAGGGAGGGAGAAAGACCATGAAGTTGGGTGAGTAGGGAGGTGGGAGGATCTAAGAAAACCTGAGGAAAGGAAAAGAATACAATCAAAATACACCGTGTGAAATTTTACAAATAATTAAAAACATGACAACAATATTTTTAAAGGCACTTGCAGGCCTGCATCTAGCCTACTGTCAACCTGTCTTAACAGGCTGGGAGCACCTTCGTGATGTCTGCAGCCACCTTGTTCTTCTGCTCCATCAAAGTTACAACTAGATGTTTGCACCTGAAGCTTTCTTGTCTTTGTGAAGGACAACCAATGACCAGTCTAGCCTAAAACCCATGCTAGGAGAGTAAGCCCACCCCTGATACTGCCTGGAGCACCAGGACTCACAGGCTGGATGACTGAGAAACCAAGGATAGAACCAAATATGACTGGAGGGGGGAAATGTCAATGTTACGATGCCTAACGATATGCTGCTATACACATAGATTGGTGTCTAGTCCAGTAGTCATCAGAGAGGCTTCATCCAGCAACTGATGGAAACAGATGCAGAGACCCACAGGCCAACATTAGGCAGAGCTCAGGGAATCCTGCAGACGAGGAGGAGAAAGGGTTGTAGAAGTCAGAGGGGTCAAGGGCACCACAAGAAAACTCACAGAATCAACTAACCTGGACTCATATGGGCTCACAGAGACTGAACTGACAACCAAGGAGCCTGCATGGGACGGACCTACACGCTCTCTCTGCACATGTTACACTGTGTAGCTTGGTCCTCTTGTGGGACTCCTAACAGTGGGAGCAGGTGCTGTCTACAACTCTTTTACTGGCTTTTGGAACTCTACTCTTCATCATGGGTTTCCTTGCCCAACTTTAATATATGGGGAGATGCTTAGTCTTACTGAAACTTGATATGCCATGTTTTGTTGATACTCATGGGAGACCAGCCCTTTCCTGAACAGAAAGGGAGGACTGTATTGGGGAATGGGAAGAGAAGGGGTTGGGGAAAGGGACTGGGAGGAGAGGAGGGAGTGGAAACTGTGGCTGGGATGCAAAATAAACAAATAAACACATTTATTTAGAAAAAAGAAAGCCAGCTTCCAGGTGCCCCTAGGTCTCATGGGAGGGCATGCATTCTCCTCCCATTTCAGGGTTTTCTCACCATTTCCCACTCCACAGCTATGTTTCTCTTTTTAAGTATGAGTGTCCAACTACAAAATGCATTTTTAAATCCCATTTTATTTTGAAGACAAATAGAACTCCAGTACTCCGGTGCCTGTTCTAGCAGCACCCCTACTAAGTTCTAGATTGTGTATGACAGACCATTTAGTTCTTAGACTCAATGTCACTTGGATTCTGCTTGAGCTGATTTGATTCTTCTCATCTACATGGTTATATTATCAATGTGATATGTGTGAGTTTTCTCATTTGTGGTTACATACAGTCAATGATTGCTTCCTTTACATTTTGAATTTGGTTCATTTTTTAATTTTATTACATTTATTTATTTACTCTGTGTGTACCATGGTGCACTCATATGAAGGTCAATGAGTCAGTTCTCTCTTTCTACCATGTGGATGCCACCGATCAAACTCAGGTCGCCAGATTTGGCTACAAGTACCTTAAACAAGTGAACCATCTGACTGGCCCTTTGTCCAGTTTTGAATCTTAAAGTGCTTAGGAGTCAAAAGCTCAACTGGTATCAGAAGATACGTGGAAATATATGTACATGGTTTCACCCCTCTCGTCCACCACAAGGGAAACGTTATCTATGTTCTGTGTCATCTTGATTTTTGTTTTTAATCACAAGCATCTTTTGGAAGTCATTTTCTAACAGGTCATGACAGCCTTTGTACTGGTTTCCTGGCTGTGGGACACTCTGCTGTTGGAGCAATGCACCCTAATTTTCCAGGCACCTATGAGAGGACATCAAGTTGTTTCCAGTTCTTTTCCTTTTTTTAAATTAAGGATTGTGTTATCATAGTGAATGGTTTTCATTGTATAGTGTTTCCTTTTTGTGGAAGTGTACCTTAGTGTTTTGTATCCCTGATTGTATTCATTTGCTTTGGCTGAATAACAAAAATACCCCAGACTGCATTGTCTTCAGTAACAGAAATATATTTTCCCAGAGTTTTGGAGAAGAGCCAAGGGCCAAGAGCAAGTTGCCATCAAGGCTGATCTGTCTTCTTAGCTTTCAGATGGCAATCTCTCCCTGTGTCTTCACCTGGCCTTTGTAAAGTATTTTTTTCTTAACCTCCTCTTAAAAGAGAATCAGTCATTGGATGAGAGCCAACACAGATAACATTTTTTTACCTTAAGTAACTCTCTAAAAGTTCTGTGTCCAAACAATTGTTTCATTTTGCTGAGAATAGGGCTTTGATGTAAGAAATTGGCAGTTCCATCTACAACAAGGTATAAGCTCTCGGTATTATCCAATTCCACTTCACTAAGTTTTTGTGTGATTTTGCACTGGCACCAGTAACCACACACTTATTTTTCATTTTCTTAAAATACAGTTCTTTCAGAAGCATTGCTTATCAGAAGCCTCACTGAGTTTTTCCTCTCACAGCGAAGGGTATGGTTCTATTTTTATTCCAGGACTCCTTGATGAGAAACTCATGCTCCATTTCCACAGATCCCATTTACACTGGCATGTTTTTCCTTTCCACCAACTGCTTATACAAAACCTAACAGAAACAGTTCTGAAGCCAGCCAGAACACACACCATTGAGACTCAAATATTTTCCCTCCATTTGGATGCTGATGTACAGATTCCTTGCCCTGTGCATCTCCTCTGCCACAGATTTGATTCTGGAGGGTGCGTGGGTGAGTTTTCTGAACTAAGGAAAAAAGTGTAAATGTGTAAACACGTTGATGAGTCCCAAGGGAGCCAGGTCTCCAAGGCTATGAGATGAGAGAAGGATTGAACGCGCTTCATTCTAGACCTTGAAATGAAAGGCACAGGTGTCTAAGGCACAGGAAATAAGAACTAAGTATGTTTCTTCCTGACCAATGTCCATTACAGTACACTCTCATTCTAGGGACTGCATGCCTAGGGAGGCAGCAACACTAGCTGCTGCTACAGCTACTTGTGGCCCGCTGGATTTGGATAGCACACAGTGTGATCTGTAGTTATCATGGGCGAGCACCCTCCAGCCCCATCAGCTTTGTGCACTGCCCAGCATTAGCTCTAGTGACTCCCTCCCATGGTCTCTTTGTGATAAATGGTCTGACATTCTGGGTTTTTATTTTGCAAGTGAAAATGTATTCTGGGGGCTGGAGAGATGGGTCAGCAGTTAAGAGCACTGACTGTTCTTCCAGAGGTCTTGAGTTCAATTCCCAGCAACCACATGGTGGCTCACAACCACCTGTGATGAGATCTGGTGCCCTCTTCTGGCCTACAGGCAGAACACTGCATACATAATAAATACTTTTTAAAAATATATTCTAAAAACTATTGTATATAAATGTTCTGAATCTCCTAATTTTAATTACAAAAAAACCCCACTTCTTTCTGTATTCTTTCTGTATCAAGTTTACATGGCATTACTGTTGATATAATTTGAATCTTAACTGTTCAGCCTGGTCTCACATATTGAAAGCCAGGTCCACAGCATGTGAGCATATACTATTGACAGCTGTGGAACCTTCAGGAGCTGTTATCTAGCAGAAGGAAGTTAGGACATCAGAGGCATGGTCTTTCAAAGGATACTGGGATCCTAGACCCACCTCTAGTTCTTTCTACATCCCAGCTGCCAACTTTTCCTCCCTTTGCTGGGGATGTCTTTCTATATGCTGTGAATGTGTTGCTCTGATTGATTAATAAATAAAACGCTGATTAGCCAGTAGCCAGGCAGGAAGTATAGTGTAGGCAGGATAAGCAGAGAAGAGAATTCTGGGAAATGGAAGGTTGAGTCAGGGGACGCTGCCAACCACTTCTGTCATGAGAAGTAAGATGCAAAGTACTGGTAAGCCACAAGTTATATGGCAACTTATAGATTAATAGAAATGGGTTAATTTAAGATATAAGAACTAGACAGTAAGAAGCCTGCCATGGCCATACAGTTTATAAGTGATATAAGACTCTGTGTGTTTACTTAGGTTTGAGCAGCTGCGGGCCTGAGACTGCAGGACTGGAGAAAACTCCAGCTACATCCCTTCCCTATCCTTCCACACTTTTTTTGTAAAATAGGGTCTTTCTACATAGATTCAAGATTCCACTGCCTGCATTTCCATCCTGAGTGAATGAGATTTCAGGTGTGTGCCAGCATACCCAGATTTTCTCCCTTTTAAATGGATTCTCTTAGGTAAATTGTCACAGAAACAGAGAGCTGACTAACACAGACGTCCATGAAAATAAAACACAAAGGTTCTTCTTAAAAATCAATCCAACAAATTCTCAGCGATGGGAGAAATTGAAAATGTGTCCTCATGCACTATTAACATTTTTGGAGATAAATTAAGGAGTCTTTATTAAGATATGAAAGCATATAATCTCACAGTGATTTCATTTCTAGACATTGACTCTGAAATGCAGACAAATGTTATTACATTTACAGCATTTACAAACCTTCATTGAAGTATATAGCCATCTAAAGATAATGAGAATGGGGCATGTGTCTCAGTGGTTCTAGCACCTGCATGGCACACACAAAGCCAGGATTTGGTCCCAAGAAGAGAGGAAACAAATAAGAGCAACAACAGATCCAGATGCTACTGGAAGATGACCGTATGAACAGTGATGTCAGCACTCAACGGATTACCTCTGCCACTTATCCCTTTAAAGCCTGAGTTGTACACAGATGAAGATCCACCAGGCTGGGGGGTGCTCAAGCTGTAAAACTCTACAGGGAAGAAAACACTAGCACAGTGGGTCTCCACCTTCCCAATGCTGTGACCCTTTAATACAGTTCATCATGGGGTGGTGACCCCCTCCCCAAACATAAAATTATTTTTGCTGCTACTTCATAACTGTAATGTTGCTACTGTTACAAATCGTATTGTCAATTTCTGTGCTTTCCAGTGGTCTTAGGTGACCCCTGTGAAAAGAACTTTGGACCACAAAGGGGTCACAACCGGTAGGCTGAGAACCACTGCACTAGAGTATGTCGTTCTCTCTAGAACCTACATAGGATACTTCTGTAAAATGCACCACCAGGCAGGGCGGTGGTGGTGCACACCTTTAATCCCAGCCCTCAGGAGGCAAAGGCAGGCGGATCTCAGGACTACAGAGTGAGTTCCAGGACAGGCACCAAAACTACACAGAGAAACCCTGTCTCGAAAAAACAAACAAACAAACAAAAATGCACCACCAGAGACTAGCAGTGTTTCTCATGGCAATGGGATTCAGGTTGAGGGAAAGATATTGGAAAGAGAATCCTGAGGTCTTGTTTTGTCCTTTCTTTTGCAATTTGATGATTTTATTTATTTATCTTGTGTGGGTATGAAGAGGTGTGGTGTGTGTGCTGGGGTGTGCACATGCCATGGTGTACATGTGGCCATCTGAGGACAACTTACAGGAGTTATTTCTGTTTCTACAATGTAGGTACTGAGGATTGAACTCAGGTTGTCAGGCTTGGAGGCAAGTGCCTTCATGTGCTGAACGGTCATGCTGGCCCTACTATTTAAATTTTCCTGTGAATGTATTCCTCTTAACATTAAGAATGTTTTCAATAAGCAATCTTCTATTTATCCTTCTTCCCTTCTTTTCTATGCCCTCCATTCCTTCCTCCCATTCTTCTCTTCCTACATTTCTTCCTTCTCTCCTTTTTTCTCTCCCTTCCTGTTGCTGGATATTTGATCACACTGTGTGAAGATGTCTCTGTTTTACTTTACTTGCCTAAGGCACCTCCTGATTGGTTTAATAAAGAGCTGAATGGCCAAAAGGCAGGCAGGAGAGGATAGGCAGGACTACTGGGTAGAGAGAGGAACTCGGGGAAGAATCTAAGAGGCAGGAAATTTGCCAGTGAGAAGCAGAGGAAGTCAGACTTGGAGTACTGAGGAGAGGTGATAAGCCATGTGGCAGAATGTTGATGAATGTGAATGGGTTGATTTAAGTTTTAAGAGCTAGTTGGAAACAAGCCTAAGCTAAGGCCAAGCTTTCATAATTAATAAGAAGTCTCCTTGTCATTATTTGGGAGTTGACGGTCCAAAGAAAGACCTGCTATATCTTCCCTCCTTCTCTTTCCTTCTTCCTTTCTTTCTTCTTCCCCCACCTCCCTCCTTCCTTGTTTCCCTCAATCCTTCTTTCTTTCCTCTCTCCCTCCATTCACCTCTCTCCCTTCCATCATTTCCTCCTTCCCTTCCTTTTCTCCTGTGCCTCTCTTCACTCCTTCCTTCCTTCTTTCCTTCCTCCTGATCTTCTTCCCTTCCCTCCTGAGATGTTTGGTGTGCAGAACTATTCTCAGAAAACAATTACTTCCCATATCATTACTTTTCAATAGCTGTCCTCAAAACAAAAATCAGCATAAATTGCTTAGGATATAGCAGGTCTTTGTTTCCTACAATTCTCTTCTGCTCAACTTGAAGGACCCACCTAGGCTCCCAGGAAACCTACTAAGAAATCTGAAAGTTGTAGAAAGCTTAGAATAGAGGTGCACAGAACATCTAACTCCCCCACCCCCCACCGCCACCAATACACACTTAGCATTGTCAATGGTTTACTTTCTAGATACTGGGGATTGTAAAATAGTTCTCCATCAAAATAATATTGGTGTTAAAAAAACATGGCCACATAATTGCTTCATTATCAGGGAATATTTGCTCAATTTATTTGAGTACTAGGAATTTTTAGAAATTAGCAGACTGTCTTGAACCCCCAAATTATATAGCCACACAGTGATAGGCCAGACTAACCTGCACAGGCAGGCCAGGGTGAAACTACACAAAGCCATCAGCATCCTGAGAGGCTGCAGCATGGTGCTTGCCAATCATTTCCACAGCACTGGCGTCTTCTTAAACTATCAGGTGGCCCATGTAATTTTTAAAAACTCAATGTACAATTTGGAATATTGCTGTGGAATGTCTTTCTATAAACTGTGAATATGTGTTGCTCCTATTAGTTAATAAATAAAGCTGCTTTGGCCTATGGCAAGGCAGGATAGAGGCAGGTGGGAAATCCAAGCAGAAATACAGGAGAAGAAGGGTGGAGTCTAGCAGGTGCCAGTCAGCCGCCAGAGGAGCAAGATGTATTAGAACAAAGGCAAAGCCACAAGACACATGGCAATACACAGATTAATAGAAATAGGTTAATTTAAGATGTAAGAGCTACCTAGTAATGAGTGTGTGCCATTGGCCAAACATTTAAAAGTAATATTAAGCCTCTGAGTCAATTATTTGGGAATCGGCTGCCAGGTATTTGGGAGTTGCTAGAGGGACATAAACTTCCCCCTACAGAACATTTATTAGTATGTCACTGTCCCCAGAGGACAGGAGGCTCCTTGTTTGTTATAAAGTAAAGATCAGTTGTTGCTTCCAGAGAAGTCAGCCTCACCTGCTTACAAGAGCCGGGTGTGGTACAAAACACCAACCCACAGCACGATGAATTACTCGAGTTTTTTCAAAGGAGCTGTCTCTCAAAGCGTGCTGCTGTTGCAAAGTTCTTAGCATCCTCTGATCGTGATCAAGTGAAAAGAAAGCTCAAGAACTTCTGACACCACCCTGGCTACTTCCCCTGTGGGAACATCTCCCCACCCTGCCTGAGAACACCTGCCATTCCATGCAGTAGCAGCTGACAGCCCTCCTAGGACTCCTCTGTCCCACCTGAACATGGATATCTGCCTAGGTCTCCAGCTGACCAAAAGCATGACCAGTGTCTGTGTCGGGTATGTGAAAACAAATTGGCTTCTGTCTCCCACCTTAGACCCTGCAAAACGTGTTTTTCTTTTACATGTTCTATGTCCCTTCTTCATACACAAACATGAGCTAATGGGTGATTGATACAGTGTTTTTATGATACACTTTGCCTTCACGCCCCTTCAGCAAACCAGGCTGAAAGTGTCATTGATGAATACTTATTTGAGAATGGTGTGAATATTGTTATATTTTCTAGATACACTCAGTTTAATGGAGAATGATTTTCTAGTTTTTCCAAATGGCAGTTGGGAAGAAAAAGTTTGTCCGAATCACCACCAACATGTTTTTATCTCATTCAACTCAATTTAACATCTGTTTACTGGGTGTCTGCTGTGCAGTGTTGTTTAAGTGTTTTTTATGCTCTATGACACTGAGCAAAGCTAGGCACTTCTCCAGAAGATATTAAGGCTCTATGGAGAATACAGACATGGTATGAGAAGGTATGAGAAAGCCTGTAAAATGTGGAGAACAAGGCACTAAGGGGACATCAGGAGGGGTACTATCTACATCTTGGGAGAAGAATGTATCTTGTGTGGCTTTACATCTTCAGTCTGCTGAAGAAGAACATGTTGTTTGGATCCTGTTTAAAAAAGCAAATGAGAACACCCAGATTTCCCCCTTGGCTTTGTCCAGGAAGCTCAATGTTTTCTTCCAAATTCCTTCAAATCTCATCATGGTTTTGTGAGTCCTCATGAGCTGCACAGGATACTGGCTCTAAATAGATTCCTGGGAAGAACACTGCAACGGCCTGTGTCATACCAGGGCGTGGGAGGCAAGGGGTAATGGAGCCAAGCGGGGACACCAGGTCCCAGGAAAAAGAACCCACAGCTGGCACTGGTTAGCAAAAAGTTAAGAACATGGGTAGGCAAGGCACATGAGGTGGCCCCAACCTATAACAACCAGACTACTCTATGGAATCTGGATAGTATGTCTACGAGAGTGTACCGCAAGGCCTCTGTCTTATGTGCAAGTCAACCACAAAGCTTGCCGCCAAGTAACTCAAAAATGTTTCTCCATTTTAAAGACTTTGAAAATGTGTATGTGTGTGTGTGTGTGTGTGTGTGTGTGTGTGTGTGTGTGTTAGCAAAAGTCACAGCCTCAGCTGAGCTGACTTTTAAAACCCCTTACTTGATTGAGAGACATTCTCAGTGAGCCATGCTTAGAAGCTTCCTTGCCCTCCCTGTGCGCACACGCACACACACACACACACACACACACACACACACACACACACCCGCTGTACCCAGTATGTGGCTGCTTGGGTGGCAGATACAGGGACAGGAAATACCCACAAGGAGGATGCTTCACAGCTCTGCCCAGGAACATAAGCATCAGGTTCCAGCCAGGCAGAAATCCCACCCCCTTGAATTCAGGATTTGGCATTCACCTGCTAACACCTTGACTTCAGGATTGCTTACTGTAGCAATTTGGGTTACCTCTGCTAGTTTGCAAGCTCGTTGAGGGCAAAAACTGGGTTCTTTATCTCATCTGAGCAAATACAGTCAGTATCTGGATCAGGGAGAAAGGGTACTCAGTTGTTAGTTATGGGATAATGAATTAGCAAACTGGCCCTGTCTTGCTCACCAGCTATTCTGTTAAGATACAACAAATACAGTATACAGTAGCTTAAAACAACAGTCCAGGTGCTAGAAAGAGATGGCTCAGTAGTTAAGATCACTGGTTGCCTGAGTGTGATGGTCCATGCCTTTAATCACAGCACTCAGGAGGCAGAGGCAGGCAGATCTCTTGAGTTCAAGGCTAGCCTGGTCTTCAGAGGGAGTTCCAGGGAAAACAAACTAATGAAAAACCAAAAGCAAAACAAACCAAAGCAAATAAAAAAAGAATACTGTTGGCTCTTCCAGAGGGCCCAGGTTTATGGTTTGATTCCTAGCATCCACATGGTGTCTCACAACCATCTGCAACTCTAGTTCCAAAGTATCAAGCACCCTCTTCTGGCCCCTGTGGTCACCAAACAGGCACATGGTGCACAGACATACATGCAGGCAAAACACCCATACACAAAACATAAAAAATAATTTTTGAGATACAGTGTATTAACTTATAGCTTTTACAGTAAGCAATCCTGAAGTCAAGGTGTTAGCAGGATTGTGTTCTTTCTGAGAATTCAAGAGGCAACCCTGTCTTTTCCTCTCTACCTGCATTCCTTGTCTCAAGACCCTTTCTTATCTTCCAATCTGAGTGTCATTACTACAATAATATGCCAGAGGCCAATATATCTAAAAAGATAATGTGGTGATATTTTGTGTGTGCTCTCACAAATAAAGTTTGCCTGAAGATCAGAGTGTGGAGCTAGCCACTAGAGGCCAGGCAATGGAGGCACACACCTTTAATCCCAGCACTTGAGAGAAGGAAACAGGAAGTGATATGGCTGGGTGGAGAGAGGAAATGATAAAGCAGGGTGGAGACAAGAGCTTGGCTCTTTGAGTCTAAGTAAGGATTCCTGGAGGTAAGAAGTCTTTCTAGTGGCTGGCTGCTCTGCTTCTCTGATCTTTCAGCTTTCACCCTGATATCTGACTTCAGGTTTTTATTATTAAGACCAATTAGAATTCATGCTACAAGAATGAATTTCTTTCTATATTTAGAAAGAAAACCTCTTTAAAAAGAAAAGAGGGTTTTAACTTACAGTTCTGAAAATTCATAGGTAGGAATCTGGCATAGGCTCAGCTCTGGTGAGCATCTTCCTGGTGGCAGGGACACCTATAGGAGGCAGAGATCACACGGCTAAACAGGAAGCTAGAGAGGCAGAAGTGGTTACCGTAATTCCTTTGGGGTCTAATGGCCCCAGTGTCCTACCTGAAGAACTCCCCCACTAGGCTTTACCTCTTAATGATTCTGTCACCTTTCAATAAATGAACCTTGGGGGACAAACCATACCCAAACCACAGCAGACACCTAGGGGTGCATCTTTATCACACCAGTAAACTTTCAGGCTCATGGAGTTTCTGGCTTGAAGTTATTTTTAATAACTGAGTGGGAGACTTGGATTACCATATCTGAGCTCTAGAAAGCCTCTGTCTTGTTATATTTTTTGTAAGTTTACAAGAACTCTTCCTTGTTGTTTTTTGTTGTCATTTTTTGAGACAGGATTTCTCTGTGTAGCTTTGGAGCCTATTCTGGAACTCACTCTGTAGACCAGGCTGGCCTCCAACTCACAGAGATCTGCCTCCCTAGTGCTGGGATCAAAGGTGTGCACCACTACCGACTAGCAAACCTTGTGATGCTTGATGTAGGGGTATTGTTTCTTGGTTTTCCATATAACATCAGTGCCTTAGACAGAAGAATGTTAATAACATGTGGCTGATTGTAGATGTAACCAACCGTCTTATTAAATAAGAAACACAGAACCAATGCAAAGAAGAAAGCCAAAAGATCAGAACTAAGAGCCTTACCGCCTGCTGCAGCTAACCTCTTCAGCCAAGAGACCTCTCCTCAAAAGAGACCTACTTCCTGTCTGTCTTTATATAGTCTTTCTGTTCTGCCTTCTCATTGGTTGTAAATCCAAACACATAACTGCCTCGTCACTGCCTGTATGTACAGTCCTCCAGGTCTTCTATGGTATTGAGATTAAAGGCCTGTGTCTCCAATGCTGGCTGTATCCTTGAACACACAGAGATCTACCTAGCTCTGCCTACCAAGTGCTGGGATTAAAGGCATGTGCCACCACCGCCACACTCTTGCTATGACTCTAATAGCTCTGACTCCCGGACAACTTTATTTATTAACATACAATTAAAATCTCATTTCAGTACAAATAAAATACCACCATAGCTGATAACTTTGGGAAGAATGGTTGTGAGGAAGGAAGAATGGAGGAAACGTGTAAAATAGGCAATGAAGGCCAAGGCAAGATGGTGATACATGTGATAGCGTATTAAAGACCTTGTGGCTATGACAGGACACCTGCCCTGTTGACTGGAAAAATACTATTTCCACAGAGTCATCCACCACCTCTAGATCTTGTCATTTTTCCACCCTTTCTTCCACATAGATCCCAAAGCCTTGTGTGTCGGGAGATAGATTCCTGCTAACTCTAATAATTATAATTCAATAATAAAAGAATTATTCATGTTGCAGTGGAAATATTTATCAAAATTGGAGACAGGTTTTGGCTAGACATCCCTGGGTGTTATTTCCAAAGCATAGGGATCACTGGGTTACAAATGCAATGCCTACATGAACATAAGCTGACACAGCTAAAGTCTGAAAGGAAGTGTAAGAGTCATTTGGTTCAATCACTTCAGTTATTCAAATAACAAATCAGGCTTAGAAGAAAAGGCCTTTTCTGGTGATGGCACAGCCCTGTGGAAATAAAGTCCACTATTTCTTTCTTTCTTTCTTTCTTTCTTTCTTTCTTTCTTTCTTTCTTTCTTTCTTTCTTTCTTTTCTTTCTTTCTTTCTTTCTTTCTTTCTCTTTCTTTCTTTCTTTCTTTCTTTCTCGTTTTCTCTTATTTATTTATTATTTATTTATTTATTTATTTATTTATTTATTTATATGCATTCACTCTCTCCAGGAACATTATTTCTGGATTCCAATTGCCTTAGCTCTCCCAAGGGACATTTACCCGCTGTGTATGTACAACTGCTGTGTGTTTAAAATGAAATGCTGGCCAACAGGACTTCTCAGTAAGCAGGGAGATGATGCAAGCTGAAGGACCGGGTCCAGAAATACATCACATCTTCACGGAGTATTTACTTAAACTGGATTTTGAATAATTTCCACAGAAATTATTTTACCCACAGGAATGCTATTTCTTCCCGCAGGGATTTGACCAAACAAAAAAGAGGAACAAAATGGAGGAAGAACCGTGATTTAGATTTATATAGAAAACATTAGCTGGAACCTAAGTGATATCCCTCAAGTAATCAGAATATTTCATGTACGCTGATTTAGCCAAAAGAGCAAACCACAAGAAAGTAAGCATATATCATAGAATTTTAAAGTGCTTCCAGGGTTTAGCCTACACACACACACACACACACACACACACACACACACACACACACACACACGCCATTACAATCCTTTCTGCTTTAACTCCCTAAACTGTTTATCTTTAAAATATCCCAGCACAGAGCTTACTCATTTGTTCATTTAATCAACCTGACCATATTTACTGATCCTTTCTTGGATGTACCAAACACTGCCAAATAAGTCTGATACAGTAAAAGTCTTATTTCCAGAAGTTTTGATGTCACAATAAAAGTTAACCTAAGATTTAGGGTTCCCCCCAGTTTTGTAATTCTGTCAGTAGACAGCAGGTCTGTACTGAGGCTTTCCATTAGCCCCTCCAGATGCACCATCCACCACCACCATTCTGGTCTCTATTTCTGGGCTTGGCAGGGGGACTTTTGTAGCCTAGATAAATCTTTTTTTTTTTTATTGTTATTCTGTGAGGTTAAACAAATGGAAGAAACAAAAACATCAGATGGTGGGTGGGGCCAGTGAGAGGAGACAGAAGCAGCGTCAGAACAGGCATACACTCACATACACCAAACTGATGCTGGATTGTGACTCCAGTTCCCTCCTAGATGCCTTCCCCAAGAACTTTTTCTCTGTCTTTCTCTCTCTCTCACTCTCTTTCTCACTCTCACGCTCTCTCTCTCTCTCTCTCTCTCTCTCTCTCTCTCTCTCTGGCTAGCAGTTGTCATATAAGCCCTTGTGATTGCCGAAAAGAAAATCTTAAGAACATTTCAAACAGAAAGAAAAACAACAAAACAGTTGAAAGCTAAGGGAACGTCTTCCTAGAGTAGCTGGAGCGGAAAGTTAAGCCAGGATGTTCTATCAACCCTTTGAGGCTTGTGAAAACACCACTCCATGTTCATGTTGGCTGAGAAGTTTATTTTTCCCTATCTGTGACCTGCCGTGCTGGGATGACAGGTAGGGCAGTTTTATTGAGTTGGGCCTACCTGTCTGAATCAGACTCGAAAAGTCCTTCTCAGTTGTCTGTCTCCTATTGCCCATGAGCATAGAGTCAACAGATAAGGGCTCAGTGTAAATCCTGAATCCTTTCTAAATAACTCCATTTTAGAACATCAGAAACCAGTTGTCTAGACAGACATGTTATAATGTGTATCTTCTAACAATCCATTTTTCTCTACTTAGTCTACATTTAAGAAAAAAAGGCATGTAGGTTTAAATAACTCATGGATCAAAATCTCTTGATTTTAACTTCAGGAAGATGAAGATAAAAACATTTTGTGTGAGTTTTTGTAGTCACAGTGAAGACTCTAAATCAGTGGTTCTCAACCTGTGGCATGTGACCTCTTTTAAGTGGAATGACCCTTTCATAGAGGTCACCTAAAACCATCAGAAAACACAGATATTTAAATTATGATTCATAACAGTAGTAAAGTTAGAGTTATGAAGTAGCAGCAAAAATAATTTATGATTGGGGTCACCACAACATGGGGAACTGTATTAAGGGGTGACAGCACTAGGAAGGTTTAGAACCACTGTTGTAGAAAGAGAGGAGAGAAGCAAGATAAAGTTTGATTAAACAAACCAGAAAAGATCCCATCTAAAACCATTCAAGAAGATGGTTGTAGGGTTTTTTGCTTTTGTTTTTTTCTTATGACATGATCTCACCATAGGACAGGCTGGCCTCAAATTTACAGTCATCTTCATGACTCAGCCTTCTATGCTTGGCTTCCAGAAAACATGCTGTGGGATATCGTTCTGTATGCTGTGAATATGTGTTGCTCTGATTGGTTGATAAATAAAAAGCTGATTTGGCCAGTACCCAGGCAGGAAGTATAGGTGGGGTAAGCAGGAGAATTCTGGGAGGAGGAAGGGCTGAGTAAGGAGTCACCAGCCAAACACAGAGGAACCAAGATGACAAGGCAGAACTGAGAAAAGGTACCAAGCCACATGGCTAAACATAAATAAGAATTATGTGTTAAATTAAGTATAAGAGCTAGTCAGCAATAAGCCTGAGCTAATGGCTGAGCAATTATAATTAATATAAGCCTCTGTGTGTTTACTTGGGGGATGCAAGTGGAAGAGATTTGTCCCAACCACCAACCAGCCAGGACACAGGAAAACTTCCAGCTACAGAAACATTTTTGGGGGTGCCTTGCTGAAGTTTACTGTGTGGAAGCTCAATTTGGAAGTAGGAAACCTGTCCATCCCAGTTATGAAGTAAGTGAGAGCCAAAGATGGTTTAAAAATACATGTTACAGAGAGCATATAGATCTTATCTTCGGGACCATGCCATCTGGAAAAAAATATGGCGTTCAAAGACAGTTAACAAAGTAAAATACTTTTTCAAAAGTTTAATTTTACTGATTTTAAAGTTCCATGTCCTCCATGGAAGATGAACGGTGCAGGTAGGAAACACTGAAACAGTCTCTTTGGATTCTCTCTAAGATCCACATTTAAGGATCTGCATTCTCTACCTTCTTTCCAGCCATTCTCTTGGGCTAAAACTACAGCTTCAGAAAGGGTATGGAGAGAGTATTTGCTGTAGGATACTGCTTTTTGTACACTGGTTTAATAAAACGCTGATTGGCCAGTAGCCAGGCAAGAAGTATAGCCGGGATAAGCAGACAAGGAGAATTATGGGAAGGCTGGAAGGTTGGTACCAGCTCTTGCTGCAGCTTCCACTAGAGCCTTTTCATCTGGTGAAGATGCAACAAATAAAAACTAGCAGGCACCCTTTGGCCTGCATCTCTCTCCATGCAATTAGTTCTCCTGCTGCTACACACTAAAGACCACAGGAGTCTGTATTCTGAAGATCGCTGCATCTAAATTGTCTACTGGGCATGCTCCATCTCTTTCCAGCCTCCCCTCCACACACATTCTTTTTAGCTCCAATGAAAACACTGTGGAGTAGGAGTCAAGAACCCTTGAGATTCTTGCTATTCACATCCCTTGCTTTCTCACTTGGTCTTATTAGACTGCACAGTCTAAAAGAGACAGTGATGTCTACCTTAAAACTGCTAAGTGGTCTTTCGAAGTACAAAATGAGTCTTCTGATAATTTTCACAATGAGATAATTTTCACACACACACACAGGAAAAAAAATACTAGAGAAAAAGTATCTTCTAATATAGAGATGAAGAGAACAGCATCACCTTTCTAAAAACCAGATACTTGCTGTTCTTAGCAAGGCACTAATATGGAAATGGAATTTGTGTGTGTGTGTGTGTGTGTGTGTGTGTGTGTGTGTGTGTGTGTGTTCTTTCTCCTGTTTGTGGGATGGTTTGTGACAAGTACTATCTATGGACCAGTTTCATCCAAAGCTGAAAAAGAACAGTCACCAAGTCATTATTTCAGCTTCACACATGCTTTGATGTGCATGGCAGTTATCTCACAGAAGGGTAGGAGTCCACAAATCACTTTTATTTCTGTTTGTATAATGGGTCCAGACTAAGACAGCATGGTCAGAGAACTGTTGCTGTACTCCCATAATTATCAATTTTTCTTCTATTATGGAATCTTTTACTCCACATTAAAAAAAAAAGCATACGCAATATGAAGGGTCAGGTGAATGGGTTATGCTTAAAGTAAGTTTTGAATACAATTGCCATCTAATTTTTGCAGTCTGTAAAATTCTCCTTTAAGTGAATAAATGTGTAGGGCAACTCTCCATTACCTTGATCAGCACCTCATACCAACGTGACACTTAGAATTAAGTTAAAGAAACAAAACTGGATACTTTGAGACTTGGGGGTTGATTATACTACAGGAGCTAAGAGTGGGTTTAAACTCTTCCCTTATCCCATTTAAATCTAACTAGGTATAAACTCTCCATTACTGAGGAGTGGAGGTGTGTCTGCCGAGGTGGAGGTTCCCTTGATGTTCTCGGACAAGGAAACCCAATCCTCCTTTCTGACACACATGGTTGCAATAGACACAGCTCCTCAACTGCCAGTCTGGTTTTAATCTGTTGTTTCTAGCAAGGGAGGATTTTCAGGGAATGTTAAGAAGAGAGCAAAATTACCAGACCTTACTATAAAATAAAAAGTGTTGATGAGAAATCAAATTTTAAACAAGTGCTCAAACTCCTAAACACGAACACATGTAGACACACATGGTGTGTGCTACAAGTTTAAGAATACGAAAGTTTAATATTTTAAGAATGTTTGAAGACTGCTCTAGTAACTAATTTATATCTCATTTTGAGAAAATACTTCATCTTACTCAAATGATTCCAGAAGTAAAATGCTGTCATTAAACAGGGTGTGTCATTTAAACAATACTCTTGGATAAATTTTTGTATGAACAAGTTTAGCATTGTAACCTATTTAAAGCATTAATCATTTTGTATGGAAACACTTTTAAAGGATTTTTAAAGATTCACAGTTACTATTATTAAAGATATTTGTTAAATTAAGCAACACCTGTATACTGTTCCTTTGGAAGATGGTTTAGAAGGCGGCAGCTCTTTGGTCGTTCTTTCAGTACTAAATACGAAAACACTATTGTAAATACTAAATACTATTGTAAATACTAAACACTATTGTAAACACTAAACACTATTGTAAAAAGTACAATGCTGAATAGAACTGGCTCTAATGGGTCTTGTGTCCTTTTATGTCAGTTGTTGATTAAAAGTTGTTAAAAGTATCCCAATTTTTTTTAAAACCATAAGTCATATAACTTGTTAAAATAAAATTTAGATTTAAAACATATGACTGCTCTGTGTAAGGCACTTACCTAAGTGATTGGAGAAATGTTAATATTTATGAAGTTTTTATAGTATAATAGATATTATATAGGCCTTGTCCAGGCAACAACTAGTTATTAAATCTCCAATGACATCTTACAGTTTACAAATAATTACCTCAAAGTGCTGAAAATGCATTGATGATACATTAACATAAATAATCTTTTCCCAAGAGTGAGCCCAGGTCTCCCCATGTGTCTTCCATTGCTTCATGCTTGCAATCTGCCTTGTATGAGTCTCAGTCGGTGCTGCCGGAACGACGTCATGTAAATCTGTCCTTGTGTCTGTGTGTCCCTAGCAACGGGCTTTTATTCTGCATTTATTGAACAGCAAAGAAAGCATGATGTGGGGAAGGGATGGATACTTTACAGATATCTTTAACAGAATTTTACAAAGAATGAAACTTTACTGACTTGAACTGACCCTGATAATAAACAAAAGCTATCAAGCAGTATCTAACTGCTACTTCCAGCATTTGTGGTGGATTTGTTTGTAGGGTTGCATTCAACCTATTTGTTGCTTTCAACAAATGACTACCATATAACACAAAAACAGCCACATGCTCTGGGTCAGAGGCATGGAAGAGTATTTATCTTAACATTACAGCTATTCATTAGCTTAGGTTATTACATGGAAAATCCAAGGCAAGCAAGATTAATTATTACATTATTCCCTCTCTCTTTTTTATTTTTTGAAATAATATCATTCCCTCCTTCCCTGGTTGTCTTGGATTTGTTTGTTTGTTTGTTTGTTTTGGCTCCTAATACCATGTTTTGTAGCTCAAGTCTCTCCTAAGGTCCACATTCAGGTACACAGTACATGCACCTTGAATTTAACTGTCAAAACCAAAATCACATTGATATGTTCTGTTAAGGGACGAACTAAGACCTCATACCTGTAATTCCTTCCCTGCTCACTTCCAGTTACAACGATGGTGCTTGAACTTCAAGGTCAATTGCACACTTAGGAGATTTTATTATATGATTTGAGTTTCATCTTATCCTTAGATTTGAACTTCTTAGGAGTACAGGCACCTCATATACAACCTAACCTCCCATGACCCCTTGGTAATTTCCAGTATATGTTTCATACGACTAATATAAGAAATACAATAGGATTGTGCCAAATCTGCCCCAGTTACATTTTTACTGATTCTTAATCTGAGTTTTCAGGTCCACTGATAGAAGTCAACTATCTTAATACAAATCACTTTCTTCCACCGAGCATCATTGGTTTACTAAGCTGTTACTAAATCACCAGGTAGCACCAGGTATTTCACTCAGGGCACTAAAGTAAAGTTGGAGCCCCTATGACCACCACATAGGTCTCAAAAAGCCACTTATGGTCCCCTAGGAGAAGCAGGCTTTGTTCTTAAGAGACACGAATAGAAAGCTGTGTCTGGTAGCTAGGTCAGAAAAACGACCCACTTGACTTTTTTTTTTCCTGTAAAAAATAAGTCAGTGGAGGGAAAATGAAATAGATTTAGTTTGACCTCAAAACCGTGAGAGCAACCTCCACAATAGACTACTGGCAATGGTCGAGAGAAAGCCCGAACTGACCTACTCTGGTGATAGGATGGCCAAACACCCCTAACTGTTGTGCTAGAAATCTCATCCGATGACTGAGGGAAGCAGATGCAAAGAGCCACCATGGTCAGGCCCCAGGTGGAGCTCCAGGAGTCCATTCAGTGTGAGAGAGGAGGGATTGTATGAGTGAGAATTGTTGAGACCAAGATTGGAAAAAGCACAGGGACAAACAGCCAAACTAATGGAAACACATGAACTATGAACCAATAGCTGAGGGGCCCCCAACTGGATCAGGCCCTCTGGATAAGTGAGACAGTTGATTAGCTTCAACTGTTTGGGAGGCATCCAGGCAGTGGGACCTGGACCTGTCCTCAGTGCATGAGCTGGCTGTTTGGAACCTGGGGCTTATGCAGGGACACTTTGCTCAGCCTGGGAGGAGGGGACTGGACCTGCCTGGACTGAATCTACCAGAATGAACTAAATCCCCAGGGGAGTCTTTGCCCTGGAGGAGATGGGAATGGGGGGTGAGCTGGGGGATCAGAGGAGGGAGGACAGGGGAATCTGTGGCTGATTTGTAAAATTATAAAATAAAAAAATTAAAAAATAAATTAGTGTAAGCAACTAATAGAATCTCATCAAAATGAAAAAAAACAAAAACAAACACAAACAAACAAACAAAAAAACCATGAGAGCAGATTTTTTTTTTTGGTCTTGGAGGGTAGTGCCCTTTGGTTCAGTATCCATGAGTACAGAAGAGCAAGCCATGTAGGGTCTGACAAATTTTTGTAGTAGAAATGGATGGGGCAGAGGCGGGGGGGGGGCGGGGGGGGGATAGCTTCGCTAGAGTCAGTGACTTATTTTCAAAACTGCAGGGTGGGAGAATGCCTATTTTTGCCACCTTTGGTGTCCATGGTAATCCATGGGCCGCAGGTTCCCAGGAGCCTTGGGTCTGTTTGACGGCCCTGGTTTAGGGTGGGTGATCTCTTTCACTTCCATGTTTAAAGTACAACTTATTCCCGAGGGGAGAGAGTCTCCCTCAGGGAAGCCGGCACAAAGAGGAAGGCTGCAGGGAAAACACTAAAGCCTAGTCCCACCTCACTCCCGGACGCACCTGCCCTGTAAACCCAGGAAACTTCCCTAGCTCGACCAAGAGCCACCTAGAGGACGAGCGCATGCGCAGTAAGCACAACTCGGGCTTGCCCGCAAACGTCACTCCGGGCCAGGCGGCTCCGCCCTTCTCAAGATGGCGCTGTGCTCCGTACGGAAGGCGCGTGAGTGTTGGAGCTTCATCCGGGCACTTCACAAGGGACCCGCAGCTACCCCTGCTTCCCAGGTAACCTCCGGCACTGATTTCTCCCTCCTTGCTTCCTGTAAAGAGTCCCCTGCCCTTTCTCTCCGAGGTCCTCCTAGCCTATGAGTGTCCCCGACCCGGAGCGTGGCGACGTCGCAAACCCACGTGACAGAATAAGGCGATGCGGCTGGAAGGCTCGCGCCCCCGGCCACGTGGCCACCGTTGCCAGGCAACGCAGGAAGCCATCTCTTGAAAGAGCGCGACTGTTGTCAGAAACCTAGTTGCTCTGAGGCCTTTCTATGCACTGTTCTGTCGTGTTTTGTTTTAATATTTCCTTTCCAAACAGCTACCCCGGGTGCAGCGGAGAAAGCGGAAAAGGTGCCTTAGGATTGGTCTTTAGGTTGGTTCTGCAGCTAGCAGCGTGGAACACCTTGATCCTTAGGCCTGTATTCACCAGGCCCTGTAACCGACAACAACCCAGAGGTGCTTTGCTGTTGCTTGCCTGACAGCACTGAGGTTACCACGACTGCTGCTGATCTTGATACTTTGGGTTGAGACCCACCATATTTGCATTTTACCCTCAAAACCAAACAGTGGCTGGAGGTCTGCTTCCACTCGTTCAGATAGGCACCATACATCCCAGAATATGGCTTTTTGATTTAGATTATCAAGGAAGTAAGGTCTGAGAGAGGGAAGGAAGTCTGAGCTTCTGTGATGAAGCTCCTTCATCGCCGTTAATGCACAGATGTGACATGAGGATGTCATATCATAACTGATGTACTGAAAAGCAAGCCAGCCTGGAAGTTAGGAAAACATCCCAAAAGTCCCTGGCTTTTTCTGACATTTGCTAGCTGTGTTATAGATCGAGTCTCAATCCTCTGGGCTTATTTTCTTTAGCAGATGGGATAGAGGAAGAGTTGAACTGATTGGCATGTTAATGTTTCCAAGGCTGGAAATCCTGTGGGTTCATGACTATAAAGATAAAGTATAGCCAGTGAGTGTAGATGAAAACCAACATGTAAGATTGTGTTTCTAATCATCCCATAAGTTACTTGTTCTCTGAACTTCTCTTTTCTTCATTAATATAAACCTCACAAGATTCTGTAAGAATAAAAAACATAATATACTGGAGACTCAGCAAACAGCTATTCAAATGTTACTTCAAGTTTTAAGAAACAGTGTTAGGTAAGAATTGATTCCAGCTTTAACCATCAAATGCTGTTTTCCTTGAGGTTTGGGAATTTGATTCTTTAGAATAGAAATTTGATAGGCATATTAATGTGTATGCAACCAAGAATTTCTAGGACAGATTGCTATTTTAAAACCCTTACTTTAGCTTTAAATAAAAAGAATTAAATGTTAAAGTACTGTTTCTGCAGTGTCATAATACCTATCACTTAAAAATGATGGCATGAAAGACGAGGGCAAGCCCTGCCTGATGGCAGAGGCCTGTAACCCCCACTATTCTGGAGGGTAAAGTGGAGGCAAGAGGATCACAAGTTCAAGACCAGACAGGGCTACAAAGTAAGTTCAAAGTCAGTCTGGTAATTAAGTGAGATTTTTTTTTTTTAATCTCAAAATAAAAAGTAAGATGATGGCTGGGGATACAGCTAAGGGGCAGTGCACATGATGACCGAGGTGTAAAAACACTAATGAAGTCCTCCTGAAAGACTGATGAAAGGGATTAAACATTGTACTTACAATATGATTGCAATAGTGTTTGTACATAAGTGTTTGCACTTAGGAAAAAAGACTGGAAGGAAACAACCTTCTTTAACATTTTTGTTGTGTTTTGTTCACCCTAAATAGTGGATTAAAAGTAATTTAAGTGTGCTTTAAGCATTTGCCTCATGTGTTTCAAATTGCAGATATATCACTTTTATAACCAGAAAAATTTGAAAGCATAAATCTCCATACAAAACTGTAGTCACTGGTGCTGTTTTGGCATTTTAGGTTTCTGAAAGAGATACCTGTCCTATATTGCCATTATTAAAGTGGCCTTGGAAAACGACTCCTAAAAATTTATGGCCACTTTTTCCTGTGTGTGTCTTCTTTTTCTATTGAAAAGCTTCCTTTGAAGTCCAAGGGATTTTGTGAGCAGATGCACAAATATGTGAAGGAAGACTTGGATTCTCAAACCAGATGCACTGGACATTTTTATGACATCTCATAACCTTTGTAGAAAACAAAAAAAAAAATTTTTGTAAGAGCATATTATAATAGAAGGAATTGCATATTTATCACATAGGAGGTTTTTTTTTTTTTTTTTTTTTTTTTTTTTAATCAAACCAAGAATGGTTAAGTTACTTGGTTGTTGGTTTAGGCTGTGCACTTGCCCCCTGAGGTGGGAGCTGACACAAATGAGCTATTAGGGTGCTTTGTTAGAAGCTGTGCTGAACGTACTGTGAATCCTAAGTTCTTTCAATGTTTTGGGAATTTTTTTAAGCAATATCTTGGATAAGAAATGTGTTATTTGTGAGAAGTGTGGCATATTTACTCCTCAAAGCGACACGTACACTCAAACATAAAGTAGCAAGAAAGGGGCTAGAGGTGTGGCTAGTGCTTGTCTAGTATGGGAGAGGTTCTGGGTTTAGTCTCGGTATTTTCCGGAGGGGAGCAGGGGAAGAAAATCTGAATTAGAGCACATCATACCATATTCATCGTGGATGTCTACAATTTATGTGAAAATGGTTTATTTTGTCAGGTGTTGCTTGACAGGAAACTGTTGAAATCTGACGAGATGAGAGTAATCACGAAGTCAGAGAAATGAAAATCTGACGTGATGTTTAAAGGCTGATGGTATTAGGTACAGTTAAGCCTGTCATTACTGACCAAACACAAAATCTGTCCTTCTTTAAGCACCCATTCAGGATTGTATTTTGGAAACAATGAAATAATCTTGGTTAGAAGATTTTTGCAAGACTATTTGTAATCATTCACTTCACATATAAAAAGTCCTTTTTCTTTCTTTCTTTTTTTTTTTAACCCCTCCTCATCCTAGGTTTGGCCAACACTGTCCTATTCTTTTTCCTGCTGATGGTCAAAATGTGTCAGTTTGATCAGACTGTTTGATCAGTTCTGCTTTCTTAAGCAGGGCAAGAGGGCGCTCTGTGGATCCACCCTACGGCTTCTTTTCATCTCAAGAAGTAAATACATTTGTTGAAAATGCCCTTTAGGTTAGTGGTCTATGTGGACTGAGTTGCTATAAATATAAATATCTCAGGTCTTTGAAAATAACTCTGGACAGCCAATAAAAACCACTGAAGGTTTCTGCTGGAAACACAGAAGAACTGTAGATAATCCTTAGGGATGCCACAAGCAAGGAGTGCTGAAGAGAGAATACGGCTGCCCTGCAGATTTCTTCTGAGTTTATTATTTTCATACCTGCATGTGCAGAACTGTCTATACAAAGGAGCTGGTATGTGTGTGTATGTTTGTGTTTGTGTAGATAGATAGATAGATAGATAGATACATACATACATACATACATACACACACACATACATACATACATAGAAACATAGATAGACATATTTGTATAGATATGTACATATGTATATATAGATATATTAATGTATATATGCCTGCACATACATATATTTACATCTTTTAGAAAAGAAAATATATTTGGTCAGCACACGCTGTGTGCTAAAGCATCATGATCTATGCCATGCAAACCTTATCTTACTCTTTCCAATAGTTTTTGTAACTCTTGTTTTATGCATATTATGAAAGAAGACACTAAACTCAGGGAGAATAGTTGACTTTCCCAAGACACAGAACTAGTAAAGAACAGTGCTGGGATGCAACCCTGAATTGCCTCTGGTTTTTTACTTGATCAGGAATTACCTCTTATCAGTGAAATAGTTTAGGGAGTAGAGGAATACCCATAGCCCTTCTTGTCTGAGTCCTCCTCCCCAATCCCACACAACCCAGGGCCTCTGAGGTGCAATATTGAATTTCTTTCTTTTCTTTTTTTTTTTTTTTTTTTTTTTTTTTTTTTTTTTTTTTTTTTTTTTTTTTTTTTTTTGTTTTTTGAGACAGGGTTTCTCTGTGTAGCTTTGCGCCTTTCCTGGATCTCGCTTTGGAGACCAGGCTGACCTCGAACTCACAGAGATCCGCCTGGCTCTGCCTCCTGAGTGCTAGGATTAAAGGCGTGCACCACCACCACCACCACCACCACCACCACCACCACCACCCGGCCTTTTTTTTTTTTCATTTTTATTAATAATTAATTCATTAATTTTTCTCCAGCCTGTAGCTAGAGTTTTCCTGCCTTGTCCAGTCAGGACAAATCTCTATTACCCGCCAGTCCCACAGCCGCTCAGACCCAACCAAGTAAACACAGAGACTTACATTGCTTACAAACTGTATGGCCGTGGCAGGCTTCTTGCTAACTGTTCTTATATCTTAAATTAATCCATTTCCATAAATCTATATCTTGCCACGTGGCTCGTGGCTTACTGGCGTCTTCACATGCTGCTTGTCATGGTGGCAGCTGGCAGTGACTCCTTCCGCCTTCCTGTTCTTTCTTTTCTCCTCTCTGTTAGTCCCACCTATACTTCCTGCCTAGCCACTGGCCAATCAGTGTTTTATTTATTAACCAATCGGAGTAATTTGACATACAGACCATCCCACAGCACCAGCCCCAACATTTTCCCCTCCCTTCCTCCTCTTCTCCCAGTCCCTCCCCCAACCTCTCCTCATTCACTCCTCCTTTCTCTTCAGAAAAGTCCGGGTCTCCTATGTATGTTAGCCAGCCATGGTGTATCAAGTTGCAGTAAGAGTAGGTACTTCCTCTCCTATTTAGGCTAGATAAGGTAACCCAGTAGGAGGAAAAGGTCCCAAAAGAAGGTAACAGGGTTAGGGACAGCCCCTGCTCCCTGGCTGTTAGGAGTCCCACAGGAAGAACAAGCTACACAACTGTAACATACGTGCAGAGGGCCTAGGTCAGTGCCATGCAAGTTCTCTGTCTATAAGCCCCCATGCCAGGTTAGTTGATTCTATAGGTTTTCTTGTGTTGTCTTTGGCCTGGCTGGTTCTCATAATCCTTCCTCCCCCTCTTCCACAGGATTCCCTGAGCTCTGTCTAATGTTAGGCTCTGGGTTTCTGCATCTGTTTCCATCAGTTACTGGGTGAACCCTCTCTGATGACAATTAGGCTAGGCATCCATCTATGAATAGAGCAGAATATCACAAGGAATCATTTCACTGACTTTTTTTTTTTCTTTTTTGCCAGTCCTGTTTGGTTCAATCCTAGGTCTCTGGGTCATTTGGCCTCTGGGTCTTGGACCTCCAGGCAGTGTCAGGTATGAGCTCCTTCTCATATTATGAGTCTCAAGCTGGACCAGTCATTGGTTGGCCACTCCCATAATTTCTGCACCCCCTTTGTCCCAGTGTATCTTGTAGGCAGGGTAAATTGTAGGTCAGAGGGTTTGAGTCTGGGTTAGGGTTCCAATCCCTCTCTTGGAAGTCTTGCCAGGTTACTGGAGATGACCAGTTCAGGCTGAAGCTTCCTTTAATATAAAAAAGAGTTTGTTGATCAGGACCATATTTGATGGATAGATTATTATTTAGGAAGCTGACCTGAAATTGAACATTAGTACTTTATAAGGAGAATATAGTATTTGTTCTGTTTACCAACGCCCTATGAGTATAGGGTAGTCATCAAGTACTGTTTTCCTTCCCTGGGTCTTTCCATCTTTTTGTTCTTTCTTACCTATCTTGCTTTCTCAGGGCTTACTCTCCATGAAATGCTTGTCCTTAGGCAAAAGGCAATGACACAGTTTCATCTTGGGTCTCTGCCTGGTGTGACCCCCAGCCTTCTCACAAAGAATACTTTTCCTGGTTGTGTTCTTGACGGTAGTGCACCCTAGTGTTGGGGAGCTTTTTCTTCTGAACACCATAGTCCAAGCCCAAGTCTTCCTTCTAGATTTTTCTCAGGAAAGATTTACTCTTTGGGGATTGAAGCTATGCCCTGGTATAACATGGTAGGTACAGAGATGATTTATAGACAGAGATGACACACTGACTCCTGGCCTGGGCATTTGCAGATTTCTCTATATTATTTCTTACTAAGACCCGAGTTTATTGCCATTTGGAGTTGACTGAGCAGAGCAAGATCATATCTCGGTCATTGTACTGCCCCTCATGTGAGTTTTCTTGGTCCTCTAATCATTCACTGAAATTCATCTATAGCTCTCTTTTCTCTTGACACAGCCATTTTTGTTTGTTTGTTTTTCTCTTGAATGCTGCCCCTCCATTACCAGTTGAGTTTACTTCTGATTGGCTAGCAAACTGTCGTTTGACTGCTTCCTTGCCTCTGGAGTTGGAGTCAAGTCAATGGGATATCCAACCATGAGAGTTCTTGATAGTTCTGCTTCTATCCCTATGCCAGGGCAGCAACCAGCATTCAGGATGTCCACTCCTTCTCCCCTGTCTCCTGTTCAAGTTGACTCATTGGTGAGACAGCTTCAGTGGGAGTGCAGCCCTGTATGGTCAAATACAACCCTCCCTGATCTCAGTTATTGGGATGTTAACTGTAGATTGTTTTTAACAACTCTTACCTTGTATACATTTTCAAATAGAATCTATTCTCTTTAATAATAATATCATATTCTAATATAACACTCTGTATTGTCCAAAATATTTCACATATTCTCATCTAATCTTGAATACAAAAATATAGAATTTCATTATCTAGCTGTCCAAAATTTCAACTCCCTGATAATATTTCCATTATGCCTTCTCCTACTCTTTAAAAAAAAAAAAAAAAAACCCAATTCAATGATAATAGCAATCTAAGAAAATATCAGTGTTCTTTCAAGTTTTAATTTAGTGAGTATTTTCCTATTTCTATTAAATCAGTTTAATACTTAATTCATTTGGGGGCCCTATTCTTATTGCTAAGGGTAATGATAATGGGGAGAATGTAGTGCTAGCAAACATTCATTGAATGCCTGCCTTGTTCCCAGGATAGTTTTTAAAGGTATCAAATACATATTAGCTCATCAACCTCCCAACTCAGCTGGGTCCACAGATAAGAATTCTGGGAGAGTTTAATAAGTCACTTGAGGTCATGTAATGTGCAAGTGTAAGAGCCAACATGTGAGCCCATTTATTCTGATTCCAGACCCTATACATGAACTCTGAGATGACAGGAATATCTAAAAGAAATCGTGCATGTTAATTTGCTGATAACCTCTTTGAAAACTTGTAAGTATTCCATGAAAACTACTTTTCTTGTCATGTTGACATACTGGGTAGACATTCTGAATCAACTTTTGTTATTGTTGTTCTTGTGGTCTTGTTTGGCTGCATGAATTATATCAACAGAGCAAAGCTGTCTTGTAGATTTATCTTTGTTTCCATTGGCCACTGCTACTAAGATTACCTTTGATAAAACAAAGCTCTTAAAACATGAGTCCCAAGGTGCATGTAGGAAGTTATATTTATGTATTGCCTGTAGCTGAAAGATCAACCTGGACAGCCCTGCCAGCAGAATGGAGGTGGAGAGGGCTAAATCAGAGACGGATTGGGGATCTCTGTCTGGCTTGTAGTTGTGATTTATGGCTAGAATACTTTCTTCAAGGAGTAGAAGCACATGGTGGCAAGACATGAGAGGTGGAAGTAGTTAGTGCTGTTGGTAGAGCACTATCTGCAGAGGATAAGGAATTCCTTTTTAAAGGATTCTAACCTGTTAATGGAACTCTTAAAGAGGTCTACAATTCACTAATTATAGAGTATGGATTTGAATGATTACCAGCCAGTACACTCGTCAGGATGAGATGAGGCTTTAAAACTAGCACTGTTGAACAGCATTGACTATACCCTAAGCAAAAGCCTCCTTGTTAACTTTTTCTTATATTCTCCACCAGTGGAGTCTGTGGACATTCTATTCATATTCATTTATCCTCACTCAGGAGTCTTTTTGGGACACATGAAAATACAGTAGTGGAGGAAGTGGATAAGTTTGTTTAAATCCTTGATTTGGTTTTAACAGGTAGTTTAAAAAAATACGACAAGAGAAAAAGATCCCTTTGGTTAGGGACAAATATACAGTAAAGAGATAGAGTTTCAAGGAAATAGTAAGGACTAGACTATTGTGCGGCTGCACTCTGCCGCATAACTAATTTTTGGTTGAAAAGAAAAAAACCTACGCAGACAACTTTGACTTCCAATGTCTAGCAATTCTCTAGCCATCACATGCCACTAATTGGAGCATGCAAGGTTAGTAACTGTGAAGAAAGTTTGTAAAAGTTAGACATTCACATGAATGTTACTCTTGACATCGGAAAGTTAAATGAACACTTGGTCCCTTGTGTTCTGTTGGGCTGTTCCTTACAAGGAACTGTGATATCACAGCATCCATGTGACTGTTTGATCCCACAGGCATGTCTGTGTGATGTCGTGTAATTTACCTGAACTCATCAAACTTGCTTTTCTCATTTGCAAAAGTGTCAGTAATGCTCGCATTGTAGGAATTTTATGTGGATTTGAGAATCTACCACATATATAAAGTCCCTTGGCTAATGTTTAGTACTCAGTAGATCTTTCCCTTTTGATAAGGACTGTTCCCACTCTTATCAACCTTAATAGTATTTTCCCCAATGCCACACAGTCCTTCCTTCCTGACACCCAACTAGATTAATTTCCCAAAAGCAGAAGCAGACTTGTAACCTTTCATAAAGTCTGTACTCTTCATGACATTTAAAATCTTATGCAGGCCATTGCTGTTGAGATGGATCCTTGACCCGCAGTTGCATAAAATTCCCCTTTGCTTAGAGCCACCTCTTTTACTTAATAATAATCTTTTTTTAAAGGCCTTTCTTCCCATCTGTATCTTTCTGTATTCTCCCATTCTTTTTCATTTCATTTCACTTGATTTACGGCAGGGTCTTACTTTGTGGCTGTTGCTAGGCTCAAACTTCCAATCTTCTGCCTCTGTTTACCAAGTGCTAGGATTATAGGCATGCATCGTGCTGCCTAGCTATTTCACCAGTTGCAAAAACTTTGTCCAGCTTTTACATCAGTCATAGAGTGGCTTAAAACAAACAGCAGCAAAAAAAAAAAAAAAAAAAAAAAAAAAAAGGCTACTAAAACAATCTAGAAAACTTTGTTACTGAAGCTGGAGGTAATCACTTCCGCTTTGAAATTATATCTCCCATTTTGAAACTATACGAGACTTCATCCCTGTCTATAGAAATGTGCACACACCTCTTTATAATCGGCCTGTGTCTAAAAACATTTGCTCGAGACAGATGGAAGTACACGCCTTTGTTCGCTTTGTTCGGTAGACTATTTTTGGGCACTCCAGCTAGAAGCAGTTCCATATACATTGTTTCACAAGTGACCTATAAGCTTCACTTAGCATATAGAGCTCCCAAGGCATTATCTTCCTGGAGATCTCTACATGTCCTGAAAAATGAAGATGGGCCCTTCCTGTTGAATTGTAGCTACGATACATATATGTGTGTTAAATGAGGTATTACTTAAATCCTTGGTATTATGATTCCTACCATAGAAGCCCCCAGTAATTATTTATTGAATGAAGTCAGTGAAAAACAAATCAGTGCAGTGATACTAAGAAAATCTGTAGCATTGATATCAAACATGTTGTTGAATAGAAACCATACATTTTAATATATTTTGTGTTTAGTTGATTACATCTGATGTTAAGTGTTTATCACAGGTAGTGAGTGTTGTTATTTCCCGGTGTATCTAGGCACTTTTATTACTGGAAGGTGATGGCAATTTTATGTCAGTGCTTTTCCAAGTAGGCTGTCAGTTTCTAACCTCTTGCTGTGGCTGAATTTTGCTTTGCCAGCTGTAGTCTTAGTTTTCATGGTGCTGCTAATTACAGTGGGTTTTTTGTTATGCTTAAGTTTGCTATCTCTATATACAGGGAAGTGTGAACCTATTCACAATTAAGATGAAAAATTCTTATTCTTAAAACAATTCTGCCTCCAGGGGCTGTCTAATTCAATAAATATGCTGTGTTACCTATACAATAATTACTATTACATTTTTGCTATTATAATTAAGGGTTTGTTTTTTGCCTTTCATGAAAGGGATGAGAACTCATTTATTAATTGTGGGGTTTTTTTCTCATTCAGTCATACATTTGAAGTCTTGTTAAGGCAGCTTGTTGGACCATACCTAGCACTTTCTGCTCTATTGATGTTGGTGTACTCTACACAGTAAGCAATCCTGACTCTCACTGCACTCATGTGATAGACATGGTAAGGCCAGGCTTAAACATCTAATGTAATGTGCCTTGCTTTTAGTTGCACCATGTAAGAGTGGACTAGTGTAATGCAAGATTTTATGTGACCAAGTACTGCAAATAATGCATGTGTTCTTTCAAAGTGGCTAATGGCACTTTGACATCTGGTCAGAGAAACTTTGTTGCTGTACTTGCATAATTTGTCATGTACGTCTTTAATCTTAAATCAACACAGTGTAATCATGGAATAGTTATGGAATATCATGTTGCCTGGGAGGATAGGATTGCTGTAGCAGTTCCTGTGCCTTAGTCTATTTGGGCTGCTACAGTAGTACCATAGATTTGGTAGCTTAAACAACAGCCATACATTTCTCATACTTTGGAGGCTGAGGAGTCCAGTATCTAGGTGCTGGTGAGTTCCATTTCTGGTGAGGGCCTCCTTTCTAGTTCACAGGGAGCTGGCATCTCACTGGTGAGAGGGGCAAGAGGCCTCTCTAGGATTTCTCATAAGGACAGTGATCTGTGAAAATTACCCCCTCATGACCTAATCACCGCCCTGCTGCATTTTCCAGTACCTTCACACTGGTAACTAAGTTTTGGGGTTCAAAGACATTGTCTCTTTTAGTATGTGATTTCAATGGCCAAACATCTTGTAAAACCAGGACTAGTTCTCAAAACTCTTTAAAATGTGTTGGACGTTCCAGTGTTTCAGCATTGACATAACATCTAGCAGCTGTTTTTCACATTCTAAAATGGAACAGAAATTCTGTAACTGACCATGTGTCCTTAATTTTGATTGGGAATATATTAACATATTTATGACTTAAATAGAGGCATAGCTTGTTCTCTGGTTTTATTTTTTTCTAACTAGTGAGCCTTTTGATCAGGTTTCAGTTATTTTTCATTTTGGAAGTTACATGTTCACTTTAGATCATGTGGATGTGGGATACAGGGTCAGCCATTTCCATTGGCTCACATGCTAGAGAGAATGGGGAGAGAAAGAAGTGGCTGGTTCTTCAAAAAGTATGTTAAAAGCCATGGTCACTAACGAAGTTACTATCATTTGAATAGCACTTAAATTTTGGTTTTCTACAGCAAGAAAGTCATATGGGGATGGAGAGATGGCTCAGTCAATAATGTAAGCAGTAGAAGCTAAGACAGATTCCCAGCACCCACGTAAAAAGGTGACATGGCTGTGTGCCTGTAATTCCAGTTCTGGGAGGCAGAGATGAGAAGATCCCGGGCGCTTGCTGGACAGCCAGCCTAGCCAATCAGTGAGAGACCCTTTCTCAGAAATAAGACACAGAGTGATGGAGAAAGACACCTGATGCCAGCTTCCGACCTCCACAGACAGGTACAGGTGTTCATGCTTACATACACTGCACATGTGTACACCACACACAGGAAAGGAAAAAAGGAAGGAACGAAAGGAGGGGGTGAGTATATAAAGTAGAAAAAATGTTAAAAACCCGGAGTAAGAGGTGAAAGTTGGAGGATGTAAAAGGAAAATAGGTAGAGGAATCATTCAAGGGTCAATCTAGGAGCTCCAAGGGGACTTCAAAGGTCTGCTGAAGGGTAAGGTTATTGATATAGTACATAAAGACTGGAGGTTACCAAATAGCATTTACAATTGGTTTATACCCAGGGATGGTAGCATCACTAATTGTAGAATGGCTATTGAGGCTGAAAATTAATCAGAGACAAGAGATGAGAAAGCAAGGATTGCCCTTATAAATAGCCTGCTTGAGCACAAACTGTCCTGGAGGGTAAAGGGAGCTGTAAACATGACATCCTAAGTCAACTTTTGGGGTAATCTTTAGGATTGAGGAAACTTGAGCATGATTAGAAAATCAAGTATAAAGGTGGAGAGGCTGGAGATAAAGGGAAGAAGGAATAAATGCCGTCCAGAGTAACTGTGGACAGCAGGAGAGAAAGTTGTCTCTGGAGAAGTTGGAGATGGGCGTAGGTCTAGATGGTTTTCTGGAAGGGCACGATCAATGAAGGGACTCCAAAGGTATTGGGCATTAGCTCTTCCCAGGGGTGAGATTTGAGGAGACAGTGTGGATTAATGGGTTAATGTATGAGATTTGAGGAGACAGTGTAGATTAATGGGTTAATGTATGGTGTCTGTAATGGGACACTGGTCTGGTCCAAATTCTTCCATTTGATAATTAGATAATGGAAGCTGGGGTTCTGGGGCGGCAAGCACTAGAATCTAGAGCTCACTGTTATCTTCATCTGTAAGATGAACAGGATCAGAGTTAACAGCATGACCTCTACAGCCAGGCTGCCAGTGTTTGGGTCTCGTGTTCTCCATGGCTGTCTTCTTCTTTTGTAATCTGTAAAATGAAGATATTAATATCTACCTGTGATGGTTGCTGTGAGGACCACATGGGTTAGTGTTTATAGAGATCTAGGGCAGCACCAGGTACATTGTACAGACTTAAGTTTTTTTAAATGTTATTGTTGAGACCATAGCTGAAATTAAAACTAGAAATTGGTTTTATACATGAGTCTACAGAGTTTTGACATTTTTACTGTTGCTAAAATTATTTAGCATTTAAGTATCTAAAGAACTTACTAACCTTAATCCATGATGGAGTCTCGCCTGGCTGTTGAACATAATGGCAAGGGGAGCTGAGATTGCTCATGGATATACAGTTCAAGTGAAAAATATTGACATTTATGATGTTAAATGGCAGAATGATATTAAGACCTCAGTTACAGTATGGACTAGACAGAGTTGAAATCAAACAAATGTATCAAAAACTAGTGTGCCCAATAGCTCATATGTCTGATAATTGAACTACCTTGGATAGTAGAGCTTAACAAGAACCAGATTCCCAAATCTGCAGTAAATTTAAGAGTGTACCTCATTGCCACTCATCTCCCCATCCCTTCATATCTGTCCTCTGCCCTTACAATCTCCTTTTCCAAAATAAAATAAAAAGACAAAAACAAAAAATCTCATCATGGAAGTTGTAGTGTGTCATAGTGAGTCAAACAGTACACTCTTTAGTCCATAAATCTTTACTTGCAAATGTTCATTGCAATGAGTGATTGGTCTGACTCGAGGCCTCTGGCTTCTGCTACCCTATCAATACTGGATCCTCAATGGGACTCCTCTTGGATAGATATCTATTGTTGCTCTATATTGTGGTGATTCTGCAGCTTTGGATCTGCAGGTTTGGCTCCTTCACATGCTGTAGCAGATCACAGATGGGATGGATGTTGGGATGGGCCAACTCATATCCCTGGATCTGGACATGGGTGGTAGCTGAGTTGGTCAGCCTGCCCGCTCTCCTGGATTTTCACCACCAGGTTTAGCTCTGCTGCACTGTCCCTGGCTAGCTCACCCAATGCTACAGGCAGAAAAGGGCAGGGCCAGTTTTCTGCTCTCACACCTCTGAGAGTCTTTATGGGCCCTTAGATGGCTTTGGATTGTGATGCCTTGTTTTAGTAGCAGGGCATGAAATCAAAGGACTTAAAAAGGGTAGCCTTGTGGTTGGAGAAGTGGTTCTGGGGCTAAGAGCACTTGCTGTTCTTAGGGAGGATCAAGATTCAGTTCTAAGCACCTACATGGTATCTCCTAAATATCTGTAACTCCAATTCCAGGGCAACCAGAACCCTCTTCTGAGCTCCACAGTCACCATGCATGTACCATACATGCAGGCAAAACACCCATACACATAAAATAAAAATAAATGAGTCTTTAAAAAATAAAAGACTTGCCAGGAATGTTGGCACACACCTGTAATCCCAGCACTCGGAAGGCAGAGACAGGCAGATCTCTGTAAGTTTGAGGCCAGCCTGGTGTACAGAGTGAGTTCCAGGACAGCCAGGGCTGTTACAGAGGCCTTTACTGAGATCGAGTTGGGAAGTCATTAGAAGGCTTTAGCCTGGTAACAGCTGATATCAGTACTACAGCCTCACTGGGTGCTTTGATAAAGAGTTTAATGTAGAAAAGGAAAAAATACAAGCAAGGAGACCAGTTATGAGGCAACTGTGAGATTCAAGTAAACAATAACAATGCCTTGAGCTGATCAGGGTGGTAGAGATGGAATGATAAGATTTTGGATAGTTTAAATGGAAGTAGAATTAACAAGACTTCCTGACTAATTGGGAATAGAATGAAAGAATCAGCTGTGGGTCTAAGGACTCTAGCCAGAACAACTAAGTGAACAGAAGGAACTCACACTTCCTGAAACGGTAACACTGTGTGCGACAGAAGCACGATGTGGGGAGAAGATCTGGATTTCACTTAGGTATGCTGACTGGAAATGCCTGGTGAGTGCTTCCATGGAACTGTCAGGCAGGCAACCAAATACCTCAGCTAAAGCTCAGGAGAGAGGCATAGGTGGAGATAGACATTTAGGAGTTCTTAGTAGAGTATGCATAAAGTTACCATGAGGTTGAGTGTGCAGTCACAGTATATGGGAAGAGAGAGATGGGAGCCGGAAGGGATAGAGCAGAGAGGAAAAAAGCAAGCCAGATCCTCGATCTGTGAACTCAACCAAGCCTGAAGACCTGAGTGTGACTGGGTGCACATGGTGGACGGAGAGAAGCAACTCCTTCAAGTTTCTCTGACCTTTCCACGTGGTGGTGGGTGTACACACACACACACACACACACACACACACACACACACACACACGAGAGAGAGAGAGAGAGAGAGAGAGAGAGAGAGAGAGAGAGAGAGAGAGAGAGAGAGGAGAGGAGGGGGGAGGGAGGGAGGGAGGGAGGTAATTTTTTAAAAAAAAATAAAAGATGTTGGGATGATGAGAAAAACCAAGCAAGATAGTAGTAGTCAGACAGGTAAAAGATAAAGTGGAAGATGCCAGACAGACATGGTGCTACAGAGATGCAATCCCAGCATTTGGGAGGCTGCAGCAGGAAAACCTTCATTTGAGGCCACTGTCAGATGCATAGAGTTCCAGTCCAGACAGAGCTATGTAGTGAGACCTTGTTACAAAAAAAACGAATAAACAGAAGCAAAGCAAAAAAGAAGAAACAGACATCCTGGAAGCCAAGGAAAATGTTTTATAGATTAATATGTGCATGTGCTTGCCCATAACCACACATGCACACACTCATCACTCACACAATATACTTATATAATCTCATACTCATACACTTGCACATATACATGCATGCACACTCACACTCACACATGACACACTGTCACACATGTGTGCACACATACATTTACAAGCTCATACTCATGTAGTCACACAGACACACACACACACACACACACACACACACACACACACACACACACACACACACCTTCAATCTCAGCATCACATACATACACATACACCTTCATGTTGACATTTTCCTGTCTCGTGGAATAACACACAAAAGGTGAACAGCCCCTTTTCAAGGACTGGACCCTCTTCCTCACTGTTGCTTTCTTTGATTTTCCTCATTGCTTACCAAGAAGCTAGTCTTATGAACCACACCATGAGGACTTTATGTAAACGACGAGGTGTTTGATACTTCAGTAAGTAAATCCTCTGGGCTCGGGAGCAAGACCTTTATGCCTTCTACACATGACTTTCAGTAGAATCTGCTTATATGGTAGCACAGATGTCTAAGGTTGCTAGCTGATTCAGAAATTCAACCTTTAGTAAGCGAACCTGTAACATAAAATGATGCTGCCTAAACATTTAGGAACCTACACACACACACACACACACACACACACACACACACACACACACACACATTTGGTTACAGTTTTGATGGCAATAAGAGTGAAAATATTTCCCTGACAGGAGTGAAAAAGCGTTACAGAATATTAACAGTAACATCCATCTGAGCCTCGCAGAAACTATCATGAGAATGTGTGATTAGAAAGGATCAGATATTTGGCTGTCTTTTTCACCCAGAAGATGGATTTGAACCAGATTACCACTTCTATGATTTAGTTTTGAAGAAAGAGGGGTGGGGTGGGGGAGGCAATTATTTGTCTCTTTGTTCAAAGGCCTTTTTGTATCGTCGATCCCTGGAAAGCTAGTGGAGGAGCCAGCCTTCACATCCATTAAGGTCAACCCTGAAACTGTTGAATTTGATCTCTTCCATTTACCATCTGGATACAGTAGAGAAAAAGCTATTCTGCATTGGGTTGCTGGACACCATCCAGAAAATAATATGTCAGGGCATCAAAGGCTTGGGGTTCTTGGTCCATTCTGCCTAATGATCACAGGCAGGGTCTGCACTCCAGTTTTGTAGTATGTTTCATTTTTGCAGTGACAATTTATATCCCAGTAAAATAGATCACAAGGATTACTGCCAGCTTGTCAAAGCTAAGATTCCTCTATCACAGACGTTCCCCCACAAAGGACTGTGTTTTAATTGGGCAAAGCTTGATTTCCAAAGCCCCTTTCCCTCCATTCCAATCTGCCTTCTTTCTCATGGACAGCTGTTACTTACTACAGGAAGGATTCTAACGCATAGACTGTTTGATTCCATACCCAAGCCCCCAATTTAAAAATCTGCTTAAAATTGACCTCATTTAAATTGGTCTTCATCATCGTCTTTATGAGGGAGTCTAGTATCTGGCCAGCTAATGACACTGCTGGCAGTTATCCAGGAATCTGACAACCACATCTCATTATTCACACCAACTGGAGCCAATTATGGCTGGATTGTTTATTATGATTATTATGATTATTACTATTATTATTATTATTATTATTATTATTAAATGTGGATAGGAAGCAATGACAGCAGCATGTCCTGTGTCTTCCCTTAGATAGAGGAGACTGTGATACCAGAGAGCATATGGCTGCATTTTAAGGTAGCTGGAAGCCAGCTAATGCTAGGCTTTGATACAGCAGCTTTGCTTTGGATCTTTGCAGGATGTGCTCACCCATAAATTTATAGCTGGAGTAGAAAAAAACAAAACAAAAACAAACAAACAAACAAAAAACCAAAAAGCTATAGGGAGTTGTCATTTTGTCCCTTACAGTGAGAAGAGATTGCAGGAAGAATTCGAAACCCTAAGAATAAAAATTACTTTCCTGTGTCAAGGATGATCCTCAGCCTGCATCTCAAACAAAATGGCAGGTCCTAGATTCCTGGTCTGACCCAGGCAGCTGGGCTGTCTCTGAATTCCAGCTGTCATCAGAAGGCACGTGTGGTGCTGCTGGGTTTTGCACCCTGCTCTTGTTCCCCAGGAGGTGCACCGCCTCCATCTACTCATCATGGACTAGTTTCCTCTCAGAATCCTCTGTGCTTCTCTTTCTTTTGAATTCTCTATGCTGGTGTCTTAGTTTGGGTTTTATTGCTATGCCTAGATGCCATGACCACAGCATATCTTATAAAGGAAAACATTTAACTGGAGCTGGGTTACAGGTTTAGAGGTTTAATTCATTATTGACATGAATGGTGTCAAGCATGGTGGTTTGAAAGAAAATGGCCCCCCAAGGGAGCAGCACTAATGGGAGGTGTGGCCTTTTGGAGTAGGTGTGGTCCATTGGAGGAAGTGTGTCACTGTGGAGGTGGGCTTTGAGGTCTCATTTATGCTCAGGCCATGCCCAGTGAGGCAGTTCATTTCCTGTTGCCTGCAAGATGTAGAACTCTCAGCTACCTCTCTAGCACCATGTCAGCCTGCACACCACCGTGTCCCACCATGATGATAATGGACTGAGCCTCTGAACTGTAAGTGAACCACCACAATTAAATGTTTTCCTTTATAAGAGTTGCCATGGTCATGGTGTCTCTTCACATCAATAGAAACCCTCACTAAGATAGTAGGTAGCATTGTTCTGTTAAGTGGGTGCGTGCGTATGTGTGTGTGTGCACGCGTGCGTGCACAGGACTGACCAGGACTTTGGTTGTCCTCCTCTGTTGTTCTTCACCTTATTTTTATTTTTTAAATAACTTCTTAGTTTTTGAAATTAAAATTACATCATTTCCCCCTTTCCCTTTTCTCCCTCCAACCCTTCCCTACACTATTACAAATATTTTCTCCAGATCTGTAGCTTGTCTTCCTATTATCATGTTCATTCTTGTAGTAGAACTGAAGTTTATAATTTTAATTGTATCCAGTTTATCAATTATTTCCTCAATGGATTATGCCTTTGGTGCCAAAAAGTCATCACCATGTCCACTGTCTTAGTAAGGTTTTCCTGCCCTATAGGAGTCTCATGGTTTTGTATTTTATATTTAGATGTAGGATTCATTTTGAGTTAATTCTTGTCAAAAGTTTAATATCTGTGTCTGTTTTTCCGCATGAGGCCTAGTTGCTGAAAAGACTCTTTCCTTTGCTGATTGTCTCTTTCTACATGAGAAAGATCAGTTGACACTATACACTCTATTCTGCTCCATGAATCTGTTTATCTGTTCTTCTACCAATGCACACTGTCTTGATGACTGTAATATTATACTGTGTTAAACACAGGTAGTGTTATCCCTCCCAATTCTGTCCTTAACCAGTCTGTGCTGTCGGGATTAGTATAGGGTGCTTTAAACATGGGAGTGCCAGTCCTCTGATCCTGGGGGGAGGGGGGTTTCTTTGTTTGTTTGTTTTGTTTTTACAATCCAGTGTCTTGTTTGCTGTAGCAATTTAATGTCTTAAACTTGGGCAGTGTTAGCACTTCAACTCTCTCTCTCTTATTTTTTTTTTTTTTCAACTGAATGGGCTCTCCTGTTTCTCCATGTAAACTTTACAGTCCATTTGTAGAAATAGACAAGATAATTTGCTGGAATTTGAACTAGAGTTGAGTTGACTCTTTAATACTTATCCATGAACATGGACCATCTCTTCATCTTTTTAGTTCTTTGATATCTTTTATGAGAGGTTTGTTATTTTCCTCTTGTAGATCATGTATATATCTTCTTAAAATTCTATATAGGCATTTTTGGAAGGTGCTAATATAAGCAGTAATGCATATTTTTATTTTAAAATATGATGAGGTGGGAGAAAGAGCATGCACATATATGTGTATGGAGGGGTCAAGGATAACTCTTGGGAGTCGGCTTTTGCTTTCAGCCTTGTTGAGGCAGGACTCTCTTGTTTCTGCTGCATTGCATACTCCAGGCTGACTGACCTAAGAGCTTCTAGGTGATTCTCCTGTTTCTGCCTCTGTCTCATGGTTGAAATGCTGGATTGCAGATTGTGTGCCACAGTATCTGGCTCTTTCCCAGGACTCAGACTCAGGTTTTCAGACAGTCACAGCAAGTGCGCCTGCTGGGCTGTCTTGCTGGTCCCATGTTTTATTTTAGTCTCAGCTCTCACTTGCTCTTGCTGCCTGTAGTGAGGCCATTTTCCTTCGCAAGTTAAACTTGTGTCCTGCCACCTGTCTGTAATCACTTACTCTAGGAGACAGTTTTTATTATTATTTATTATTATTAGTTCTTTCGGATGTTCTGTGTAGACAGTCATGTTATTTGGGAACAAAGGCAAGTTTTTTTCAAATTAGAATATTTTCTTGATCTAATTATTTAGGATTTGCAGTATTATTGAAAATGGGTGGTGAGAGTTGGCATTTTTCTTTCGTTCCTGATTTTAGAGGGGATTTTCTTCTAACAAATAGGTATATGGTAAATTATTGTTCCTTGTGTGTGAACCTTTTTATGTAACGTTGGGTTCAACTTGCTAATGTTTTTATTGAGGACTCTTGCATTCATGCTCATAAGGTATACTTATCTAATGTTTTCTTGTATTTTTATATTTATGTTTGGTATAGAGTAATGCTAGACTTACAGAATGAGTCAAAGATTATTTCCTCAGCTTCTGTAGAAGAATTCTGTAGAAAATTGATATAGTCCTTAGATACTTATTAGGTCATTAATTGTTGTGGTCCAATTCAAATTGTTAATTTCCTATTGTATAAATTTTGACAAAATGTGCATTTCAAGGAATTGATCCATTTAATCTAAATTATTAAATTTGTGGATATAGAACTCTGTGTTCACATGATTCCTTTTTTAGCCTTTTAGTGTCCATTATTGTGATTTTCTTTTTCTTTTTAATATTACTGATTAGTATCTTTTTCTTTATTTATGACATTTCTATACATCTCTGCCCATGCATATATTACACTTTGCTGATATTCACTTCTCTATTACTTATTCTTTCTCATTTCTGTCTCCACCTTCTTTCCCCTTGCCTTGCCACATCTGTAGGAATCCTCCATTTACCTTCATGTTCTTTTTCTCACCCCTCAGCTGCACACATGAGAGAAAACTTGTGATCTTTGTCTTTGAGGGACTGGTTTATTTCCCTTAGTATGAGGATCTTCAGTTCCATCCATTTCCCTGAAAGTGACATGATTGTATTCTTTGTAAAACTCCAGTGTGTGTGTGTGTGTGTGTGTGTGTGTGTGTGTGTGTGTGTGTGTGTAGGCTCTTTCCCCCTGCACCCTCACCAGCTTTTATTGTATATGTTCTTAATAATGGCCATTCTAACTGAGGCAAAGATGGGATTTCCGTGGAGTGTTGATTAGCAGTTCCCTGATGGCTAAGGATGCTGAACTCACTTTTTCACTTTTTGTGTATTTATTGATCAACTCTACCTATTCCTTTGAACAATGTCTGTTCAATTCCATTGTCCATTTACTGATAGGATTGTTTGTTCTTTTGTTACTTAAAGCTTTGAGTTCTTTATGTTCTGAGGAATAATCTCCTATCAGGTGACCATCTAGAACAAACATTCTTCCTGTTCTGTACACTGTCTCTTCACTCAGTGTTTCTTTTTCTGTAGGTGTACAAAAAGGTTTTTTTTTATGTACTTAAATTAATACATAATATTTATACGTATATAGATGGAGCTACATGGTGATTTTAGGAATGTTACAATATGTATTGACATCTGGATAATTAACATTTGCATCTTATCAGACATCCTTTCTGTGTGCTCTTCCAATTAGACTCTTCCAGTTCTTTTGAAATGTATCATAAAACATTGTAGGCTATCATTGTCATTCTGTGTTATAAAATATCAGAACTGGTTTTTTTTTCTGTCTAATTGTATCTCACATGTGTTTCCTAATCCCTGCCAGTCCCTGCTCCTCCCTCCCTTCCCAGTGTCTAGAGGTCTCTATTCATTTATTCATCTGTGATGAGGTTAAGCAGAGGCTTTCTGAGTTGGTATAGTCCCATGTGTCATTCTTGCTCTCACTGCCTGAGCTGCTGGAGTCCTAACTGGACAGTCATTTCCAGTGCCTTGAGACTAGAGGGGCAACAGATGACAACTGAGGTTCAGGCTGTCAGCCCACCTGGAGGCAACCCCCGGTGGATAATTCTTAGGTAGGCAAGGCCCCCAAGACCACAGACCTCAGAACATCTTTTGATTCTGTTGTGCCTTTGCATGTTTGCTATTACTGTCTTTCTCTGATATCTGGCATGGTGAACTGGGTGTGGGGAAATTCCCCATTGCCTATAAGGTAATGTGTTTGTCTCATAGAAACCTCTTCCTGTTCTACTGGACATTTTTACCTGCAAATTATTATGAAGATGACTTCCTCCCTAAGCTGCACCATCTAATTGATGATAATGTTAGCTTATATAGAACTTTGATGAATAAAAGTAAATACAAGAGTATGTTTCACAGGTAGGGTCCATGAGTTCCACCTAAGGATCTGCTTCAGATCACAGCTTGGATTGATGATTAAGAATAATTGAATTCTCCAGGAATTCTGGCCCTAATTCTCTTAATGCTTGAAAAGATACAGTCACAAGTTTTTGGTGTGCATTATTTGGCTGAAACAAAGCCTTGTAATAACTTTAGGTTAGACCAGATATTTTGACATCAGCTTTAAGATGAAAAACCACAGACAACAGTCTGATGTCCACAAGGACACAAAGCTGAGGTCAAGAATGCAAAGCAGCCCAACTGTTAAGGTTGGTTGATGATCAAAGGTAATGATTGACTCCTTGTACCCATTCTTGCCCTCAATCTCCTGATATAAGAAACTATTGATAGATGGGTATACACCCTAAAGATCTAAAGTACAACTGTCTTTTATGTATAAAAGTTTAGGTTTAGGACTCCTTGTAGGATTGACTTTTAAGATAGACAGTAGAATGGTTAATTCTTTCACTGTACCTGCAGTATGCAGCCTGCCAGTAAGGGAGCTGGCTATGAAAAATGCTTTCTGTCTGCTCATGTTCTGCTAATCTGCAATAAGTTACAGACATAAATGTATGTAGGCTATTGGGATGACCTTGTTTTTAATCATGTAGGGAAATGAAAGACATGTTATCTGAACTCCATAGGAATTTAGTAAAATCACTGTATGAGATAGAGATTAGAATAAACATATGTTTTTTTAGAAGTACCTTGACCTTAAAGATTCCTTGTGGAAAACAATGATTGTTTTCCTGAGGGGCCTTGCAACCATCCCATGACTTTGGTCATAAGACACCTCAGGCATACCTGGGGCTCTTGTATTATTGTGCATTGCACACAATGAATAATGAAGAACTAGAGTCATGGAGGCATGTGATGCTCCCCTTCAGTAAGACGTGTAAATTAAGATTAGGGACCTTGGTATGAGGAAACACTTTATGTGACAATCTATAAATACGTTCTTGCATGGCCGTTTGCCCCTAAAGCGTGCCAAACCCAAGCCAGCAGAATCCAGCCCAGTCAGTCCATCAGAAGAAGCTGATGAATAAAGAAGGAAATGATCAAGAGAATGTGTGAGTGTCTTTTTCCAAACCCCCTCAGATAAAAATGTCATAGTTCATGCCAACACTGTGGATTTCTTTCAAACCCTATGCTGGCTTGGAAGCTGGTCCCCTGAGGCGGCCTTACTGGAGCATTTTCCCTGCACATAGTGAGTTTTCCGGTGGCACATAGTGAGGCCAGAGAAAGAAAAGCTGGCAGAGATCCAGATATCGTATGATTGACATCCTTAGAGGACCAGAAACCTAACCTTTTCATTATTTTCATTACCTCCCCCTTCTTTGCATGTTTGATTTTTTTATAGAGACTTTTACAATAAAATTGACCTCTTTTTTTCTTAGTTGATCTTAATAAGGGTGATCCTTTTAAAAGATCATTTCAAAATATCAGCTTCTGATTTTGTTAAGTTTTGTCTACTCACTAATTTCTAATTTCAAGTTCGTTGGCTTTTTTCCTTCCTTTTTGTAGTGCTGCGAATTGAAGGAGACAGGTTCTTGTGGACACTAAGCGAGTTCTCTGCTACTGACAGTTCTGCTCATAGTCTAATAACATGGGTATTTTATCTAATTTGCATTATTTATTCTCTTCTGCTTACTTCCCTAAGAGTTCATCATTTTGTCCGTTTCATACATTTACGAATTGTGATTTGTATGATTGTGATACACTGTGATAATAATCATCTCCATTCCTCCCCGTTCATTTCTCCCTGAATTCTATTGACCCCCTCCTTCCTCCCAGGCCATTCCCCTCCTCCTTTCAGGTTTTTATCTCAGCGGGCCTTATGCAGGTAGCTGCTGCTACTGTGTGTTCATGATTGCTACATCCCGAAACCAGCATTCCACAGGACTCCTCCCCAACTGCCAACTCTTACAGTCTTCCCACCTCCTCTTCTTCCATGTTCCCTCGCGTCTGGAAGGGATCTTATAAACGTCCTGTTCAGGCCTAAAGACTCATCAGTCACTGTCCTGAGTCCTCTGGACCAGTTATGAGGCTGTGCATTTGCTGTTGCCCTGTGCAGTCAGAAGCTTCTCTGATCAAAGCCAAGAGCATCGTCAGTCTGTCCAAACAGGCAAGAGTATTTTAAGGCACTTTGACTGCATGTCTGTTTTCTGCTTACTTTACTTGATTTTTTTTTTCTGGTTTCCTAAGGTTGAATCTTATATTATTGATTTAATTTTTTTTTCTTTTCTAACATAAGCGTACACTACTATAAGCTTCACTTTAATCCCTGTTTTTGTTGCCTATTGCAAGCTTTGATCAACTACATTTTTAATTTTCCCTAACTCAATGTTCTTTTGTTATTTTGAGAGAGAAACTCACTATGAAGCCCAAGCTGGTCTAGAATTTGATGTGTTGCCCAAGATGGCCTTGAACTTGTAATCTTCTTGTCTCTACCTCCTGAGTACTAGGACTACAGGTGGTACCACCGTGCCCAGCCGATTCAAAATACTTTAAAATTTCTCTTGAGTGTTTTCGCCTGACCACTGTGTTATTTAGAAGAGTGTTGTTTACCTCCATGTACCTGGAGTTTTTTCAAAGTCTTTCTATTACTGATTTCTAACTTGATTCCATTGTGCTGTAAGGTCAGGTGTTGTATGATTCTGATCTTTAAACTTGTCAAGGTGTTTCATGTCTCAGAATGTTGTCTATCTTCGTGGATTTTCCACATGAATTTGAGAAGAGACTATAATCTACTATTGTTGGATAAAGTGGAGACACTTTGAAAGTTAGCTTCTTACAAGACTTAGCATATTCTTACCATACCTCCAGCACTTATATCCATTCCGTTGCTATGGACCTAAGTGAGATGAAAGCATGTACACACAGAAACCTGTTAAAGGGTTCCTCTGATACCCCCTGCGTTATTCACCACATTGCTTCCCTAAGTGATCATATCTGCTTTCGTTGCCTTAAATGCCAGAGTCTTGGGCTGGAGAGAGAGCTCGGTGGTTAAGAGCACTTGCTGCTCTTCAAAGGTTCAGCACCCATAGGCTAGCTCACAACTGCCTGTGACTCCAAATCCAGGGCTTCTGATGCTCTCTATTACCACACATATGTGACATACACTAACACACACACACGTAATTTAAAATCCACAGCCAAGCACTGGGCCGAGCTCCAAGAGTCCAGCTGAAGAGAGGGAGGAGGGATTATATAAGCAAGTGGGGGTCAAGATCCTGATGAGGAAACCCATAGAAACAGTTGACCAGAGCTCTTGGGAGCTCACAGACTCTAGACTCTAGACCAACAGCTAAGCTAGGGAGCCCCCATGGAACTGACCTAGGCCCTCTGCATGTGGGTGACAGTTGTATAGCTTGGTCTGTTTGTGGGGCCCTTAGCAGTGGGACCAGGATCTGTACCTGGTGCATGAGCTAGCATTTTAGAAATTCCATATGGTGGAATGTCTCGCTCAGCCTCTTTGCTTGTCTTGATGGCCTTCCATTTTTTCTCTTGATCTAGAGACCAGAGTAATCCTTCAATGATGCAAAATATGATCAGATCACTCCTGACTTATGATCCTTGAATCAGTTCCCAATCTGGCTCCTTGTCATAACCTGCAAGACCTTCAATCACTGCTGCTCCCTGTTCTTCAGCCTCCCTTCCCAGGTCTCACCTCCCCTTGATCACTGCACTCCAGAGACGCTGCTCTCTGTCTTGCTCTTGCTGACTTTATTTTTGCCTTTCACTTCTTAAAATATTTTCTCCCTTTTTTTTAATTTTAAAAGTTTTAAGGCAAGAACTCAATCCTTCTGCCTCTGCATTCTGAGTTCTAGAATTACAGGCCTCTACGACCCTGCCTCGCTTTTCTCCTCCTCTTTAGGCAGAAGTTCAGGTGTTGTGTGCTCCAGGACTCTTCTCCCGTGCTCTGTCTGAAGGAGTTGCTCCATCACTGTGCTGCCATCTCTCTCTCTCTCTCTCTCTCTCTCTCTCTCTCTCTCTCTCTCTCTCTCTCTCTCTCTCTCTTTCCTTCCTGCTCCTAATCACATTCTTCATTTCTTATATTTCTTTTTTTCTTTTTTTTTTTCCCTAGGTCTTTTCCTGGAATTTAAGTTCCATAATATGAGGGCTTTATACTCAAGAAGGCTGTAGTAATCAGAGCTTTGTTGCTATTTGAGTTTATAACTTTAAATAATTCTGTGCCATCTGATCCTCAGAAGGAAGAGAGTGGAAGCAAGATTAGCAGAAAGACTTTAGATCAGAGAGGGAAAGGGTCCTAATAGTGTGGACATTAGGTGGCTGAAAAGACTTGCTACATGTCCATGTACTGATCTGGAAGGAGGCCTCTGGCATGTTGTCAGCACAAGTAGAAGCCAATGCTTGAGTGCAGTTTTGCTGGTGTACCTTTGTTACATGCGTTTTGGTAAAGATGTGGATGACCATTACTTCTGGGTCTTAATGTTGATGGCTTTAGCCAGGTCTAATATAAAGAAGGAAAAAAGGCATTTTTAAGCCCCTTTTTGTGGTTCTGTATCTAGCTTGTTATTAGAAGCAAGTAGTATAGCTCTATTTTAATTTAATGTTGCAAAGAGGAGGGAAAAAATGCAGACAGTCTGACTGAAGCTCTGGGGATGTTCCTTAACTACCAGTTTGCTTCCCCAGAAAGTCCCAATGGAGATGCATGCACAGCAACAGTAGCATGTGGAAATCCAAATACTACCCCGGGACCCATCAGGCCTGGGTCTGACATCACACTGTGTGGCTCTGATGAACTTGATTTGCCCAAGCCTCTCTACCCAAAACTTAAACCAAATTCTGGAGTGTGAATTACCGGCTACCTTAGATAGAGGGTGCAAGAGACCAGGCTGAGTTCCTGGTTGAGGAGAGAGACAGAGAGCTGACTTCTAGGCTAAGCTCCCTGGTAAGCATGTGGCCCAGCCACGGTGGGTCTGGAAGTGGATCAGTTCTACACAGCATGCTTCCATCCAAGCCCAGAACAAGAGCAGATAAAGAGAGAAGGTTCTCTTTCCATGAACATCAGCTGCCAGAACAGGAGGAAGTTGGAGAGCAATATAGGGGAGCCCCCCACTAGACTAGTGACAATAAACAAATCAGGAGCCAACAACAGAGACAAACTTGGAGAAATGAAGGGTCCCAAAATATAAATCCTACAATGGAGCTTCATGGAAATGAAAACAGTCTTTTTATGATTTGTTTCAATTCTTTTTATCCATATTGCTTGTTAGTTATATAAAATAATGGATTTTATCGTGGCGTTTTTGTGGAGTTTTAAAAGGATGACAACTGTGTCAGTGGAGAGATTCCAAGAGATCTGTGAAGAAAACAGCAGCAGGACAAGGAGGGCTTGGACCAGGGTGAGGAGTCCTGTGTGGGTCCAGAAATGCTGTAGGAAGAGCTGAATGTCGTGGCACACCTGTAACTAATCCAGCGCTCAGGAGACTGAGGCAGGGGGTTGAGGGTTTGAGGACAACCTGGATTATGTAGTGAGGTCCCGCCTCAAAATTAATTATTTAATTAAGAGTTTTAGTAATTCTGTGGATGAGAAACCAAATTGTAGGCAAAGTTAAGGTGGACGGCCAATATGGGGCTCTCCTAGAAGTGTTTAAATAGTGTGAGAGGGAGAAGTAACCCAAGGTCAGGGCATGCCTCCTTATGCTTCCACAGAGTAAGAAACCCTCAGAGTACCTGGGAAACAGGTGGGGGAAAGAAGCCAGACATGGTGGCACGAACCTGTAATCCCACCACTCGGGTCAGAGGCAAGAGGATTGTCGTAAGTTTAAGGCCAGGCTGGACTATAAGGTCAGCTTGAGCTACAGTGTAAGACTTTGTCTCAAAAATGAATTGGTTAATTAAAATTAAGAAGGTGAGAAAAAAAGCTCATTTGAGCAGTCCTAAATAAAAAGCTAGGGCAGTTAGGTCTAGCATTCGTCCTTCTTGTTGCTCCGAGCTGCCCTGGTTGGAATGTCAGATACAGGTCAGTACTGGGAGTTTCTATGACCCCTGAGGAACCTGCACCTTCTGGCCCTTGCCTCCTCATCAGAATGTCCTAGAGTCCTTGAGATAACTCACATCTCCCTGTTTAAAACTGAACCAAGCTCTGGCCCGTGTGTTAGGAGGTCTGCTTTCTGCAGTTTTGGATTAGACAAGTGGACATCAGGGTTCCTGATGTAATGGCATGTGCCTTTTCATAGGGAAAGACTTTGACATGAAAGGACAGAGATGGGTAATGAGGTTTTTATTGACTCATTTATTTTATGTATCTGAGTATTTTGCCTATATGTATGTCTGTATACCATGTACATTCCTGGTGCCCATGGAGGCCAGAAGAGGGAATTGGATCCTGTGGACCTGGACTTAGAGAGGGTTGTAAGCCACAGTGTAAGTGCTGGGAACCAAGCCTGGGTCTCCGGGAAGAGCAGCAAATGCTTTTAACTTCCGAGCCATCTCTCCAACCCAGAGACGGTGTTTGCAAAAAGAAAATAATTTCTCTATCATAATAAAAGGGAAAGTGATTATCATTTATTTACTTGTTTATCCAGTAATTCTACAGTGAGGGCTTCAGGATGTGCTAAGCATGCGCAAAGTTCTGGATTCAGTTACCAACTATAGAGACAGTAATGATAAAACTCAACTGAAATAATAAACACACAGATACAAAAAAAATGTTAATTTAAAAAAATAGTAATTATATATTGAACAACTATAGTATGCAAAGGATATTTTTATAATGTAAGGCTATTAAACTATGGCTTGTTTGCATTTTTAATATTCTTCACAAAGAAATACGTGTCTTGTTTTGATTTGATTTAACATAATACTCCAAATTGGTTACTTCCAAAACAGAAAGTTGAAATGATGACAAAGCTTGAACAAACGTTCCTCTCTGTAGCAGCCAGCATTCGATATTTGCTGTTTGGGGATGCTGAAAGGACTTCACCTTTTCTCCCTGTCCCTAGGTTGTTAGGAGCCACCACAGCAGAAGCCCTGACCCCTTGAACCACCGCAGCGGCAGACGAACAAAGAACCAACCAGATTCCAAAATGTTTTGTTTTCAGATGTTACTTGTGTCGACATCATCATCCAACATCTGATTCTGATTTTGAGATTCTTAATTTGTTCTTTTTAAAGATTCAGATTTTAAAAACATAAACACATTTCCACTCAGTTTTCCCATGAACCCCATCCCATAACTCAACTGAAAGCATCCTGCTCCTCCGGCCCCCTGCTGTGTCCCTTCCATTGGTGGGTTAGGACTGGACTGCCCCTGGGTGCCTGCTGGACACACACAGTGCTTGTCTCCAGAACAGCAGAAGTGTCCTGTGTTTTAGACTAGATACATACTCAATCTAAATGTAGAACTCATCAAATCAGGCTGAATTCACACCAGAGCATCCTGTATCCCTTTGAATACCCGTTTAACAGCACACTGATAAAATAAATATGGAAGTATCACATGAAATCCATTCTGAACCATCCTTGCCCTAAAAGGCGAGTTGAGTAGTTTATAAAGGCTTGTGAGAGTAGTTATTCGGTGCATATTATTCTAAGAATATTTTACTATAAATTCAATTAAAATTGTATTGCATTGAGACTATAGGAAGATGATGTTCTAGTAGTTGTTGATATTGTTACTTTCGTAGACAGCCTGAAAGCGATTCTTTGAAAATCTCCTATGCTGATCTCAGGGTATGTCTTCTGTTCATCTTCCTCTACACTAGGACCCCTGAGTGCCTCAAAACCCAGGACCAGATTTCTGACTGCTACATCCTGTAAGCCTCATGGAGTCTTAGTTTCTGCTCCATTTACTTTATTCATTTGCATATGTTGAATTCACCCATTCTGATGATGTTAGGGACCAGAGTTTCACTGCTTGGTGAGACATGGAGGTTACAGTGTATTACCTATGGGACAGAGTAAGAGCTCCATGGTTAAGTTACAGTGTGGTTACATATGAAACAGAGGGAAGAGAGGGAGAAAGAGGGAGAGAGAGAGAGAGAGAGAGAGAGAGAGAGAGAGAGAGAGAGAGAGAGAGAGAGAGAGAGAGAGAGAAAGTGATTATGGAAGTGAGTAGGTAGCTTGTTCTGTCTGGAACATTTAGAGGATGCCAGGATAGGGTAATACCTTAAGAAGTAACTTGGAATTCATTAGATGGGGGAGGGGAGGCCACGCAGAAGGCACTGTGTGTGTAAAAGCCTAGTGTTTAGAAAGAAAGGGTGTGGCTTTCCCAAGGAAGTAAGCAGACAACTGTCAGGGTTAGGAGGAAAAGGCTAAGGAAGCAGCCAGAGTCTTATTAACATGGCAGTGCCCCTGGGTGGGACATCAGCGAGGAAGCTGAAACTGTTGGAAACACAGGGATGTGAGAAATGCTCAGTTACACAGTTACACAAATCATCTGGCAGGTCACTGGGTGTGTGTGTGTGTGTGTGTGTGTGTGTGTGTGTGTGTGTGTGTGTGTGAATTATGGCTTTCTCAGGATAGAAAAATAGAGAAAATCACTTCTTTACAATTCAGATCATGATGTTGCAGGTCTTTACCCAGCCGTCTCTGGGCCTGTACACATGGAACAGCTCTGTTCCACTCGGTGGTCACATGTCTCACTCTCCCTCCCTGCTAACTGCTCCATGTAAGGGAATTTACAGTTCCCTTTGTGGAATTGTGATTTTGAAACAGTCGTATCAGAACAAGAATCTGGTGGTTTTTACAAACATTGCCTGTGTTTTGGAGACTGGGGCAAGCAGTGCCATCACTTGTGACACCAGGTATTTTACCCTGAGTGTCTGCCCAGCACATAGTCGCTTCTCGCCTGCAAGCTACGCTTTCAAACCAGACAAGTGGCGTTGTGACGAATAAGAACGGTGTTACGTTATTTATGCTGGTCATCATACCTACTAAAATGTACTTGTAGGGAATTATGAACAATGTAAAAATTCTAATTGGAAAGAAATCGTAGAAACTCATACATCAATTACATTTAAAACGTTATGGTTTGAGAATTCTGAGTTTGCAGTGAAGCTGTCATGAAGAAATCAGTTTTGACTCAAAGTATATTTTCAAAAATAGGACGTGACTACATACAAAAGCAACATAAAGTAGATAGGTAAAAAATAAAATTTGTGTAGAAGCTCTACTGGAATAAAAGCATATCTCACAAAGGTAATGTGATAAATACCCCATTGGTGAATAGAGTCAGCCTTCTGGAGTTAGAAAAGCAAGAGAAAGCAGGAGAGAGGTGAGCCGTCTTGGCTTATATGCTCATGCCTTGATGACTACGAGAATGCACAGTTCCAAATGAATTGTCAGAATGAGAGCAGGAGACCATGGTGCTGTCCTTTTACAAGTGAGGGCTTGGCTTGCTTCAGTTTTATTCACTAATATGTGATGGTCCAGCTTAACAGAATGAAAAAAAGTATAAACCATCAAGAAAGGAGAGGCTTTCTTGATTAGGGGATGTTGAATTTGGTCAGGCTTAAAGACAGCTAGGGCTATCGAGTTATTTTATATCCGTACAAACACACAGAGTGAGTGCTAATCATGATCAGGATGTTCCCAATGGACATGAGTAGGAAACTGACCTTGATGGCAGAGTTTCAGAGGAAGAGTAAGTACTCACACATGCAAAACTAACGTTGATTAGTGAGTCTGAGAAACTGAAAACTCTGAAATGCTTTCGATGCCGGGAACTCTTTGATAACATCCTTTCTGTGTCTGGATGCATGTTACCAGCTTTATTCCGAGCTTTTATAAGAGACCCAAAGATAGGACCTGCAGGAAGCAATGTGGCATGTCAAAAATATATTGGGCTATTTGTTCTCTAACATTATGGGCTGTCACTGAGAGATTCCAGAGATTATTGACATGCGCTTTTGAACATAAAGAGGGATGGAGGATTAATGATCAGCTGACACTGGTTTGCAAATTTGAATTCCCTTCCCCCAAAGTTTATTAATTATATACACAGAGTTTTATGAACTCTTTATAAAGAGCTTCAAAGAAAAATCAGACATGTGTACTTGGTTTTTCAAAAGTTAAAGAAACAGTTCACTGTTTGTTTTCTTTAAAAGAAGCCCATATCTCAAAACCATTTGTGCTATAGTGGTTATGAAAAAAATTCAAAGGAAACAAAAGTTATTTTAAAGAACAGAAGTAGGATTGTGGTCATTCAAGTGGTGTGTGTCCTGATACTCCATTGGAAAGATGGTAGGTATACAATGAGTACTTTGCACCAGAAAAAAAAATATGTCATTTGCTAAATTCACATTTACATTTTTCCAAGTGATTACCCATAATGAAAATTCCAGGGGTGCTGTTTAAAATGGAAGCAGTAAGTGGAGTCAAAGCCAAAACCATGTGCAATAATTTTAAGGAATCAATGCAAATATGACCCTAGAACTTTGAACTGATCCCAGAACAAAATAACAGTAACTTCATCTATGATTACACCCTCTTAGTTGATCTGTGCTGTTTATTTGATGTGGTCTGTCCAATAATGCTGCTTGCAACACAGCACCACTACCTATATACAGTTGTGGTTTGGCCAATCACCATAGGCAGTGCAGTGTTTTTATCCTGCTCTGCCTTGCCCACAGCACTGGCCCTTGCAGCTCTGGAAAGGAGGGCCAGTGGCCAGGCTCACTGTGCATCTGTTTGCTGCACTAGCTGAGCTTGCTTGTTTCCTAAGACTGCTGTTAAAAAAAAAAAAAAAAAAAAAAAAAAAAAAAAAAAAAAAAAAAAAAAAAAAAAACGTGCCTCAGCCCTCAGTGCAACAGCAGCGTCTCTCACAGCTCCGGCATCAAAGGCAGATAGAAGCAGCATTTTCAGGGTGCTTTCCTTACCATGGGGCTGTATCACTCCAACCTCTCCATCAAACATGGCTGCCTTTCCTTTTTATCACTGCATCCTCTCTTATAAGGAAACTGATTAGGGCTCACTCCAATCAAGTCTGGCCTCATTCTATTTATATCCGCAAAGACTCATCTTCCAAATAAGGTCATATTGTGGAGATCCACATAGACATGAATTGGCAGGGGAACATATTTAAGCAATAGCAATACTGTAAATTCAATTTTACCCAGAAACCATGTCAGTTGTTATATAAACATTTCTTCCATTATGGACGTTAGACTACAGACCCTGAAGAACACTGACTATTCTTACAATGCTAGTTGAATGTAACATTGACTCTAGCAAGGATGCTTAATTTAAAAATGAAGTGTTAAAGGAAAATCACCAACTCAGAATTTCTCATGAGCTATTTCATTTGCTTAATTAAGACCAGTTCACAGAGACACTTGCCTCTGCCATGCTTTGGTGGTGTGTAAAGTCATACTCGGAAGGATCCCTACACTAAAGCAAAGGGTTTGGGCATAATCTGGGAAAAGAACAATGGAGAGTCACTATTTTGAAAAGACAGTTCAGCTGATGGTATGGGTCCTACAAAGTCCAAAGCAATTCAGACATTGGAGGAGAGATGGGGAAGTGACCGTGATTCCTGTTGCTTTTGCAGTTGATTAGCTGATAATGGTGCTAGCTAATATTACTGAGTGCTCCCTAAGCACTTTTAATATACTCCTCTGTTTAATTCATGTAAAAATCCCGTGAAGTAGAAGAAAACGATTCGCAAATACTAAAGATCACACAGGTAGTGATGAGAGGAGCCGGGGATTGAATCCATAGGACTTAGTGAGGAAGAAGAAGGGATTTGGAGTGATTTTATGTCATTCCTAGACTGAGCAGGTTTGGAAGGAGGTGGCCAGGTCATGAGTTTGGGAAACAGTGTTATGTTTGATGGGCAGCTGGTTGGAAATGCAAATGAATATGCCACGTTGGTGACTGTAAAAGGTTGGCAATAGTATTTACTGTTAACATTCATCTGCTCTGAATAGTATAATCGTGTTTGATTCTATATCTTACGTAGCTGCAGTGAAACATGAAAAATAATACTGTCTTCTAAAAAGCATAGTAATTTAAACAGGGTGAATTGTTTGCAATTGTATATCCTAGGGTCCTTTTTAACTTAGGTGAGTAGACACCATATTTAGAACTTTGTGGGATTGTTCAGCCAAATAGATAGAGAAGAGGAATCTGTGGCACACTTGGGGCCAGCTGGCTAAGAAGTGAACGTACTTCGGCACAAACTCCCTGCTCTCACCCTGTGCTCCCCACTTTCCTACAAACATCCCCCTGCATCCCTCTAACCACAGGTTATTCCACTTCAAACCTGATGGTTTGTGGGAACCGCTTTGTCAAAATCGTTAAAGAAAGAAATGCCTGTGAATTCTCCTCCCGAAGCGCTGCCTGTTTTCTGTGTCATTTTGGTCTCATTAATCAGCAGTGCAGCAGGGCAGACACTGTGCTGTGTATTTTACTGTCCCCAGCACAGCGGCTCCTCCATCTCTGCCCCCAGGCTGACGCACTGGGGAAAAGGAGAGAGGGAAGCCATCAATCTTCCCAGTTGCTCATGTCAGCGGCGAGTCCTTCCCCCTTCCTGTTGGCTGTCTCTCTCACCACCTGTGTTTAGAATTAGCATCGAAGCTGCTGCCCACATGAATAAGAGCCACTGTCCTTGTCACCTGCCCGGGTACGGGCCACCACTCCTCAATGGAAACAAGTACATCAAGCAGTTATCTCTAGTTTGAACAGGGGAGGAGAGAGAGTCACACGTCCCCTTTGACGATTTTCATGACATAAAATTCAAGCAGGATTTAGGTCATCTATTTTAGAAGGTAGAAATAATATTAGTGGCTCGAAGAGGTAAAAGCAAATAATTTTGTTGAGCACCATCTTTGCGGAGCTGTTTGCAGCCAGAGCTGATACCTGATTCACAGCCTGTCTATTGACTGGTACAGTCACTACTCATCCAGTCCTCCTGAAGCTCAGTCTTGTTCTGGCTACGGAGGAGCTTTTCCAAGGATTGAGACAACATTCATAGCTCTTGTTATGCTACCCATTGAAGCTGCTTAGCTAGTGTTGGGCCTCCTTGCTCAAATAAAAAAGTAGCATCAGACACATTCAGTGATACAAGTATGATATTAGTGGGCATAGAAGGGATTTGACCCTAGCACTCCCTGATCCCCAAAACTCATGGTTTTTAGATTGTGCTACATTGTTTCCAGTCTAGTTCCAGTTTTCAGATATTAATAACTTAAATATGCAAGCTGCATAAATCATTAGATATGATAACTTTATTTCCCACGACATTAAAATGAACATGGTTATTGCTGATATTCATGTTGGTATGATACTCTTATAGTTACAAACCAATCACTCAAGCTATAAATTAAAAAACTATTTTTTTTTAATTTGGTGACAGAAAATGATTTTTCCCTTAGAAAACTAATATGAAGTATCAGAAAGTAAGTTGTAAGTTACCACCTTCCCCTCCTAGCCACTAATAAGCTATATATGATTCTAGCTTCCTTATCAGCATTCACCTATTTAACCCACGTGTGTACAGAATGACTGTACAGTGTCGTTGGCCCCTTAGACATGAAGAGATGCAGTGCTGTACAAGGAAGTACAGCAAGTGCCCAGCAGAGCTGGTATTGGACTCCTGTCTTCTGGTTGCAGAATTGGGCTTCTCTCCATGACCAATACATATAGTATCTGTATTCTTATCTGTTCTGTTATATAATCTCTTTGTATTACACAAAATGAAAACTATAATTTCTTTAAAGCTTTCCCTGCTGGTAGATAGTAGTTGCTTGGAGTTCTTTTATAATTAAGTGATGGCATACACTAGCTATCCTGTATTCAATGCATGAATACTTCTGTAGGACAGATATCCTTATGTTAAGTGAGCAATTGAATGAAAATAAACACTCATACTTCTGGTCCCATAGGTGGTTAGGTAACTTATGAAGAGAGCTTACTATTGCAAAACCCTCAAAAGCCTCCCAGCCCTGTGAAGTAGGTTCTGTTTCTTCATTTGTGGATGTTCATGACTATTCAAGCAGTTGAGCAGGGATTTGAATCTAGGTAGTCTGGCACTGTTTCTCACTTTTTAATCATGAGACCTGTTTTTTCTGTACTCTTTGTTTCCATGTATGAAATTCACCTATGTCTCTTCTAAAGGTTCAGGACCCTTGAAATAGTTGTGAATCAATTCATAGGTTTTTTTGGTTTTTTTTTGGTGTGTGTGTGGGGGGGGTTGTTCGTTTGAGACAGGGTTTCTCTGGGTAGCCCTGGCTGTCCTGAAATTAACTCTGTAGACCAATTGGCCTCCAAGGGAGGATCTGCCTGCCTCTGCCTCCCTCCTTCTAGGATTCATACATTTTGTGTAAGAAGTTTTGGCCTCTCAGCTTCACTTGATTAAAGCCACCTGTTACTAGTTCAGGCTTGGGTCACCCAACTGAACTGCTGCTCATAAGACCCAACCCCATACCCTACAGAACTTACATAACCATCTATGGGGATCAGAAATACAAGTGTTTTATTTTTATAATACTTCTAAAGCACACAGGATATCTAGTGCGACATCATCACTTAATTATAAAAGAGCTTGAGTGTTGAATTAGACTCTGGTGAGAGATTAGGAGCCAAGGAGGATTGCCAGGCAGAGACATGGATAGAACAGAGCGTGCTAGCCATAGAGAATCTTTGTTGTCTGCTTATAGTTGGCACGTTTTAAAGATCTCTTTGTGAAGTCCAGGCTGTTCATGCTTTCTGAATCCCCAAGCCATGTAAGATTTATAGAACTGGACGTTGCCAAGTAAGACTTGCCAGCTACTGAAGATGGTGCACTTGCTTGTCAGGGCATCTTTTCCCTCCGTTCTAAGACCAGAAAAAGCACCATCCTACTCTGCTAACCTTTGTGGCTGCCACACGGCTGCTTCTGACCATCCCTTAGTGATGAATTGTTTCAGAAGTTTTACTCTGTGATGTAAATTGTAAACAAATCAATGTACTCTTCCACTTTAGCCGTGTGTGTGTGTGTGTGTGTGTGTGTGTGTGTGTGTGTGTGTGTGTGTTTCTGATCAGGTTGGCAGCTTTGAAGAATAATTACTGTATTATGATGTAAATTATAAACAAATGAATTTGCTCTTCATAATTTAACCGTGTGTGTGTGTGTGTGTGTGTGTGTGTGTGTGTGTGTGTGTGTATTTCTGATCAAGTTGGCAGCTTTGAAGAATAATTATGTACTAGTTGTCAAAGTATTGTTTGTTCCATATTGATCTCACATTAGAATCACCTGGAGAGCTCTTAAAACTTAAGATGCTAATGCCAAATCTCAAACTGATTAAATCGGAACCTCTGTGGAACCCAGGCATTAATGTCGTTTAAAGCTCCCAGGTAAGACTGAGAATGGGGAGCTTAGAAGGAATTGTCTCCTTTTCATTCATATATAGTGTTTCCTTCTATACTTTGGTAAAGTTGAAAGGAAGATAAAGAGTAAACCACTGGTGTATGTCTTAGTTTTCATGCTGCTCTGATAAATACTCTGACAGAAGCTACTTAAGAGAGAAAGGGTTTATTTTAACTCACAGTTTCAGGTTACAGCCCATAATGGTGGGGAGTCACAGTGGGGGGAACTAGAAATTATGGTCCCATGGAATCCATAACCTGAAACAGAGAGCAATGAATATGTGTGTGCTGTACTCAGCTTTAGAGGGTGCATGATTCCCTGCCTAGGAAATGGATCTTCCCACAATTAAGACGAGTCTTCCCATGTCAAGTTAGGTAATCAGGGCAACCCCTCAAAGGCATTCTCCAGGATCTAGATAATCCCTCACAAGTATGCCCAGAGGCTTGCTTCTTAGGTGTTCTGTTGAACACTAGACATCACAGTGCTCAAAAGCTCCTTTCAAACTTTAGCATGCATTGCAATTGACTTAGAGACAAATTAAAGCCCAGGCCTTGCAGCTTTCTCCATTTTCTCTTCAGTGGTAAGCCTGTTAGACTTTTCATGAGTAGATCTAGGAGATTCTAATATGTGCTCAAATGACATTCCTGGTACTGGGAATACACTTTATTTTGAGAGCCTCTGATCTGACCTCTTCCTCCCACCTTTCTTTTTTTCTACCAGAGATGCTCAGGGCAACTGCCTTAAGTAGTCCATATTTAAGTTATCAGTGTTATAAAAATCCTGGATTCTAGAGGAGGCACAATCTGTCACTCCAATAATCAGCCAATCTAATTAGAAACAATTGACTATGCAAAATTGCTTTATACAACACTGTTCCCCTAAGTCCCTTTTACTACACACTTGGAGACAACACCAGATGGGTTTTGATGTCCCAATGTAGGACTTGGATTTCATTTTTCCACAAAAATAATTTTGTGAATGTTTGAGTATAGCCAAGATTATGCTGTTAAAACCATCCTTCAGGAATAATGTGGGCTCAAGGGCCTATGGTGAGTTACCTCCAGGAACTTAGCCACCAGTTAGAGAATTAAGTTGCAGAGTTTCAGAAAAGCAACTTTTACACAAACTCTTACAACTAAACTTCTGTAGCCTTGCAATGGAATCATTTGGTTCATTTTTGTTGTTGTTGTTGTTGTCTTGTCCTTTTCATTTAAAGCCGGAGAGGTAAAGAAACCATTTGTCATGCATGTAACTAACATTTATTAGGTGCCCATAATGCTCCTGGCACTGTGCTATTTACTAGGGATTTAAAGATGAAAAAGACAGCCCCAGCCCTAGAGGAACTTGTAACCTAGGTGAGAAAATATTTACTAAGCAAATAAGAAAATATTACCAAGTTTCTGTTGTGATAGGTGCAATAATGAAAACTGATGGAGAGATCTGTTCTGCTTGTGGTAGGGATACTGTGGCTGATAAAGTTGTGTGTGTGTGTGTGTGTGTGTGTGTGTGTGTGTGTGTGTGTGTGTGTATGTACCTGTATCTTGGTGTGGGTGTATTTAGTGGGTATAGAATTGAGGAGAGTTTATTATTGGTTGGTGTTCAGGGTGTGTTCTCCTAGCAGAAAAGGAAGGCTGCGTTCTATAGTGGTGAATAGAGTGTGCATTGAGGAGCTTGTGCAGGGATCCTCCTTGCATGGTAATCAGATTGTATGAACGGCCCTTTGTGTTGGAACCTCATCCTAGAGAAGAAGTGAAAACTTTTGCTAACTCAGTGTGTAGTATTTCCATTTTTATCCCAGCCTTTCTTTTTGAAGAGCTTTGTGCTACTGTCTATTTGTCAATAACATAAAAAATATAAATGAATGCTTAGGAAACGCCTTGAGTCACATAGATTCAGGTTTCTTTATGAGTGATCTCCGATGTTGGCTGGGACAAGCACAATGAACAGGCTCCTCGACTCTCTCCCATTATCCAGTCACATACCATGCTCTTCCTTGTACTCTTCTATGTATTGGACACATTAAAAAATGATATATAACAACAACTTTTTTGAAAACATCTGTAAAACCATTGCAGTTTAGAGCTGATGATCTGCCTCAGTGGTAGAGTACTTGCTTGCCTGCCTAGCATAAGCACCATTTTGGGTTTGATCCCCAGTACCATAAAAAGGTAGAAAGAAAAAGGAAAAAACTTAAGCAAATCAGTGTAATCTAATCTTCACATATTAAGTCTAAGGGCTTTCATATTAGTTAGTGGTTCTCAACTTTCCTAATGCTGTGACCTTTTAATACAGTTCCGTATGTTGTAATGATCCCAACCATAAAATTATTTGCGTTGCTACTCCATAACTATAATTTTACTGCTGTTATGAATAGTAATGTAAATATCTGTTTTCCAGTGCTCTTAGGTGACCCCTGTGAAAGGGTCATTCCACCCCCCAAAAGGGTTATAAGTAGACAACTCTTGATACTGGCAAAAGAGTAAATGTTCTCAGACAAGTAGTTGAAGAAGGGATTCAGGCAGACATTGATGGGGATGTCTGAAAAATGGTTTCAATTCATGGGCTAAGCCTTTCATTGGCCACCAGAGGTAACAATAAAATTGTATCTTTCTAGAGTGAATACATAAGGCCACTTGAGAACTTTCTTATGAGAAAAAAGTAACCTTAAGCATTTGAATTATTCTTTATACTTTAAAACTTTCTATTATTTGTCTGTTGTCTGTCTTTACTATTCCTTTTTGATGTTGTTTTTAAAAGCTTGATTGATTGATTGATTGATTGATTGATTTTATGTGTATATATGTTTGTCTGTGTGAATTTATATGCACCAGGGCATTCAGGAGCCTGCAGAATCCAGAAGAGTGCATCAAATCCAATGGAACTGTATTTGTAGTCAAATGTGAGCAGCTGTGTGGGTGCTGGGAATTGAACCCACATCCTTTGCAAGAGCAGAAAACTCCTTAACTTGCTGGAGGATGTCTTTCTGTATGCTGTGAATATATGTTGTTTCCATTGGTTAATAAATAAGCTGCTTTGGCCTATGGCAAGGCAGCTTAGAGGCAGGCAGGAAATCCAAGGAGAGAGACAGGAAAGAGAAAGATGGAGTAGGAGAGACACCAGACTGCCATCCTAGGAGCAACATGTAATGGGATGCAGGTAAAGCCGCAAAATGTGATATATAGATTAATATAGATTAAAATATTATATAGATTAATATATTAATATAGATTAATATGATATATAGATTAATAGTTATAGGTTGAGTTAAACTATAAGAGCTAGCTAGCAAGAGGCCTGCCATAGGCCATACAGTTAATAATTAATATTAAGCCTCTGAATGATTATTTTATAAGTGGCTGAGAGACTGGGGACCAGGTGGTACTGGCAGAACACAGGACCACTGGGCCAGGCAGGACCTGAGAAAACCTTCTGGCTACATTAACCACTGAACCATCACTGCACCACTTTGGATATACTAATAAATCATGTAGTAGTGATTAGGATGTGCATGGCATGATTGGTGTAGAAAGCAGTAATTTTAGATATTAAAAATCTTTATGTATATCATGTTTAGATAATATATTAATTTAGCTTTATAACCACCTTTCTAATAAAAGCCAAAAGGGCTTCCTTTTTTTTCTTTCTGTACTTCATATAGTCTTTGCATTTAATGTAGTTTAGCCCCCACAGTAATCTTTCCTGGAAGCTAAACTCCCTAACTTTATTTTATTCTTTATGTTATTTATGTGTGTGGACATATGCATGCCACCTCATGTGGGTGGAGACCAGAGGACAACTTCATGAGTCTATTTTCTCCCTCCATTAGTCGATTTCTAGGAACTGAATTCAGGTCATGCGTCTCGATAGTAAGTGCCTTTATCTGCTAGATCATCTTGCTGGCCCTCCCATTTCATTATTTTTGTCTGATGGGAAGGAGATCTTACTGAGGTGCCACATGACTGGAAGAGAAAAAGACCCGAAGAAAATAGCCCAAAGAGATATTTAAATTCTCAAAGAAATAGCTACAGGATAACATTTTATAAATGTGTAAACCTGCTTTTTAAACTGTGTCTTTAACAAAATACTCTAGACTCATTTATAAAGAACAAATGTTTTCTCCATTCTAGAGACTTGTAGTCCAAGATCCTCTCTGGTAGCTAGAGAGGGCTGCTCTCTGCTTCCAAATAGCACTCTGTGGTTCCCCCTCCAGAGGGGGTGAGCACATCATCCTCACATGATAGAAGGGATGGAAGGACAAACGAGACTGAGCTTCCTCTGAAGTCTCTTTTACAGGGACATTAATGCTACTCACATTACCAAAGACCCTCTTCTTGTATGTGTGTGGAAGAAAAAAATTTAATTGCTATTAAGGGTAGGGGAAAACAAAACAAAACAAAAACCTCTGTATGAACTTGAAATTAGTTTCCAGTCATCTTAGTAGTAGAGGATGTGTTCTACAAAGTAGAGATGTGGAATTCTGGAAGCAGTTTCATAGAACAGTCCCCCGATAGATAGCAAAGGCCAACGCCTAGTAAGGTCCAAAGCCTTGTCTGTGGGGAGTTTGGGAAGAGGCTTAGAAGTGCTATAGTGTGCATAAACAAACTCAACAGTCTTCATCATACAGTAAAGACTCTCCCTGTGAGTACTTCTGCTCTCCAGCAAGGGGGCATGAAGTGCATAAACACAGAGTTCTTGCCAGATATCTGACCCCTTGAGGTAATAATTCATGCACTTCTAAATGGCTGTCCTCTTTGGACCTAGCACGTTTGGCAACTACGAGGAAGTGGACGTGGAAAGCACCACACTCAGTACCAATAGCCAGAGAGTGGCCGCCCCGTGTGTCTCCTCTTCTTTCATTTTTCATTATTCTGCTATTAAAAAAAATGATTTCAGAAAATTGTACTCAATGCACTCTGGCTGTCAGGATTTAAAACTTAAATCTTCTGGGGTAGAGACCGCACTGCAACATTTCGAACCCTGATAGCAAACAAGGTGGTCACAGGTATACTGGCTGGAGGACTTCCCAGCTTTCCTGATCAGGTTATTGTAGGCATTCTTACTTGAGTTTGTTTCAAAGCTAAAATCATAAATTCTGGTTCTAGAATGGTGTGAACAGTCCAGTGAGTGCCATATGATTTTTTTTTTCCCATCAGCGGAATATCCACAAGGACATAACAATATAGCATCAGTGATGGAACCTGGCTTCTGATCATGAATTCCACCCTCACAAGTGGCATCCTTTGCCATAACATCATCTTTCATGTAGATCTGGTCCATAACTGCTAGGTCAGGCTTACTCATTGGAATTTCCAGGGCTGGCTGATTATCCACCTCTGAGAAATCCCAAGTATACAAATACTCACAGTCAAAATTCATATGTCTATATCATATGCTGTTTCATTTGGGGAAGCTACATTAAGTAGCTCTGCTTCTTCCTGGGAATTCCCATGTGGGTACCATTGGCGAGAAAGCATCATGAAATACTTAAAAGAATTTGCAGGAAAAAGGATAGAGATGGAAAATACTAGATTAATCAAGGTAGCCCAGACTCAGACAGAAATTACATACTCTTTCATATGTGGATCCTGCTATGGAGGGGTGTGTGTGTGTGTGTGTGTGTGTGTGTGTGTGTGTGTGTGTGTGTCAGGATAGGTATAGGTGATGAGGTGAGAAAGGAAACTACAAGAGAAGAAAGCGTTGAGGAAGGATGTGGGAAGGGCGAGGGGACATGTGACATGAAAGGGGAAGGAGGCTGGTGGCAGGGTGAAGGGCACAAGGGGAATTGGGGACTTGGGGAATGAAGGAGAGAGCAGAACTAATGAAAACAAGTTTTGTTTGCCCATGCAGTAATGAAGCCCAGTACTGTAAGCGTTGATTTAAGAATTAAAAAGCAGCAGCTTTGCCTTGAGTTAAACCCACTGTAATCCCTAGAAGCCTTCAACAGGGTGACCAGTGCTTACGCAGCAAGAGGGAGACACCAAGTGTCTTCAGAATGAGCCATTGCTTGGCCAAGGGTGCTAGAGTTCTGGTCCCTGCTGAGATGTGCCCTTGACTTTGTTTTGAACATTACTGAAGGATGCTTTCCTCCTCTGAGAAGCAGAATGGGACAGAAGGTGGTGAGAGTGGAGGAATTCAAAGGCCAGCCAATCTTGAGTCAGGAAAGGCCAAGTTGAATGCAGTGCAGTTTGAGAAGGAGCACAGAACCCAAGCCCAGGGGTAAGAGCGGACGACCCTCTCACTTGGCTCTCTGCAGGTTCTTTAGTCCTTCTCTGGGAAATGATTCTGTCCCAAGATGATGGTGACACAGTGCACACTGAGAGAGAGAGAGAGAGAGAGAGAGAGAGAGAGAGAGAGAGAGAGAGAGAGAGAGAGAGAGAGAGAGAGAGAGAGATCAGAGGTTTAAATAAGCCTGTAGAAAACTACTTGATGATCTAAGTTTATCCCTTTCCCAGATTAGTTACATATGTAAGCACTTACCATAGATGTTTGTAATGAACTTACTGGCTAATGGGTTAGTCACTCCTTTTTCTTTCTTGTTTTCCTTAAGTGTTAGTTGTTGCCTGTGTATTGTTTCTTGAGGAGGATGGGTGGCAGGGGCAGAAGACCTGCTCTGTTTTGTGCTAATTGGGCATTTACTATGTTGATTCCCAGCTCTGTGCATCTGGCTCTGTTTCTAGGCAGAAATGAACCCACTTTGCTTGGTGCTGAGTGAGCATTCCTCAACAAGACCAAGGTTCTAATACTTTGTAGAAATTGAAGTTGACTGTAACCAAACAGTGTTGGGCCACGGTCAAAGCTTTCCAGGAAGCAACTGTCTCTTCCCAAGAGCCACCTGATGTCTTCCTCAGGGTCTCCTCTGTTTCAACGCTGAAGTCTTTAACTGGCAGTAGAGAGATGTTTAGGAAGGGCTGCATATGTATTTCAAGAGTCTAGAGCTACAATAGCAGCACATTACAAATTACAAAATGAGAAACTAGCAGAGTGCTAAGGGGGGAGCGTGTTTTAAACAGATTTTTTTAACTTGTATACAGTCAGAATAGTAAACAGACTTATAGAAAAATATTTCCATCCACATTAGCTGCAAATGTTAATAATTACTTTATTGCAGTCTGTGAAAAATGTCATTATTGGACCAGTGAAATGGCTCCATGGGTAAAGGTACATGTCACTGTAGCTGGAAGTTTTTCTGTGTCCCACAGCCACTCAGTCCCAAGTAAACACACAGAGGCTTATATCAATTACAAATTGTTTGGTCTATGACTGAGACTTATTGCTAGCTAGCTATTACATTGTAAATTAACCCATTTCTATTAATCTATGTATTGCCACATATCTTATGTGTATTTACCTGTATCCTATTATATCTTGCTCTTCCGGGCTTCTCCTGACTCTGCTTCCCTTCTCCTTCTCTCTCTGCTTCGACTTCCCACCTGGTTCTTATCCTGCCTTACCATAGGCCAAAACAGCTTCTTTATTAACCAATGGTAGCAACACATATTCACAGCATACAGAAAGACCATCACACAACATGCCATGAAAACTAAAGACCTGAATTCATTTCCCAAAATCCATATGGTAGAAGAGAACCAACTCTTGGAAGTGTCCTCTGATGTACTACCATGAAACTGTACACTGTGATACAAGTGTGCCCTCACATATGCACACTCATGAGTGTGCACACACACACACACACACACACACACACACACGTATTATGAGAAATCCACATGAGTCTGTTTAAGGGGGTAACAAGGGAACAGCTGCCATCAACTCTGCCCCTGAGAGAATAGGTCCAGCCATCTGAATCCACCCCAAGAAGAAGGGGCATGACCCCCCCTCCTTTTAAGTGATCACATACATAGATCAGAAGCCATGCCCTAAGATTTATACCTCAAAGCTAATTGGTGGAACGAATTCCCACTACATTTCCCCTTTTTGTCTAAATAAGAAGGTTCTGAACCTAATACAAAATTATATATACAATAAGAACAATTATCAAGTAGTGTCCAAGAGAAAGAAAGGGTAATAACATAAACAAAAATGGAACTACAACCAACAAGAACAACATCAGGCAAGAAACACATGCTAGCTGTCCAGAATACAGGTAAATGGCAAAGTGCAGAGATCACTCCAATAGCTGTCCCATCCTGAGGAATCTAACTCTAGTACCTGATATGTTCTTAGCTAAGATATGAGAGGATTGTAACTGTAACCATCTTGTCTTCAACCCCATCAAAGACCTGAGAAGGAAAATAATATTACCAGGGTAAGCAGGAAGTGCAAGCAAGTGACTTCCAAAAAAATACAAGGAATGACAGAGACAGCTGGCTGCCTGGACAGTCACCGAAGGTTTCTCTGCAATGTTGGAGCATCCACTTTTGACTATAGGCCTAGAATATCTGATAGACCATTTTCAGAAGCAGGAAAGTTTTGAAAGACTGTCTTTCCCTATCTTGGCAAAGTTCAGCAGTCATTTTTCCTTGTGTCCTGCTCATCCAGATTGGACAGTGTGCTTACTGTCAGCAGCCAAGGCAAAGGCAGTTCTGTGTCCAACAGACCGTATTGCCAAGAAGAAGACAAATTCTATATGGAGTGTCTTCGATGCTCAACATCTTCTCGGAGTACATTGGTGCTATCAGGAGCAGTCGTGTCTAAGTTATTAAAACATTTAAATGCCATATTCTCCAGGTCTACAAAGTGTTTGAAGATTGCCTATCTATCTGACATATATTTCTGTATATCTGAGAACCCTAACTAACATAACTATGACAAGCATGGGTGAATATTAACCTATAATTATTATCAACCTAAATAGCCTAAAGACTAAAGCTTCACATTATAAAAATAAACAATCCATAAACAGATGCACAGTATAAAGACAATATACAAATTTGTGACAATATACAAAACATCTCAGAGGTAGAAATGTATAGTGCAATATGACAACAATATCCTTAATATGTATCAGTATACAAGATATCCTAAACAGAGGTAGAACAGACATACAGTATGACAAATATAATTTTCCTTTTTTAATCAATATACGAAAATATTTTAAACAGGAGTAGGAACATATATACAAAATGACAAATATACTTTTGAATTTGTATCAATATACAAATTATCTTAAACAGGAATAGAAATATAATTTTATGTTTGTATCAATATACAAGAATCCATGCCAATGCAAATTATCTAAAGCTGATAGTTTGCTAAATTAGTTTACAAGTAGATACAATAATCTACATTATCCTATCCTATTTATCCTTTTTTTCTTTTCCAAAGAGATTCCTGAGTCTAAACTTTATTGATCCACCCCCAAACCTATACAATTACAACCAACCCCTAACAGATGACAATTATCTATAACCCTGAGAGAACAAAACCTGTTGGGAGAGGAGGTCTTGTTTTCTTAGATTGCTTCCTGATGTCTAGGGGGCAATGGTATCTCTGTGGGACCCTGTAAGAAAACTAAAACAATGGTTACATCTCATTAAGACTAGCTGTAACATTTGTAGCCAGTTTTAGAGTAATGGACAAGGCCTATCTGAAGTTGTGTCTAGAGATATAAGATGATAGACCATCTCAGCCAGCCACCTTGTAATTGTCTTGAGCAGTTTTTAGTCCAAAGCTGATTTTTGAGTGGTATTATCAGCTCAATGGCATCATTATGAACCAGGTAGAATTGTTGTTGTGGGGGCCCCATCTTCCTTCTGTAGACTTCAGAAATAGCTGTTAGAACAATTTATTGTTCACTGTGGAAAACTTAAACATTATTAAAATCAAAATGGAAAGTTTAAATTTTAGGATAGCACTGTATCTAAAGAAAGGTTCCAAAGAGTCAAGAATAAATATGGGGAGAAATAGAATTTTGACAACAATAGTCTCTAGATTTTTGGTTACCTTCTGTCCCACACCAGGTGGCCCTTCTGATATGAGACAGAAACTCTTAATATTTTCTTTTAACAACATGCTTGGATTTCAAGAAGGAGAAGGAGAGAGTCACACACCAACTCCAAAGCCAGCTTTGATTTACAACTGAATTGGGACTACAACTTTTCTGAAAAGTAAAGAGATATAGATGTTTAGGTAGTGCGATTTTATCTTGTAGAGAATATTGGTACCATTAGGTCTGGTTTTTCTTTGCTTGTGAATTTTTTTCTGGATAGCCTTCCCTTCTACTTTACACATCCAAATGTCCAAAGTCTTGACTTTCTGAAGATGGGTATTTCTATTTTCCTGTAAAGACAAAAACAAACCCCTGTTCCAACCCTTGTTTGGTGAGTTTTCCTTACAAGTTGTAGAATTGTCACATCAGTACACAGGCTGATTTAACTCAGTATTTTTTTTTTTCTATTGTCCAATGTCTCTCTGAAACTGTTGTTCCTTTCTAATTAGCATTAAGAAAATTCAAGGTTAATAAGACATTGTGCAATCTATCTTTGGAGGTTTTAGTTCTCCCTTTCTGTTTATTAAGCATTTCTTTTAAGGTGCGATTAGATCTTTCAATAACCACTTGTCTTGTAGGATTGTGTGGTATACCTGTAATATGCTATATAATATAATATAATATTACATTATATTATATTATAAAATAATGCAAAAAAAACTGTTTCATTTTAGTGGAGACATATGCTGAAGTATATGCTGGAATAGGCAGGCCAGAGAGAAACTTCTGCCTACACACATGCACACATATGCACATACACAAACATGCACACATACACACACACACACACACACACACACACACACACACACTAAAAGAATAAATAATATTTTTAATGCCATTCTTTTTTAAACAGTTTTTAGAAGCATGGTCTTACTATGTAGCCCTGGCTGGCCTGGAGTGTGTTACCATACTGACCTTTCACTGCTGTTCTGATAACCAGTTAGACATGGAATTGTTCAGCGAGTTTCTGTGTTTGCCTCTTTTGACCATAGTAAAAAGAAGTCTGATTATTGAGCATTTGATGCTCTAGAGAGACATGGCAGGATTTTGTAGGAACTGCTGAGTCTTTATTTCCCACCACTATTTTCAAGTTAATGTGTTTCACAGTGCTGGTGCTGTGACTCATCAGGCGAAGATACTAGCTGCCAAACCTGATGACTTGAATTTGATCCCCAGGACCCAAAGGGACATGTTGGAAGGAGAGAATTGACTCCAAAAAGGTGTCCTCTGACTTCCACATGCACGTGTCCCCCAATAAATAAGTAAAGGTAAAAACAAAAAACAGAAGAAGAAACCATTTCATGGCTAGTAGGTAGCCTGAACCCTTTTGATGTAACTTGCTCACTTGGGGTTCACAGCAGAACTTCTCTTGAGTGGTCTCAAGAATTGTCTTTTGCAATAATTAACAGTTCGGGATTTGTCAATTTCTGAGTGCAGTCATTCACATTAATAAAATGGTAGGTTTGGGATATGTTTAGGACCTTACGCAAGAAGAGTTTCAGCTCTGAAATTGGTGAACCTGTACCACCTTTGTTTGGATTCCCCCACCCTCTTGTCTGGACTGCATCATTTGGTTCTAAAGTAAGCCAGTTAATTGCTTGGAGGTGGCTTCAGTTAAGGAAATATGCCTGAAATAAAAATGAGGAGGTATCATAGAACAGTCCCTTTACTCTGTCCACCACAGTGGAATCCACCCCTCGAGTGAGTGCATGCCTGTGGGCTAGTCCTGAAGCTGTTTTCTTTGTGGCTTGCCTGCTGTCCACTGGGGAGCCAATGCTCCTTTCATTTTCATTCTTCTCTGACTACAGTGCTTTTGAACACAGAACCCCCATCCTCCCACCACCCAAACTCCACATTCCAACTCCGTGATCTCATGGTACCAAGCGTATCTCCCCTGCCATGCCGTCAGACCGCCTGCTGGCTCTTGCTGAGGAACAGACTGCAACATAAACTCAGCGCAGAAGAGCAGGACGCTCTCTGTATATTTTTAAGACCAGGGATCCAGATCCATTCAGAGGCTGTATTTGTTTAATAGCTCCTTGAAAACTGAACAAAACATTTCTTGTTGCTCTTACTTTTTGGTAACATCATTCCCTCAGCGCTGGTGTACAGAATCTCGGAAAGCAGAGAATGGAAAAGATGCATTAGCTCATGGCTAATCCGTTCCCACTGCTCATGATGCCGTTTTCCCACAGTCGATCCTCTTGTGCTTTTCTCTTCTAGTCTTCTCAAGAATTTATTTTCTCCAGTTCTCCTGGGGCACAGTTTCTGAGTTTGACCATGAAGGAATTTATATGGAATTATTCATATTCTTTTTTTTAGCTTAATATTCCTGGTCTCCATAAACCTTTCTATAACCATAAACAGCCGCTCTTCTTCCTGGTCAAGTATTTCTGGATGGTATTTTCGCTTCCATTTACTAAGTTCAGAGTTTGTTTTTCTGCTTTACTTTCCCTCTTCATCAATCAGTCCTGATGCCCATTAATCATTTCTCAGTGCACTGAAAACCCTTTGCTCATTCCCATATCAGAGCTACTTACGGTCCCTGGGTGCTGAAGGAAGCCTTTCTGATATGTGTTCATTTTCTCTCCCTCCCTCCCTCTTTTCATTCTTCCCTTCTTCCCTTTCTCTCCCCTCTCTGTCTCTCTGACCTCATTCTTCCCTTCTTCCCTCTCTTCCCTTCTCCCAATCTCTTCCTTTTAAAACCCTCTTCACTTCCCTCAATTCTCAACTGGAAAGTACTTTTAAAGTACTGTTTATTAATTATGATTTGAAGATTTCATTGAAGGGGGTAAATGTGTGGGAAGGGGGGATGAGATTGTGAGTGGTTTGATTATATTTGCTCATAGTTCCTTGAATGGCATTTTTTATATCCTCAGAGCTACGAATCTTTTGGATCCCCTCCTGACTGCTTGGATCAGATTCAATGCTGGACCATAGAGATATGATGTAACATTCTATTTTGGCACTGTCATATTATTAGCTGAAAAAAATCACAAATTATATTTGTAAAATTTGGAGTTCTTAGAGAAAGAGAGCAGAAAAACTTAAGTAGCCTTGACACTTATTTAAAGTGGATTAGCTCTCAGGAGCTATTGCTAGGTAAAAAGATCCAGCTATAGTATGTTGTATGGTTCCCATTTTGGAGAGTGTAGTGTCATAAAGATGTCCAATCTGCCTCAAATGGTCTCATTTCAGGTTCTAACCAGATTCTTCACACTCTTGTGTGACAGAATGATATTCCAGAGCAAGGAAATACAGCCTTTTTCCAAACAGTGCTGGAATAATTAGCTATTCATAAAAAGAAAATTGAATGCCTACTTCACACTTTATGCAAAACAAACAAACAAACAAAAACACTCCAAATGGATGCAGACCCAAATGTGAAAGATAAATAAAGCATTAAAGTGCATACATACAATTGATATGAATGTATGTGTGTATGTGCATATGTCTTCAGGACCTTATAGTATTAAAAGATTCCTTCTATGACACAAAAGTCTGTAGTCAAGTGCATTATATTTATTGAACTAGCAAAGAACTTCCCTTCATCAAAAGATAATGGGAAGAAGTAAGCACACGGTCTTAGAATATATTTCCTCAACCTATAATTAACTACAGTAACAACATATATAAATTCTTAAATAATGAAAGACAACTTACCTAAATAAAGCACAGAATAACTTGAACAGGGTATTCACAATAGAAGTAAAACTAGACAATAATCATAACAGACTTTCAACTTCTTTAATAATCAAGGAGATGAAGTTAAGCTGTTGTGAGATTCTACCTGGTGTCTGTTCTCTTAGCTAAGAAGACTAGAATAAGCAGGACTAAGTGCTGATGGGAATCTGGAACCACGGGAAGTGGTGGGAGAGAGTGCAATTTGTTACATACTTGGGAAGAGTTCACCAGGTTGTAGTATGGTTAAAGATGCATGTATGTACCTTATGATTTTACAATTCCACCCTACATATAGAGAAACTTGGCAAGTGGCACACATAGATATATGCATCACAGTGTCTTTATTCCTCTGTAACCATCTTACAAATTTTTAGACCTACAGAAAAATGACCAAGTTATTTTACCAAAAGCAATAAATTCTTAATCAACGATGCTGAACAGAACATGGGTAGCTAGTTGTATTGGTTACTTTTCTGATGCTATGCTAAAACAGCATGACCAAGGCAACTTAAGAAGAGAGAGTCTTTTTATGGTTTGCTGTTTCAGAGGGTTAAGAGTCCCTTGTGGCAGGAGGGCATAGCAGCAAGAGGCAGCAGCAGGAGCAGGAAGCTGAGAGATCACTTCTCCACCACATGCACAAAGCAGAGAGAATGAACTGTAAGTGGAAGGATGTTGCTGGAGGGCTTCTCTCCAGGTTCCCCAAGCCCCGCAGTCCCACAATCCACTTATAAAATAATCACTCAGACGCTTATATCACTTATAAACTGTATGGCCGTGGCAGGCTTCTTGCTAACTGTTCTTTTATCTTAAATTAACCCATTTTTATAAATCTATAGCTTGCCACGTGGCTGGTGGCTTACCGGCGTCTCTACATGCTCTTCTCCTGGCGGTGGCTGCAGTCTCTCTCTCTCCTTCTTCCTGTTTCCCCAATTCTCCTCTCTCTTTGTCCCGCCTATACTTCCTGCCTGGTCACTGGCCACCAGTGTTTATTTATATAGAGTGATATCCACAGCAGAAGGAGCTATGTGATCTCAAAGCCCACCCCCAGTGACGTACTTCCTCCAGCATGGCTGCACCTCAGATGCCTTCCCCAAACAGTGCTGTTCAAATACTACACCAGCATATGTGGGATTTTTTCATTCAACCACCACAGAGTAGAGCAGCCACATGTTGGCTTTGAAATGCCACACCTGCCATTTCCTTGCTCTGTGGGCATAGGCAATCTATTGATATCTGTGAGCTTTTGTTTCTCATCTGCAAATTGGAAGGAGAAAGAACCCTACTATGTTAGGTACTCAATTAAACATGTTCTTGTACGTAAAGAACTGAGCATAAATGTTAGCAGCATAACTGTCCAGTAAGTTATGGGGACTGTTAAGATTTTGCGATGCTGTCTAAAACAACAAATTTGATCTTTAGAACCTTTAGTCAGTACATTTACTGATACATACTCAAAACTGTGAAGTCATCACTATATAATACTAAGTCACTCAGGAAAAATCATTTTACTCTAACTTATTTTCCTTCTCATTTTTTATAACAATACTAGAAAATGTAACTCAAAGGGAAGACATGACTAAGACAAAAAAATATTTGTATAATTTATAAAATTATGAAGAATTTTAAAATTCTCTTAATAAATTAAAACCTAAATATGATTATTAATAATAATAAATAAACATGAAAATAACTTTATCTTTAAAATATTACAATGAAGTACATATTCTCTAGTTCTAGCCCAGGATCATACCCATTAAATTATAATATCAACAATAAGAAATGACTAACAGTGAATTTTTGCCAAATGTTGTGGCCTTCATTTTTTTAACTACAAAAAACAAAATCACATTTGCCAAATGTTGTGGTCTTCATTTTTTTAACTACAAAAAAACAAAATCACATGCAAAATCCTAAGGTTCCTTTAATCTCTAATGAGATGACATCTACATGCACAAGCATTCAGGGTGCCCACTGGGACCAAAGCCAAGTTTTTCCTCTTATGAACACTGTCCATTTACCCTGTTTCTGGTTCATTCTGTTCATGATTATATTGCCGCCTTATACCTCATCTTTGCATAAATACAGTCTCTATCGTCAACTAGGCTTGCTGTCTTTTGGCCAAGGAGACTTCTTCCTAAGCATCTTTGTGTGATTTGGAAGTAAGAAAAAGCATTTTTAACATCCGTTTGTCTCTATTAGCAACCACCATAGTGAGTTACATAGAGTGCATGCAAAACAATGCATGGCAATGGCCATCAGGCTGCAGTTCATAGGAATAGGACTGTGTGGTAATAGGTGCATAGAATTCATGGATCCTGCCTCCAAAGCAACTATTTTTTTTGTCTTTTCCTTGCTACAGAAGGACAGTGTGGAGCGAGTGTTTTCTGGCATCCAGCCTACAGGAATCCCCCACCTGGGAAATTACCTTGGAGCCATTGAGAGCTGGGTGAAGTTACAGGAGGAATATGACACAGTGTTATACAGTGTCGTTGACCTCCACTCTATCACCGTCCCACAAGACCCCACCATCCTCCAGCAGAGCATCCTGGACATGACTGCTGTTCTTCTTGCCTGCGGCATAAACCCAGAGAAGAGTATCCTTTTCCAGCAGTCTCAGGTCAGCTTCTCAGACCAGAACTCAGAAGACTTGGGTTTTTACATCATTTGGAACTCCTGTTCACAATCTTGTTTTAATTATTCAAGGATGACATCATCTAATGTGATGTTTCCAGTTTAATATTTACATTCATTCATATCATTAAGTATCCTTCTATTTCAGTATTATCTTTGAACTTTCTCCTACTTTATTTTATAGTCTTTCATCCACCCCAAAGTTATTAGTTCTTTGGACCTTGGGATTGTTTTTCTGTGCTGGATACATTCAGTCCAGTGACCTCCCACTGTTGACTAATCTCCCTGTGATTAGGATTGAATTTTGTGACCAATGATTTTTTGTAATTCCAATGGTGGTTTATGGGATATTGAATTTGGAAGGCCTATTGGATAATTTTCATTGTTCATTCTTTGTATAATATCTTTTGAAAGGATTTGATGGAACAAGCCAGGAAATTTGAAGACAAAGTCCCAATGTCTTGTGTGTAAGCCAAGAAAGTCTTCAGAAAGCCAAAATAAATAAAGCCAAAATATTTGACTCATACCTTTACTATGGATGAGTCAGCTTATCTTTAGACAGGAAGAGATCCTGCCCAGAGACAGCAATTTAGACACATGCTAGCAAAGAAGAAAAGAACTCCTTCTGGGTCACACCCTTACTACATACCTGCTTTAACCTGCAACATAGCCTCACTCAGTCAAGGGGTCCCCTTTCTTGATCACGCACTTCTACTGAGTATAAGTTTTAATATATGTTTTTATTAACCCAGATTTACTGCAATGAATCACACAGAGTAACCAACTGAAAAGATACAATAAGGGCCTAGGGGCTTATCACTCGATGATAGGATGTCTGTGTAGTATGCCCAAAGTCGTGAGTTGTATCCCCAGTATGGCAAAACACACAAGTACACACAGACATACATGAACACACACACACACACACACACACACACACACACACACACACACACACACTAAATGAAGAATATCTTTAAAAAATAAAGTCATCAATGTAAGCTTGCCATTCATATGCATATGTGAAATGATGTCATCTTTAAATGGATCATACAAACAACTTACCTAGATTTACAGTTGATCAGGAAACTTTTTCTTGTGACTTTTCAAGTTTAATGTTGGACAGATCTAAAGTATTTATCTATATTGGGCAAATATGGACTTCTTGATAATTTCCATGCATTTATTAACTTCTGCTTTCTAAAAAGCAGCAATAAATCAGCTGTATCTCCCACAAACCTGCTTATCAAATACTTACACACATTTATTATGCCATCTTTATCCTATAGTTTTACTTTTTAAAAAGATTTATTTATTTTTATTTTCTGTATATGGGTGTTTTGTCTGCACGTATATGTGTACCATGTGCATGCAGTGGCCATGGAGGCTAGAAGAGGGGACTAGATCCCCTGGAGCTGGAGTTACAGATGTTGTGAGCTGCTGCATGGTTGCTGGAAACTGAAGCTTTGTCCTCTGCAAGAGCAGACAGTGCTCTTAGCCACTGAGTCAGCTCTCCTGCCCTAGTCTTATTCGCTTGAGGCTGCTGGTCCCTAGTCCTCTCGCCTTGTCAGTCATCCTGCCTTGGAAGCACTTCACCTTCTTTCTGAAGGACTGTGATGCTTGTAGTTCAAGACTCCCGCTTATTCCAGCCCTTGCACCTGCCTCGGGCACTGCAGAGCTGCTCATCCTCAAACCACCTTTTGAGTCACCTAATGCCAAGCACGTCAGCTTCATTCCCTCTAAACTGGTTTTGATACAGCTCTCCTTCGATCCTTATTTGATGTTATTTCTAAAAATTGCATTCTCAGACATGAGTTCCTATTTCCATATTTCTTAGAGGTGAATATGTCTAATCTCCCCAAAATAACCTCTTGCCAAGTTGCTTTTTTAAGTAATCTTTAAATTAATGGCTATTTTAAAGCCACATTCAACAACTGTGCTTTAGGTTCATTTCTCCAAAGATAATTTCCATATGATAATATTTTAATATCTCATTAGCATGTTATAAATATTGCTTTCTTTATAACAGACTTTTGGCAGTGACCTCTATAAGCATATAAAATGTGCAATCGTCGAGATATTTTCTTTAGCCTATAAAACTTAAGAAAGAGTAACTCATAGTGTAAGAGACTTTGTGTAACTGTCTCATAGATGAGGGATAAGAACACTCACCTTCTCTTGGATGCTGCCCCTGGAACTCGTTGGTCCCCAGGTGTCTGGTGTTCTGGGTCAGGGAGAGGTGAATGATGCAGAGTGGGGTCTGCCTGCCCCTCAGCTTCCATCCTCTAACTTGCCAGGTTTCTCTGCTGCCATCCTTGACTTCAGCTCTGTCTTGATAGTTTGACTGTCAACTTTGAGGAACACACTCATCTTCTCTACATTCCACACTTCTTCCCTCAAAACCAATATGAAAGTTTCTCAGGTGTGTCTGTAGCCACAGACATACCTGGTCTTGGCCATTCCCTTCTGTTTTAACTTAGTCAAATTGTTCCAACTCTGCAGATGGACTAGATAGCCCAGGCTCCTTCTCCTTTTTTCATATTCACAAAGAAAACATTGAGACATTTGTTAGAACAGGGCAGTGTGCTGTACTCTCACACCGTTAACAGTTTCTCATTTGCCTCACCAGCATTGTTTTTAGTGAAATAACGTAAATATTACATACAATAGCATTTCTGTCCTTAACTATTTCAGTGTGTCTTTCTATAACTTAAGAAAATGTTGTATATAAACACCATGTTGTCATTATACCTAATGAAGTTGATGACAAATACACATTGCCATCTAGTCTCAAAATTATTTTTGAGTGATCTACCCAGGTCCACATGTTGGGTCTTTAGTTTGGGTTTGTTTTGGAGTGTGCCGTCAAATCTCTCCTTGCATTGTGGGTTCTGGGGATGGAACTCAGGCTGTAAGGCTTGTATGCTGAATGCCTTTACCGAGCCGTCTCACCCCCCACCCCATCATAGGTCTCTTGAAGTTATCCTTCATGTCTAACTGTCCTTTTGCAGCCTGTACTCTTTGACTGGCATCTCCCCATTCTCCCTCCACCGCCCCCTGATAACTACCACTCTACTTCCTCCTTCTGAGTTCAGTGTCTTTCCGTCCTATATTTGATCCACAGGCATTTATCCTTCTATACCTGGATTATTCTGCTTAGCATATACCCTCCCACTTTATTGTTGCAAATGACAGTATTCCTTATTTTTAAAGACAGAATAGTATTCAGTAGTAGCTGTTTATTAGTCTGTTGATGGACATCTAAGCAAGTTTGTTGACTTGTGAGACTGCAGCTTGTGAAAGATGCTGTAATAAGCACAGGAAGGCAGATACCTCTGACATACTGATTTCGCAGTCTTGAAGTACGGACCCAATGTAGGATCATGTGGGTGTTTTATTTGATCTCCTTTAGGTAACTCCACACCCTTTTCCAAGATGGCTGTGCTTTCCATGCCCACCATCATTGGCAGGAGGTTCCTTTTCTCACACTTTGCCAACATGTGTAATCTTTTGACTTTTTAAAAGTAGCAGTTAAAGAGATATGAGGCAATGAACCTGTGAAGTCTAAAGTAAGTGAGGACAGAAAAGAGTCATCTTGTTAGATCTGCGAGAAGAGTGTGTGGTCGTGTTTATAAAGCGATGGGGCAGGACCCTCCCCTGCCCGTGCCTGCTGACCCTCCCTGTGCTCTTTCCCCAGAAGCTTTAGGCCAAGGGCCAGTGGGAGATTCACCTCACAGAGTGTCAGTCCACCCCCTGTGTGGTAGCTGCAGGCCTCTTTCTACTAGATGTGAAGGGAGCCTTTTGCCTGCCCTGAGGCCAAGCTCTACCTTAATTTAGCTAAGACTTCCAACTCGAGGCCCCAGAGGACAGCAAGCTAGCCTTGCTGCCACACTACCAGGGTGACGGAAACTTAGCACCAGTTTATTTTGTGTTCATGATCTGCTTAACTTTCATCAATGACTTTTAGAAGCACATAATGAAAAAAAATTTTTCATTTTTAATTTTGAGACATTTTGATAAATCAGGTCCTAATATAGGAGACAGGTAATATACAGATCATTTATCTACATTATTGAATGTTTTTTTTTCTCTGCTATTGATTCCTTTATTTTGGCAGTTTTGTAGCATGTGAGCATTTGGTTGATAAATATATAACAGAGATGACATAAATTTATTAAATAATTATCAAGATTTGGGAACTGAGGCCAGTTAAGATCATGTATACCTGATAACTCCATACAGTTATTCACAAATAGAATTAATAGTTTTTGAAATTGTGAGTTATGTAAGAATATTTTTTCCTACCATATAAGGTGTTCTTGGGTATAGCCATTGGGTTAAACGATGATTTTCCCATGTGCCCTGATTGTACATTAGAAAAAGCCCTAGTAATCATTTAAAATGGCAAAGGAATTTGGCTGTGTTATAATGCTGATTTTAACAATAATTTTCATCTGCAATCCTTTGCATTCTTTCTCAGCAGCCTGACTGGAACAGTTTAGGCATATTGAAGATTTTCCCCATTATTTTCTTTTTCTTCCTCTCCCACTGGCCTATAGTCATAGTGCTTCTCCTAAATATGTTTGCCATATGTGGGGAGTTTTCAGACCTCCTCATCCAAAAGTGTGTACATGAGTGTGTATGTGCACATTAATACGCTCACAAGCGTATTTTGGTTGAGAGAGGGGTGAGGTGGGAGAGAACACCTATGTGTGTATTTGGCAGAGGTCTCCATCTCAAAGCCAAAGCCACTGTCCTTTGTTTTTGGCTGAGCTGAGCACAGATCCAGTCTGAGTCTTGCAGATGTCTGTGAGGGACAGGTCTCCACATCTCTCCTTAACACTTCCCCTGCATTATAATCACCCCGCAGATGGAAGATAAAAACCAAAAGACTCAGCCTTCGGCGCTGACTCCCAGCAGAGGTCAGGACAAAAGGAGGGCTTGAGGTATCAGATATCAACTTACTGAAGGTCCAGAACAGTCCAGGAAAAGTCAGGGGAGCAAGATGGAATCTGAAGCTTTGGAATGTAGCCTCTTTCTCCAATTAGAGTTCTATTTTGTTTCCCAGGAAACGAAAATCAATAATAATAATAAATTAAAAGGTACTATGGGGGAATCAGTTTCTGAACGAAGGCCAAAGGAACTGGCTAGATGGATCTTGGCCTAGACTATGCACACAAAGTTATACCTGATTCCCTCTCTCTGTCCTGAGAAATAGAAAGCCAGATCCTAAAATGATGCAGAGTCCCCATGAGCTCTATGTACCCTGGTCTTTTGCAAGCACATTTGAACATGTACTCATGATTGTGGAACTCTCCAGGTTGTTAGCTACCAACAAGGAGTGTGTAATAGAAAAGGAACAAACATCTGTGTAGACTAACGGGCTTTTGTAACGTATTTGTAAAATTGGCAATACCTCTAGAGTTCCTGGGGGAGATGAGACTCTGGGCCTATGGAATAAACCATAAGTTGAAGAAATTATTATATATCCAGACTCTGCATGTGTTTTCTTCTCTACAAAGTTCTCACCTGAACCACGGGTGCCCCTTTCTGGTCTACATCTGGCTCTGTCTGACTTGATGAGAAGGAACAGGACAGCTTCAGAACAGGCCATAGCTTGAATGGTCACCAGAACAGGCGTGTCTACAGGAAGAGGTATTCCGTCACACTCAGGGCAAGAGTAGAAAAGTAGATGCTCTTTCATTGGCCTGAATGTTACTGTCACTTCTTCTTATTTGTGGCATAATTAATTGATACATAACTATTATTTTCTGAAACCTTTTTAATGTCCATGATAGGGTTTAAAGAAAATGATGTATCACATTTGGCAAAATCTAACTTTCTGTCACCAGCCATTGTGTGCCTGTTGTTGCCCCCAGGCTCCTTGATGTCGCAAAGGTTTTGTATAAAGTGGATTAACAGATGGCCATCCAGCTAATGGCTGTCTTTTTTATCTTCTTTAATAAAATATGTTCAGAAACTTTTTGCTTACTTTTTCATTGCAAGGAATATTTTAGATATCCAAGACTATTAGATATTAAAGAAATGTTTCAACCACTCCAAAAAGTATGAAGATAAATGGCTGTCTTTTGAAATATTAATTTCTTTCATATAGGTTTTTATTTTCAAAATAAAACATTGCAAATATAACAGGAACTTTTTATCTCACTCAAATTCCATTCCATGCTCTGACTCCCTAGAGGCGGCCCCAATATCTATTTGATATTTATCATTCCCACATATGTGTCTATATTTTTATTGCATGTGATATGGCCATAAATAATCTGTATTATTTCTTTGCACATTTTCAAACTATGTGAATGGTATCCTGCTGCATATCTTTCTGCATCTATTATTCTGGCCCTTGTTTCACTTCTGAGATTTGTTCAATTTTTTTATTGTTTTATAGTCTCCTAGCTCTGCCACAATCTATTTACCCATGTCTCTTGGCAAGAATATTTAGACTTTTTTTGCAATTTTTTTTTTTTGAACTACAGACAACAGTGCTGTGGTCCTGCTTAAAAATGTCCTTTGTGTCACTTGAGGAAGGTTTTTTTTTAATGTTTATTTATTTGTGTGGGAGGGGGACCGTGCACACACCGTGACCTGCATGTGGAGGTCAGAGGATGACTGGCAGGAGTTGGCTCTCTCCTTGCACCATGTGGGTCCTAGGAATCGAACTCAACAGTCAAGTTTGGTGGCAAGTGCCCTTACCTCTGAGCCCTCTTGGCACTGGGAGATTCTAAGTGCGTGTACCAAGAGTAGCATTATGAGGATGCATGCTCTGTGAGCCTTACTCATGCGGCCAGATCGCTCACCACACTGATTCTAATTTACATTCCCACCCCGGACACTCTTTGTGTTGTTCTACGTCCTCAGCAATATTAGTGTTGTTAGATGGTTTTCCTTTTCATTATAAACTGTGCTGTCTTGCTGTAATTTACATTTCTGATTGAAGTTAATTTTTTTTTTCTCTTAACCCTTCTGTTTTCATCTGTGATTTGTATTTCTTTTTTGGTGCATTTTTTAAATTGTATTTTCTTATTGATTTGAAGAAGTCTTTTACATCTTCTGAATACTAACCCTTTGTTATGTGCTAACTTTTCTCAGTGTGTGTGGTTTGTCTTTTTAATTGGGTTGATTGAAGTGGGGAGACCCATTCTGAGTGTGAGTAGTACCATTCCATGTGCTGTGGTCCTGAGCCTAAGAAAAGGAGGAACGCAGCTGAACACAGGCGTTCATTGCATTCAGCATCCCGACTGGATTCAGTGTGGCCCGCTTCCTTTTGCCACATCTTCCCAGCTGTGATACCCTAGAACCTAGAGCCAAAATAAGCCTTTCCTTAAATTGCTCTTCCAGGGTGTTTTGTCACAGGAACAAGACGAGTAGCTAATACAGCCATAGAAAAAAAGCCCTTGTTTTCCTGTGGTTGAGTTCTCATGTGTGTTTTCAGTAATTCCTGGCTGGCTTAACATTGGAGAACTATTCTTTATTATCTCTAAAGTGCTTTTTAAGTTTTATTTTTCAAACTTAAGACTGAGTTATACAAAACCTAGGAATTTCTGCACATTTTATTTACAGTATTAAAGAGCCATGTTGTTAATTTCATCACAGACCTCTTCAAGGGAGCTTTAAGTATTGGGGAATGAAGGGTACATGTCTCCTAAAATTGAGATTTTCACTGGAAAGCAGAAATGCTGTCACAAGCCACGCCCTCTGTTTTTCCTTGAAGTGGGACTGTCATCTGATTTGCCTTAGCCACTGGTGAGTGGGGAGCCGAGTGCACACCTTGTCCAAGCAAGAGTGGTGCTTGAAGGCTGTTTTGTCAGACATAAGCAAAGCCACCTTAGGTTGTTGTCTGTATGGAAAATCTCTCACTGTTAGCATATGTGTTTCCTCAGGTTCCTATTGACAGCATATGGCTGGATCTTGTTTTTTATGGTTGTTTTGCAGCCACTTAAGCCTTGCTTCCTCTCTTGACCACCTGTGTGTGATGTCGAGCTTTGATCCCCTGTCTTTATCCCAAGAATCTTGCAGCATTGCAGGGCACTTGCCCTGGCTCTCTTGTCTTTTTTTTTTGTTTTTTTTGGTTTTTTTCCTCTGACATGAGAATGGGGAGTTCCAGAGAGGAGACTACTCCTTCAGGTTAGACTCTGAAATGAAAAGATACAAAGTTAAGGATAATCTCTAGGCATCAGCATGTAAATAAGAGATAATGTCTGCAAGGCACTTAAATTCAAGAGCAATTTGTTACCCAGTTTGTCCTGTAAAAGCTGATAAACAAAATCCTTCAGATTAAGAAAAAGTATGCACAGAGGAACATATGTACACAATAAGCCACAGGACTAAGATGGAGGTGACTTTTGAGTTAGAAGCAGGCAGATAGAATCAGCATGTTTAGCTTGGGAAATATTGGACAAGGAAAAAGTGAGTGAACTCATGATATGTACAGACCAATAGTCACTGGCAGACTGACAGGAGGCAATCCAATTGAGGAGAGTCAGAGTGTATCACTGATACAGCGTTCTTTTAATTAAAATCAGATCTCCAAACAAGGTTCTTGTTAAAGGGATTTGTCATGGGGATGATAAGAGTCTAATAAAAATAACTCAGCATGAAATTGCACGTTTCCGAGAGGAAGCAATAAATGGGAATTTGTGAGTCAGAATAGTCTTCCAAGTGTCCTAACTGAAATGTCCAGGACCTGATTCGTGGGAAGGTAACTTTTGCGTGGGAAATAGGGAATCCTGAGGGACCCTGAGGGTGTGTTGGAGATCTGACCCAGGAATCACTGAACTGGGTGATTGACTAAGTATGATTGATATCTAGCAAGTACATATGCTTGGAATCAGCTTCCCTGTGCTATTTTTTTTTATTTTAAAAATACAGCAAAATATAGATAATGACATAAGGAACATTCACATTCTCAGCACAATGATGAATGTTGTTAATATCTTCTCATAGTTCCTTTCAGCTCCTTTTAGTTTGTAAATTATAGATTATGAGGCTGGTGAGATGATTTGGTAGGATGCCTACCCTATAAGCTTGAGGACCCAGATTCAGGTCCTTGTCACTCACAGATGGACCCATACAAGGGCTCACTGACCAGTCAGGCTAGCCAAACCAGTGAGTTCCAGATTCAGTGAGAGACCCTGTCTCAAAAAAGAAACAATAGAAGAAAGATACCCAGTGTCAGCCTCTCTGGTTTCCACAGTCTCTGTCTCTGTCTCTCTGTCTCTGTCTGTCTGTCTCTCTTTCACACACACACACACACACACACACACACACACCTCATAAACTATTTTATGTGTATGTGTACTTAGCCTGCATGTGTCTGGGTACCACTTGTGTGTCTGGTGCCAGAAGAAGATGTAGAATTTCCTAGAACTAGAGTTACAGATGAATTTTAGTCACCATGTGGGTCCTGGGAATTGAACCCAGGTCCCCTGGAAGAGCAAGCAGCCAGTGCTTCATCTTTCCAGCCCCATAAACTTTTACAATTGTAGATAAAGTTGAACTTTTTTTAAGTCCTTCCCTTGTACAGCCCTTTCATCTCTCCCCTTCACATCCTTTTCCTTTCACCATAGACAACCACAGTCTTGAGCTTCATGTGATCAGTGTAGCTCATGATTGATACTTAATTTTCCCACAAGCTCATATTTTTGTACCTATAATTTCATTGGGAATATTTAATGCTTTTTGGTTTTGTGGCTTAAAGACTTTTACAAAAGTAATATATTGTAATACCTTTCACAGTTTTCTTTTTTCACAGAGTCATATGTGTTTTTGGCCTGGAGTGATTTGGATTTGGAAAAGTTGTTTGTGACCGGGTCTCACTCTGTAGCATTGTCTAGCCTGGAACTCCCAGAGATCTTGCTGCCTCTGCCTCCCAAGAGCTGGAATTAAAGGCGTGCACCACCATACCTGGCAGAACAGTGTATTTCCATGGTCCGTGTGGAGAGTCAAATCTAGCTGGTCTCTTCTATTGTGCAGAATGTCATTACACCACTGCATTCAGTCCATTCCTTGTTGCTGTGACCAAATGCTTGAAAAGAAGCAACTTAAGGAAGGAAGGGATTAGTATGGCTCACAGTTTAAGAGTATGGTGCATCGTAGCTGGGAAAGCATGGTGGCAGGATGGTTTGCAGCCGGGACAGCTGGGACATGAGGCTTCTTGCTCACATCTTGGTGGGTCTGGAAGCATAAAGGACAATGTGAGTACTCCACTTGTTCCATTTTTGTTTGTTTGTTTGTTTTGTTTTTCGAGACAGGGTTTCTCTGTGTAGCTTTGCACCTTTCCTGGAACTCACTTGGTAGCCCAGGCTGACCTCGAACTCACAGAGATCCACCTGGCTCTGCCTCCCGAGTGCTGGGATTAAAGGCTTGCGCCACCACCGCCCGGCTGACTTGTTCCATTTTTATCATTGAGATAATGCTGCCCACATTCACAGTGAGTCTTTCCTCCTCAGTCATCATTGGAAAACTGCTCATAAACATACCTGTTACTCTACCTCATTGATGCCTTAGTGAACTGTAACAGCCATATGTGTCATTGCATTAGCATGCTTATTTTGTCATTTCTCTATTAATTAACCTTTAATCTTGTTCATAAATTTTGCAAATATTTGATGAATATGCATATATCCTAAGTGCTGTGCTAAGTACTCATGCTGTGCCAGTGAATAATTCAAATAAAAATCTTTAATTTCTGGTGGATTAGCAAAGTAAATAATAACAATAGTACATAAGCCTGCAGTAAATTATATTAGAAGGTGTCAGTTGCTTTCCTGTTGCTGTGACAAAGCACCATGTCCAAGGCAACTTATAAAAGAAGGTGTTTAATTGGGTTTACGTTTTCAGAGGGATAGAGTCCATGATGGTAGAACAAAGGCATGGTGGCAGGAACAGTTGAGAGCTCACATCTTGATCCACAAGCACACTGGGACTTGGAAGAGTCTTTTGAAACTTCAAAGTGCGCCCCCACCCCCCACTGACAAACTTTCTCCAACAAGGCCACTTGTCCTAATCCGTATGAGCCTATGGAGGCCATTTTCATTCAAACCATCATATTAGGTGATAAATGATGTGAAAAAAGAATCAGCTGCAATCTGCAATGTGATTCAGGGTAACAGGTTGCTCTTTCCGAGGATGGGATCTGGTAATGGTTGAGCAGAAAGGAGTTAACGTGAAGGCGTTAGAGAATTCCTTCAGAGAAAAGAGTAAAAGTCACTGAGGTGGGAGTGTGTCTGTGATTTGAGGGAACATGGAAAGGGCAGCTTCCCAGAGAACAAGAGCAAAGAGGGAGAGGAAGAGAACTGGCCTCCTTCTGAGGTGACTACGTGGAATGGGGAGGCAGTATTTTTTTAATATCTATAGTAATAGTAACTGACTTTGTGCAGGTATTGTTCTAAGCACTCTTAGGTCGATACTGCTGTTAACCTTATTTTATAGGTAGTGAAACTGAAGTACAAAGAACTTACTTAGATACTAGAGTATCTGTTTACCCAGAATAACCTAGCTAAATAGCAGAAGTAGGATACAGACCCAGGTCTCATTCAAAGACAAAGCTCTTGGGTCTGAGGTGATCTGGCTGGCTAGGCAAGGGTCCCCTTCCTACCTCCTGCAAGTTCCTCCTGAAACTACACAATCCAAGGAGACAGCCTTCCCCCCTAGAAGAGGACCATGCTTCTGTCAAGGGTATAAAAGTACCTGTGCTCCCCAGCAGGACCTTCAAGTTCTCAAGACAAAGCTTTAAACCACACTGCCATCCTTGGGTGTCCATCTTCATATCTTGCCTGAGCCTTACCCTTCACCTACTATAATTCAGCTCCCATTGCAGCTACTCAACTTGAAATTGCATCAACAAGTTGGTTTGCAACTCCATTCTTTCTGCAGCTTCTGCTGAAGTTCATGCTTGCAGCCAGTACCTAGTACGTACAGTGCACCAGCCTGTGTTTTATAGGGATGAACAAGGCAGGCAAACTGCAGTAGCTGAAGAATGCTTGTGTCTTGTTCTGTTGATGTCTGCAGACTTTTTTGTGGATGGTTAATAGACCGGTTCGCTGTCCCATACCTTTGTTTGTCTGTGGCTAAAACAGATCATGTAGTTGTTTTGTTTGTGGCTTCCCAACATAGGAAAATAATATATTTAAGTATTTACCACATTTGATTGTTTTTTCCAAATAGAAATCTGTATCTCTCCATGTGATTGTCTTGACTGTGCCAATTATTTCTCATATTATTTCTCATATAATCATTGAAGATGAATGGCAAAAAGTTCATTGCCTTTGACCTTTTACCTGTTTTCTCTACTAGTATCCATTTGAGTTAATTTAATGCTAATTTGGAAACATCAAAATCTCTGCAGAATATTAAATAATTTTCATTCCATATGGCCAAACAGAAAGCTACTCCAAGCAAAATGCTTTCATTCATGGAGACACAGTTGTAGGCTTTTTATCATGTTGCCAAGGCTAAGCATTGGAACCAGCGTTGAGGGGAAAGCATTTCTTGCCTCTTTCCACATGTCGCCCGCAGTCACTTGCTGTGTTTTCATTCCTTTCCTCCATTCAATAAAGAGGAAAAAGGATTCTCTCAGTCTTCTTCATGCCTAGAGAAACTAGTGCGTGTTAGCCGTGCTCGAATGGGAATGTGTTTCCTCTGGTGACTGGAAGCAACTCAAATCCTATTGGCTACATCTTTGGTTACTGTTTGTGTCCCATCACTGTCTGTTTACAGCAGCCATCAGCGACTTTCTCGAGCTGGGCTGTCATGGCCATTGCCTTCACTGAAACTCAAATGCCTCTTAGAAGAAAGATGACAGATTCCACCCAGCCACTTGCAAAACTTGAAAAGCAGTGCCTTGTCAAACACGTGAAAAACAACTCTTCCTTCTCTCTAACTTGAAGGGAAAAAGAGAGAGACTGTCTTACTCCAGATGTTGGTTCCTTGCTAGTGAAACAGGCCTGAGCTAGTTCATCCCCATTCCTTTGTCTTCCCTTTGCAAAACCCACAGAGAACACATTTGGGGCCACTTTGCAGAGTTGGCAAGAGTCTCTGCATTTTAAGGGAATCATATGGACACAGAATGCCACAATCAATAGACTCGGAATCCCCAGGGCCCAGAAATGGGATGCTTAGGACTCACATTCTAGGTCATCAGTTAGAATGTGGCCTGGACCCAAGAATCATCCCAATTGTTGCCAGGTTTTGCTTACTTGATTAAACTTGATTCAAACTAGGTTGAGGAGAGTTTTTATTTTCTTGTTGATTAGTGGTGGGGGCCAGGAAAACAAAACAAAAAAAAAAATGAAATGAAGGTGGAAGATGGAGAAGGAGTCAGAATGGGAGCAACTAGGATCTTTAAGACTCCCCTTTGGAAGACAGGTGAGGCAGCCAAACCACTTTCTCATCGCTGCCCATCTGAACAGGTCAAGCTTTTCATTAGAGTTAGGTGCCTTTCCTTACCATCTATGTGATAAGTAGTGTAGCTATCTTCATGGATTTAAAGAGGGTCAGAGAGGACTTCAAATGGGGAGGAGAAAGAAGGGGAGGAGAGCAGAGGGAGAGGGAGGGGAGGGGAAAGGAGAGGGAAGGGAGAGGAGAGGAGAGGAGAGGAGAGGAGAGGAGAGAGAGGAGAGCAGAGGAGAGGAGAGGAGAGGAGAGGAGAATTTATTGACAAGCCTGGCATTTCATGGGGATGGATACCGTAAGATGTAGTGGAATCCATATTGAAGATACTGTAACATCCATGGTTACCTCCTTGCTAAGTATGTTAAGGACTTAAACAAAAGACTGGTATTTGTATTAGTTGGTTTGGGTTTTTTGTTTTGTGGGGTGGTACCCCTACTTTTTCTCCTGGGGTGCTCTTGAGCAGGGAGAAATGAGGAATATGTAGATAGAAATATAGAGGGGAGAGACAGTTAGAAACATAGGATAGCCTTGGGAGGGCCTGGGTCAAAACCCACCAGCCCCTTCTGTCTCTGCTAAAGGGCTTTTAAAGGAATGCCAAGGGGTGGAGTAAAAGACCTCCCTCCCAGCACAGCCAAGTGCAGGCCATCTCAAACACCTGGTGACCATGCACGTGGTCAAGCCATCCCCTAATGCAGCCCTGCTGTGTAAAGCAAGCTCAGATCTCACTAGGAAACCTTTGTGGGCTCCCACAGTTTTGTTTTGTTTTTTATAACTTCTTCTCCTTGAAGAAGAAGGGTCTATATGTCAGAAATCACAGCCCAGCCCTTTACCTGTTTCCTTTTAATAATGTTGACTTGGGTCATTCTCAACTATTTCAGCCAGTGCGTCTTGTCTGATAGTTCTGCTTCTGTGCAAGAAGATATTGACCTCCTTCATTATTTCCCCGCCTTAGGTGTCTGAACACACTCAATTAAGTTGGATCCTCACCTGCATGGTCAGACTGCCTCGATTGCAGCATTTACACCAGTGGAAGGTAAATGCCAGGACATATTAATGGAAAGGAAGGCTTCTGTGTGTTGCTGTGCCAGGACCTAGGAGTCCTGAGTTCACTCGTTACCTTGCTCTGCCACTCACTATTGGCTGGACCAGCATCATTCACCTCTCTACATCACAGTGTTAAGCAAAATATAAAAGGGTTCACCAAGACTCCTTCTGCCTTCAGAACTCTATTTGCTACTTGTTTTATCTATATTTGGATAGACTTGGTGATGACTGTGACCTACTGCATTATAATTAATGAACAATCAGAATCTCTGGAATACTGTTCCCTGATGTTACTTTCCATCTCCACTGGAACTAACAAGCATCCCAGAAAGAAGGTTTTCATTGTGGGGAGAAGAGATAACACTTTTAATATTTAAACAAGTTGAGCCTAGTTCAAATCCACAGAAGAAAATTAAGACTGTTGTTGTAAGAAGTGCCACTAAGAAAGATAAGTTAGATAATTCATAGTGCTTTACTGACATTTACTTTTGCTACTGGATAACTCGAAGTAGATAGCTCTAACTATGTCAACACTAATTTTAGTTTCAGCTACTTTTGAGCATATCTTCTGGGCCATTGGTTTCCTCAAAAGTCATTCCCTAAACTACAGAGAGAGGCCCTCCTACAGTGCCAGTGCCTGGACCTCGTGGTCTGGGTGCATGGGTGCCTCTCTCCCAAAGCCTCACCTTGAAGCCCAACTCCCAGCAGCTGGGAATTTGGGAGGTGGTCAGATGGGAAGGGTGGGTCAGTCATGAGTGGGATTGTTGTTTTAAAGCAAGCCCCTTCACCTCTCTCCCATAGCAAGGAAATAAGGACACAAAAGAAGGCACAACCGATCGGTCTTGGAGGTGGTTGTGGTAAGGGGGTCTCTTTTCTAGCTCTAGTCTTTGTTTTTAATCCTGTACTTCCTGGCATCCAGAACTAGGAAAAAACAAACTTCTGTCCTGTTGTTTACAACAGAAACTGATGTCTTGTGGATGTTCAAAGAACCAGTATTAAATAAGACACTAACGACGATGCTGCAGATTGACCACATGCCGACAATTGGAAACAAAGGTTTTATAGGGTTCACTAACATACTTTAATTTTAGGCAAGGCTTTGCTGTTTTAGTACAACACTATACCACTAATTTCTGACTGAACCTAGTAATTAAGGGTAAAAAGTTCTCTGAGACAGAATTTCAGTATCCTGGGAAGATATGCTAAGGGCAATTCTGATCAGGTCAGTGAGCACAGGAGAAGCATTGTGTGAAGGTCAGGGTTGCTGAGGTCAGGGTTACCTGGAGCGTTGATGGGTAAAGCATCTATGGCACATTAACAGCACTCTAGTAAATACTAGTGTTCTCTACATCACTTCCTTTGTGATTACAAGGACCAATATGCTAATATAAAAACTTCAAGGCTGGAGAATTGGCTCAGGAGTCTTGAGTCTTCCAGCACCCACATTAGGTGGCTCACAGCAGCCTGTGACTCCAACTTTAGGAGATCCTACACCCTCTTTCTGGCCTATGTGGGCACCTACACACATGTGGCATGCACATACACAGACACACACATACACATATAAGTAAATATAAATAAAGATAATAGTGATAATATATCCACAAATTGGGCAGCAAGACAACTCAGCACTAGCCTGGTTCAATTCCTAAAACCCACGGCAGAAGGAGAGAACGGACTCTTCAAAAGTTATCCTCTGACCTCTACATGCAAGCTTCGGCATGTGCCTTCAGTCATGCCAGCATGCACAGGTACAAGAGCACACACACTGAATGAGTAAGTAAGTAAGTAAGTAAGTAAGTAAGTAAGTAAGTAAATAAATAAGTAAACATTTATCTGTAAATTTAATGCAACACAGCTTTCATTTTTTAATCTTTTTTTAACATTTTTATTTATCCTGTGTGGGAGCAGGGTGAGCAGTGGCATGTGGAGGCCAGAGGACAACTTGCTGGAAATTTCTGTTTCCAGAATATGGTCCTGGGGATAGAACTTGGATTGTCAGGCTTTACAGCAAGCACCTTTAACCACTGAGCTGTTTTGCCTGCCCTGGTAGCAGCTTTTCAAAATTTGGGTTATTTTGTTTCTTTTCACAAATTACTCTTCTCTAAATTAATCTTCTATGAACTTCACCCAGTAACATTTGTGATAAGGGGCAGAGTTGAGTCCTGTTAACTTTGAGAAATATAATTTTGTAATGATTTCTGAACTTAGCTGATTTAGAATCTAGAAAATCCCTTTGTCCTCAGTGAAACAGAGGTGGTTGATACAGGATCCCTCCTGGGGCAAGAGACCATGTGTGCAACTCAGTGGTAAAGCTTGGGTGGGCTTTGCCCCAGCTCCAAAAATAAAATAACATACAAATGGTAAAAAGTCCCTCTTAGTTCTCCTGGAGCCTGGAGCATGAACATGATAAGCAGCCAGATGATGCTGGAGTTGCTAAAAAGGGACTGAAATAGATGTTATTACAGGTGGCTCCAGATCACACTTTGCTTCCTTTAAAGGTTTCCTAATTGAGCAATATAATCAGGTTCAAATAAGATTTCTTTCTCTCCTCTCCTTGTTTCTACAGACTAAGGCTGCGAAGCAGAAGCATGATGGGACAGTAGGCCTACTCACATACCCAGTACTGCAGGCGGCAGACATTCTGTGCTACAAGTAAGGAGGGAGGCCAGCCTTGGTCTTGTGCTTATGTACTCTCACCCTGAGAAGAGAGGGGCTGTGTGTGTGTGAATGTCCTTTGTTTGTTCATGGCAAGATCTCACTGTGTTGTAGTTGAATTTTTCTCTGGTCCTGCCCAGCCCTACAGATACTGCAGCAGCTTATAAAATAATCATTCAGAAGCTTATATTAATTAAAACTGCTCAGCCATTAGCTCGGGCTTATTGCTGACTAGCTCTTACACTTAAATTAACCCATAATTCTTATTTATGTTTAGCCATGTGGCTTGGTACCTTTTCTCAGCTTTGCCTTCACATCTTGCTTCCTCTGTGTCTGGCTGGAGACTCCTGACTCAGCCTTCCTGATCCCAGAATTCTCCTCTCTGCTTATCCCTCCTATACTATACTTCCTGCCTGGCTACTGGCCAATCAGCATTTTATTTATCAACCAAATCAGAGCAACACACATTCACAGCATACAGCACGACATTCCCATCACTGCGTAGCCCAGGCTCCATGTGAATGTGTGCAGAAATTGCAGGCATGTGCCACACAATAGTTTCTTTAACTCTTCAGGAGAAGGTTGGACTTGTGGAGAAGGAGCTACAAAAGGGATCAGATATACCAGTCAGCACGGCATACTAAATCTGTAATGCTAGTGCTATTTGGATCTAGTGCAGAGTGCCTACTATGTGCTGGGGACCTTTCTAAGTCATCTCTGTGTGTGAACCCTAACAGCCTTGTAAAACTGATCACCGTTGCCCCTATTCTTCAGAAGAGGAAGCCAAGACACAGAGTGGTCAGCAGCAAATCCAGAGTCACAGGAGCTAGTAAGATGTGGAGCCAGGATCCGAGTCCTGGGGGTGTTCCCAGGCTAAGATCAGGCAGGCTTGTTGCTTTGAGTCTCCGGTGGCATGCTAGATGGCAGGGACCAGAAGTAGGTAGTCACTCGAACTGCTCATCGTGTGGCCAGGAAGCAAAAGAGGAGAGGAGAAGGGAAGGGGAGGGGAAGGGAGAAGACGATGAGATAGAAGGAGGAAGGGAGGACGGTGGGCAAGAACAGGCAGAACACTAATCTCTAGTGGCTAATCTGTAAAGGTGATACTAATACATAATAATAAGAATCTCTAATGGTGGAGTGTGGGCTCTCTGCCTACGTCTGTTTTGTTTTGTTTTTTTCTAGTGGGAACTGAACTTAGGGCCTCATGCCTGCTAGACAGGCACCCTACCACAGTCCCATTTTTGTGTTTGGCTTCTGACGCAGGGTTTGGCCCAGTTGTTCAGACTGGCCTTGAGTTCACACAGGCTTCAAATGTGTGTTCCTCTTGCCTCAGCCCCTGGGTAGCTGGACACAGCCTGTGTCCAGGTCCCGCTCTGAGTTTATTTCTCTGTGCTGCTGTTTCCTGCGTGCTTCTCATGCTGTTTGGTGACATCAGCGAGCTGAAGGAGTGGGGAGGCGGGAAGGGGTGGTGTTAAGTGGTTAGCATGCTCCTTAGTTTGGTGAAACTAACACAGGCTTAATTTTTCCAACTCTGTGGTTTCTCAGACAGATTAGTCTCTATTATAGATTCGAGCAATCTTAATACATAATTGGTTTCTTTTCCTTAAGTTGAGAAAGTTCATCTTCTCACCACTTCCCTTCCATGTATCTGATTTGCCAGCAGCACTATCTGTGCACTCTGGGACCGGTAATGATGTAACGTCGTCATTGTGGAGCTGTGCCCATTGATGGGAGAGCTCATGTAGCTATCAAGGTGCATAGTCTTCATGGAAGTGCTGACTGATGATTGAGGACAGTGTGTTGCTTACAGTGACATGCATATTAGAACTCAATGCTTATTTCTGGGATTTTTCATGTATGTTTTTGGGCTTCAGTTGATTTTAGGTAACTGATGCTGCAAAAATTAAAACTGTTAACTGGGTGATGGTAGCACACTCCTTTAATCCCATCACTCGGGAGGCAGAGGCAGGTGGATCTCTGTGAGTGCAAAGCCAGCATAGTCTACAGAGTGAGTTCCAGGACAGCCAAGGCTACATAGAGAGACCCTGTCTTGGAAAAAACAAAAACAAAAAACAAAAAAATTAAAAGTGTGGCAAGAGGCAACTGATATATATTCTTATCAGTTGTCCAAAATCCATTGGCAAAATGATATTGCAGTCTTTTTATTTACAAATTAGAAGAACAAGGACACCTCTGAGAGTTATTGAGCAAATTGTATAGGATTGATAGCACCTGATACAGACTCTGGTTTGTAGATATAGGAGGACACTGTTAGAAAACTGGCATTAGTGAAGCAGCTTCCTAAGATCTCAAAGCATGTTTCGCATGTTGCCATTTTTAGAGTCAAGTCTGAGGTTGGGAATGTCCTCATATTGTACATGAAACTGTAAGTGGTTCACATGTGGCAGGTAAACATAAAAGTTTTCTACTGGCTTCCTCTCTGTCTCAGTCTACCTCCAACATCAGCAGGATTCGCTTATAAAAGTATTTAGTGTTTAGTCCAAAATAGGCATTTCTGTCTTCAAGTTGATGGTCTCCTTCCTTAGCCTGGAAATTACCTGCCAGATCTAATGCCAGGATTGGGTTACAGATGTGGACATCTGCATGCTCCCTTTTCTAAGAAAAACAGCCCAGTGTTCTCTTCTGTCTAGTCTCAGGCTAGACCGCCTGTGCAGTTGGGAGTATTTTCTGTTTGTTTTTGTTTTGTTTCACGTACTTCTGTATTTGGGAAAAAGTCATGGCCAGAATGTCTAGGAATATTTATATTATAAACATAGGTAGGTTGATAGATTGAAGGATGGGTAAAATATCTGTGTTTTCTATCCCCCAGAAAGTCTGTGTGGCCTTTGCATAAAAGGCTGGTGTTAAGTTAAATACAGGCTTTGTATTTGCTTTTGTCAAGGTCAGCATTAGAATGCGTGGTATAGTGAGCCAGAGAACACCACTAGGAAAGGAATGGAGAAGCAGCTTCAGATAGGCTTATAAAAGACATGTGTAATTGTTTCCATAGGAGTTGTTTAAGGAACTCAGGAATGGAGAGCTGAGATTATCTTACTCAGAGAGCATGATAAATAACAGAAATTTAAGTCAAGCCTGGAGGTGCAGGTCTGTGATTCCAGCTGTTTATCAGTCTGGGCAGGAAGGTCACAAGTTCAAGGCTAGCCTGAGTGACTTAGTGAGACCCTGTCCCAAAATAAAAGTAAAAAGAGAGTAGGTGATGTAGCTCAGTAGTAGAGAGCTTACCTAGTGTGTATGAAGCCCTAGGTTCAGTCTCTAGCACCACCAAAATAATAATGATAATAATAGAAGATACATGAAGACAGAACACTCAAAAATAGCGGAAGTTCTTAATTTTTATTTATACATTCCTTAATTATCTGAATGCCTAATTTTATTTAGCTAGCCATCAGAGGACCAGAACGCCTGCTGCTAGATAATGTCTTCTAGACATGACAGGGAAGTTTTACCCATGACATCTCAACAATATGGTCACCTAAACAGGACCTGCATAATGACGACACCAGATGACATACCAATGTGAATGGGAGAAATCCTAGATGGCTTCAACCGCAGGTGAAGAGCTCTAGCCAGTTAATGGCTTCTCAGGGAGGCGGAATCAGTCTTCCCGTGGACATGCCCCCTGATAGTTTCCAATCCCAGCTGGTCAGTCCTAAACACATATACATAGTAGCAACACTAAATGGAATCAGTTGGGAGGGAGGGTGTGTGTGTGTCTGTCTGTCTGTCTGTCTGTATGTGTGTGTGTGTGTGTAACAATAATTATAGAAGAAGAGGTCATGAGTTTATGAGAGAGCTGAGGTGGACATGGGAAGAGTTGGGGGAGAAGGAAGAGTAGAAATGATGTAAATATAATACTCAATGAAATTCTCAGAAACATAAATAGCTAGCCACACATTAAGTAAATATTTATTTTTCTTTATTTTTGTTTCTCCTCCTATATACATATACATATATATAGAGATACACACAGTGTATTTATTATATTCAGCAGGTATATATGCAATGCAACAATTCTAGGTGTGCCACTTTACATGCCCTTGAAGGGAAGACTGACAAGGTTTGAGCAGTGTTTTCCTAGAGCATTCTAATAACTGATAGATACGTGGCATCCAAATTCTCATGGCGGCTCTCTAAGATAGGTGGGTGATATCTCTATTTATAAGACAGGTGGGTGATATCCCCATCTATAAGATAGGTGGGCGAGCTGGGCAGTGGTGGCACACGCCTTTGATCCCAGCACTCGGGAGCTAGAGGCAGGTTTATCTTTGTGAGTTCAAGGCCAGCCTGGTCTATAGAGTGAGATCCAGGAAAGGTGCAAAGCTACACAGAGAAACCCTGTCTCGAAAACCAAGAAAAAAAAAAAAAGATAGGTAAGCAATGTCCCCATCTATAAGATGGGTGGGTGATATCCCTCCCCATTTTCCACATGAAAAAATTAGCTTTCAGGTCGAGGTAGTGTAGTGTCTGAGCACTTCCCTAGTGTGTGTGAAGTACCACCAACACTACTAATAAATAGTAACAATAAATAATTGTTAAATTTTAAAAAGAGAGAAGTAACTCTCAGGGGAAATATGATAATTTTGCATAGACAGAGTGATCACCTCACTAATCAGGTTATGTATGCTTCCCAAGAATTTGAGCTGAGAAACAGGAGAAACGGCCAAGACTGTAAATCGGAAGATAAGATGGGCCTAGTGAACATGCTCAGCAGGGCAGGGCACTCACCTCCAAGCCTGACAACCTAAGGACAAGCCTAAGAGCCCACATAGAAGGAGAGCATTGACTCCCACAAGCTGTTTTCTGACCACAAGCATGCTATGCATACACACACACACACACACAGAGAGAGAGAGAGAGAGAGAGAGAGAGAGAGAGAGAGAGAGAGAGAGAGAGAGAGAGAAAATAAATGTTTTAAAAAAGAGAGAGAGAGAAGTCTGTAATGACACAGGAGAATGAGGAGGTGGGCCTTTAAAAACTGTAAGTAGAAAACCAAACTGTCAGCCAGCTTTCTTTTGCGGTGACAAAATACCTGTGGTAAGTCAGTGTTGGCTCAGGTGTCAGGGATCTCGGCCCATGATTGGTTGGCTTCATTGCTTTGGGTCTGGAGTGAGGCAGGATGTCATAGTGGAAACATATGGTGGGACAAAGCTGCTTTATTTCATGGTGACCAAAAACAGGTATAGGGAGGCAGACCAGGGTCCCCAAATCCCCTTCAAGGGCCACACCCCAGTGACCTGATTTCTTTCTAAGCAGGCCCAGCTCCTGAGTGGTTCCACATCTCCCAGTAGCACCAAAGACTGGGACTAAGCCTTTAGCACGTGGTCTCTGGGGGACATTTAAAGTACAAAGGAAGCCAAGAAACAAACAAACAAAAAAAATGTAGACGGAAGAATAAGTGGCCTGGGATTTCAGTTCAGTGGTTTCCGCTTCCAGGAGAGTCGTCCTGCTGCTGTCTGAGGGTGGAAGTGTCGCTCCTGGGAGTAAGCGTTTCTAGAGCAGGTCTCAAAATCATAGGGTTCCTAAACTTCGAGTGAGCCCAGGATGTCTGTCCTGGGGTCTTCCGAGGTCATGAAAGCTGCTGCCCCATGGTGTTCCAGCCTACTGCCCACACAGGCAGTTCTTCTCTGTCTTTCTGGAATAGCTAGAGGGCATAGTGCTCCATCAAACCAAACTCCCTCGGGAGGCAGTCTGGGCCCCGGAAACTGGGAGCTCGAAGAGAGCGGAGTGAACCGTGATTGACAACAAACAAGCCAGTATGTGCTCCACCAAGAGTAAGAAGCTGTCTATGTATTTTAAGGACCAAGTGAAGTGGGTGTCACCAGTGCTTTCTAAAGGAAACCTTAAATTCGAGGATGGATTTAAGGAGAACAGCAGCTGGGAAGTCTGTCCAGAGGCCATTTCTCCAGCCTAGAGCATGATAGTGACGGAAAGAAAAAGACCTACGACTTCACAGTAGATCAAATATGTACGAGTGATGTGTCGGGGGTAACCACACGTTTACTGTGGTGTTGCCCTGCTTAAGGTGGGCAGTGCTGGGAGAGGACTAGTGAGAAGTGACAGTTCCACTCAGTTTCTAACGAGTGTCAGTATCTAAAAGTAATTGCTGTAATGAAGAGTCAATGCAGCGTGTCCAGTAACAATCAGTGAGGGGGAACCGACCCTTCTTGACAGTACAGACAACCCCAAGCCCCTTCCCCAGCCCGCTGAGTAAAGGCAACAGTTCTGAAACCTCACAGGCACAGCCAAGCAAGGAGGGAAAAGCAGGTTCCACATAGGCAACGATCATTCATCTGGACACTAATGCTGACAAAGGGGTGGGACGGAGCCCCAGAAAACTTCGAGGCAATAAGGATCGAAGCAAAAGAAAAAAAAACGGTTCAGTCACCAAAGAAGAAGATCAGAGGCATTATTATGTGACAGAAGTTATAACAATCAAAATTATGAAAGACTTTTGTTTTATGTTGTGTCTGAGAAAGCACAGCCAGGGTGAGAGGGAATAAAAGGAAGGGGAGAAAGAGTGGACGTATTAATATGGATATCATTATGTCGGATATAAATTTTAAAAGGACAGCCCTAAATTATTTGAAGTGAAAGGCAAACTGTGAGGAGAGAGGTTGAAAACGTGAAGAGAATAAGCCCCATAAGTGAGTGGAATCAAAGACAGACTGAATAATGTAAAGTGTGAACTCAAGGGATGAGAAGCAAAGGCCAAGATAAATTACAGGAGGTGAAAGCGGCAGCGGCCGCAGAGGGAAGAGGGACCAGAAACAAACAAACCAAAGTCAGATGCAAATGCCACGTGGAGCAACAAGACCAGGTGAAAAAAATTAAAATGTTTTTAATCCTCTCATTAAAAAAAAAAAAATCAAAACCCCACAGAACCGTAAGAAAAGAGTCGGGGATCCGACATGAGGCAAGACGCACACAGCGTCATTGTGGAAACTAAATGTGTTTTCTGTTTAGTGGGGTGGCTTTGTGAGTCTGGAACCATTTTGACATGTGGAAATATTCATTTTGATGTGCTTAAAGTGTATTGATTATGGTAATTGTTTTTTCTGTGTTAGTTGCAGTCCATTGTGATTTCCTATGGGCTACTGTAATTGCTTTTTAACCTGCTCTGTTGGCTAATTTGGGCTGGGGGAGCCAAGGTGACCTCTGCATATGGGCCTCACTATAATTACTAGGTAAGAGTAGCAGCGGAGACCAGCCGAAGAGAAATCGACAAAGGCAGGCCATGTGCTTGTGTACCCCAGAGAGGAGCCCATGCTGAGCAGAGGGGACCGAGTAGCCATGCCACTCACTCAGCCACTGGCCTTCGGCTCCGGCTCCGGTGCCTTTAGCTCTCCCGGCCCTCTGCAGCTTCCCCGATCTACTTTTGCTGACCTCAGAAATGGAGGAAGCACTTCCTGATTCACGCCTTCACCTTGTCACTCACTTTCTGTTTTTCCTATGGCGGAGTTCTCAGAAGTCCTATAAAATAGATTATATTTGGGAGTCGCCTGTCGGTCTCACGTATACTTTGTACCCGAGTCTGGATTGTCACTGGGTCTATGGCCACCCTGGGTTGAGCATTGGGATTTCTGTTTTCTCAATGGGTCAGTTGGCCATTAAAATAAAGATGACCTTATTTGAGAAATCAGTATGACTCCCATAAGGCCATATACGTCTCTCTCTTGACATTCTGTCCTTCATCGTATCAAACATTAGCGGGTAGTTATCATATCATTTGCGTCCATATATTGAGCCTTTATTATCAGGAGCTCCCCCTTGGTAACCATAGAAACAGCTGGAAGAGGATAGTTCCATCATTATCTCAGTTTACAGACGGATTGAAGGCTTGGGAAGAGGGAGAAACTCGAGATGGTAACTCACTGCTTCTTCCAAATTAAATCGGAAGCTGTAGCTCTGCTAGCAAACCTAACCCCACAGCCAAGCATTTAACATTGAAATCACCTGTCTCCACTCACGGGCATGCTTCCCAGATTCCACCCCAGGATTCCATGCTTTGAAGTGCACGTGCAGGAATGAGAACATCATAAATAGATTTCTCTACGTTCTGAGTGGGGTTTTTTCACATTCTCATTTCTTAATGAAGACACATTTTTAGATAAAAGTCAAGTTTCCTTAGTTCTTTTTCTCAAATCATTTTCTTCCCTCTAAAAGCAGCTACAGCGATAAAGGGGGTTTGGGTATGTCTTGTTTTTCCCCTTCTTTCTTATCATCATGATCATCATTGCTATCTGTCTTTCAGTCCTGGAGATTCAGCCATGTTCCTTAAACGTATGAGGCAAGTGCTGAATCACTGAACCACAGCTTCAGCCTTTACCAGGTTGCTCTAATCGTTACAGACCTGTGCATCTATGAAAATAGGTTTTTGCATTTGAATGTATACTTTCATAGTTTACATAAATGTCAGTGTAGTCCTCACATGCTCTGCAGTTTGCTTTCTTTGGGCCACGTCGACTTTAAGATCCATCTATGTTATACTTTGAGATTTTCATTTAAGTTCCCAGGGCCTATTAACTGCCCTCCCGTTACAGTGACTTGAAAATGAAGAAGCATATTGCCCAAAGATCTCAAATCATTTCTTGTTTGATGAGGAGGGAAACCTCTGGCCGGAAGAGCTGTCTGCCATCTCTAATTTGAAGGCTGGGTGGGGGTATCTTTCAAGTGTGAGCCGCAGCTCTGAGGTGAAAGCATCTGGTCTAGGCTGGAGTAATCTGTGCTGGCTGGGTGAGGGATGAGGAGAGGCTTTTAAACACAATTATGCACAGCGCATGTGCTATGGAAGATGCCACGGCTCCCTCCCGGCAAGATCCCGTCATGCTGGTGTTGATGGCTGCGCTCCTCTGCGATGGGCGAAACAGAACCAGAGTAGACAAACATCTCTCCAGCATTTGTCTGACACACAGATAAAGACTCGGGTCTCGGTGCTCCCTCTGTAGTTGGTGAACATTTGTGGAACACCAATAGTGAAGCAGACACAGGACATGCAGCTGCTTGCAATACTGTTTCCGGCTAAGAAGGAGCCTTGGTGAGTTTTTCTGTCTGTGTTTTATTAAAGGTCCACACACGTTCCTGTCGGGGAGGATCAAGTCCAGCACATGGAACTTGTTCAGGATCTAGCTCGAAGTTTCAACCAGAAGTATGGGGAGTTGTTTCCATTGCCCAAGTCCATTCTCAGTAAGTGACAAGTGGGTGGTTATGACATCTGGGCACACACTGAAGAGTCAGTGGACTGGAGACCTGGAACTTCGATGGGACTAAATTTGGGATTCTTAACTGGAATCCTTGTTGTTTGGGGTTATGTGGGACTAGGAGATGATATTGGAGTCTAGAAAACATTAAAAAAAAAAAAAAATGATGAGATGGGCTGTGGCGGCACACACCTTTAATTCCAGCGCTAAGGAGGCAGAGGCAGAGGCAGGTGGATCTCTGTGAGTTCCAGGCCAGCCAGGTCTACAGAGTGAGTTCCAGGACAGGCTCCAAAGCTACACAGAGAAACCCTGTCTCAAAAAGGAAAAACAGAATTGTAAAATATGGGAGAAACTTTTAAAAAAAAATCATAATTTTAGTTTCTAAAATATATGTCAATAGATTATATAAAACAAGATTTGATTTGATAGAGCAAATTACATGCCCTATTTTACACATTGGCCAACTAAGGCTCAGCAAAGCTCACTCTGTGTTCAAGTCACATGTCCAGTTGATCCCAAAGCCTCACCCTTCCTTAACATTCACAGTCAGACAAATGTCAGGAGAATGAGAAGTGCTCAGTCCTAGTCCAGACAAAATGAGGAAGAACGGATGATCCCCAAAGGTGGTTTTCCGAGATGAGCAGAAGGGATGGGGCAGTGCATCTGAAATGCCAGCCTCGGCTCTGCTAGGGTGTCTCACGCGTTGAAGTCAGCCTCCTTTTTAGCAAACAGGATTTCTGTTGCTGTTTTACCCACTTCAGTCTTATCTTTAATAGCCATAAACAAAGCAGGTATCAATAACACTGGTGTATGGAACATAGCTTAACACCCCCCTCTGTGTGTGTGTGTTTCTATGACTGTGTGTATGTGTGTGTGCATGTGCCTGTAAATATATAATTCTGTGTAGAGATGTGGAAGGATTGTCACAGATGGTTAAATGCAGCATTCCTACAGCAAGGTGGGAAGTGGAGGCAGGAGAATGGCCAGCTAGCCTAGGGGATGCTGCATAGTGGCGGAAAAAAAGAGATAACCTGCCTCAAAACTAAGTGGATGACAAAAACAGATTCCCAGAAGTCGCCCCCTGGCCTTAAATTCTCCATGGCACCTATGTATCTGTGCACACATCCACACACACACACCACACAAGTTTTTAAAAATATAGATTGTGTTCACAGAGCCATCTTGGCACTCGCCGTGCAAGTCTGGTGACCTGGGTTCCATCCCTGGAGCCCACAAGTGTGCACAGCATAGGCAGTATATATAACCAGCATAATTCCATTTGTGCCAGTTACACACTGGATGAATCACTACCAATGCATGATGTGGACATTGCATTATCAAGACCTGTTTCTGGTGTCTTTACTTCCACATTTGATAAACTGCTCAGACTCTCCAAGATGAAGATGTGCCATTTGTGCGATCAGATAATATCTCTGGTGTTGTTGGTGTCTTCGAGATCTAGACTGTAACATTCTTGATGACTTGTCTTCTTTTCACTAGCATCCATGAAGAAAGTGAAATCCCTCCGTGATCCCTCTGCCAAGATGTCAAAATCGGACCCCGACAAACTGGCAACTGTTGGAATAACAGACAGCCCGGAGGAGATCGTGAAGAAATTCCGCAAGGCTATGACAGACTTCACATCGGAGGTCACCTACGAGCCGGACAGCAGAGCTGGCGTCTCCAACATGGTGGAGATCCATGCCGCGGTGTCAGGTCTCTCTGTGGAGGAGGTGGTGCGCAGGAGCGCGGGCCTGGACACGGCGCGCTATAAGCTGCTGGTGGCGGATGCTGTGATCGAGAAGTTTGCTCCAATCAGGAGAGAAATTGAGAGACTGAAAATGGATAAGGACTATTTAAAGAAGGTTTTACGTGTTGGATCTGCAAAAGCCAAAGAATTAGCCTATCCTGTGTTGGAGGAGGTGAAGAAATTGGTGGGGATTCTGTAGGAAAGCCAGCCAGTCACCTGCACTCCAGTCAAGACAACTTTCCTCTGGCAGATTTCAGTCTGTACATATTTGGTTTGATGCGTGCTTCCAGTCGATGTTCCAATTTCCATCAGCAAATACTGTTATCAGGAGAGCTGAAGCAGGCACAGCTCTCTGCACCCCGGTTAACTGAGGCACCGTTTTGGGGGATCTTAAGTATTCCCACATACTTGACAGCTAAACAATAACTGAGCTATGATGTGTCGCTGAAGTTTTTTCCGGTCCTGCCCAGCCCCACAGACCCCACAAGCCACTTATAAAATAATCACTCAGAAGCTTATATTAATTAAAACTGCTTGGCCATTAGCTCAGGCCTGCCACTGACTAGTTCTTACATTTAAACTAACCCATTTCTGTTCATCTATATGTCGCCACGTTTTTGTGGCTTTACCTGTGTGCCATTACATGCTGCTCCCTGGATGGCAAGCTGGCATCTCCTGACTCAGCCTTCCAGCCTTCCCACAATTCTCCTTGTCTGTTTATCCCATCTTTACTTTCTGCCTGACTACTGGCCAATCAGCATTTTATTTATCAACCAATCAGAGCAACACATTTACAACATATAGAGCAATATCCATAGCAATGATGTGTGCTTATTTGTGCCATCTTTACTGTGACAGGTGCACTTTGTCTATCTCTAAACCCTTTTTAAAGCTGCACACAGAGGTCCTCTGCTGTAATCATGAATCTGGTAGTTTGGGAGTTCTTCAAAACAGGTTGATTCTTACAGTTTATGTGTCACTGAGATGATGTTTGTCCTCAAGTATTTGAGCGACTTAACTTGGGCCAGCAAGGTGGCTCAGGCTCAAGGCACCTGCTGCCAAGTCTGACAGCCTGAGTTCATCCTCAAGACCAGTGTGGTGGAAAGAGAGAATTGACCCGCAAGTTGTCCTCTGACCTCCATTGTGCACCTTGGTATACACACACACATACACACACACACACACACACACACCACCACCACCACCACCAACAACAACAAATAAATAAATAAAAATATAATAATCTAATACAATAATCTACTTAACTTCCGCTTGTTTCCCAAGAAGCCATGCAGGCTTATTCCAGCAAATGTCGGTCCTTAAATTCGGAGATTCAGGAGGTCAGCATCTGAGAGCATTGTATGGCCTCAGTTTCATTTGCTTATCATGCAGAGCCATGTTGTCCCGTCCCCCCCCCCTCCCCCCTTTTTTTGTTTGTTTTTTGTTTTTTGAGACAGGGTTTCTTTGTGTAGCCTTGGCTGTCCTGGATCTCTTTCTGTCGACCAGGCTGGCCTGGAACTCATAGAGATCCTCCTGCCTCTGCCTCCCAAGTGCTGGGATTAAAGGCATGTGCCATCACCGCCTGGCTGGATCATGTTCTTAATAAGCACTTTTATTTTTATACTCATCTCAGTATAGTCTCACCAACCCCTCCCTCTGGCACACGTTGGAGAGGAGTTATATTTTACACATAGTGGAACCAGGGGGCAGAAGGTAGAATTAGCTCGTACAGCGTCACTAAGTAAGAAGCAGACCCAAGAGTGAAGACCTTTCTCCCTACTCCCACAACGAGTGCTTTCTCCCCAGAGGCCCGATGGAGATGGGTACTAACTAGAAAGACAAAGCCTGAAATAGTGATTTTGTTTCTATTAACTCAGCTAGTGATTTTGTTTGTATCAACTCAGCTAGTTGATACAAACAAAACCTCAGAAGTGGGTCCCAAGACCTCGCTTCTAGATGGCAGAGACACCTGCTTGTCTCTGCCGGACTCCAGTGGAAGTGAGGACTGAAGCCCCCGATATTACCAGTGAAGGGAAGCTTCTCATCTTATGTCTGCCCCAGTCTCTAGGAAATAACAAACCACCCAGACATAGATCTGCACTTCCATGTTCACACCTGAAGACAGAAATGGCAGTCCTGGCTTGCACACTGAGGCCTCACATCAAGATTGATTTCGCAAGGACCAGCAAGGTGGTTCAGCAGAAAAGGGCGGTTGATGCCAACCAAGCCTGACTGCCTGAGTTCAGTCCCTGAGATTCACAGAGTAAATGGAGAGAACTGGCTCCCCAAAGCATGCTTTGACTTACACACACACACACACACACACACACACACACACACAGAGAGAGAGAGAGAGACAGAGACAGAGACGAGACAGAGAGAGAGACACCACAATGGCATATACAAGCCTGTCCACATACAAATAAATGTTTGTTTTTTTAATTTTAAGATTTATTTCACAGGACACACCTTTGTCACTTAGACAACTGGGACTAGGAGACATGGCATCCCATTGTCAGGATTAAAACACAAACTTGACTCAGGAGAAAGATACATTTTACCTTTTGTGTTGTTGTTGTTGGGGTGGCATGTTGTTTTCTTAATTGTTTATTTATTAGTGTGTGTATTTGTGTGGGCAGGCTCATGCCAAGGCATGCTACACCTAGCCCGTTATGTGCCATGAGGAAGGAGAGAGACAACACATGGGTATCAAAGATTTTATTAAATCACCACATAAGTGGATCACAAATCAATCAGGGGTGCAGGACAGGGACTCGAGAGCCTTGTTTCTCCTGACAGCCCAAGGAAGGGCAAAACAGGTTTATAAGCATGGAAAATTACAAATACTTGTTGCCAAGTTACGATTATAATTTTCACCAATCAGGATGTAGAGATTAGGGGCTTACTTGAATGTTCCATCATCGTCAACCTTTATACAATGCAAGCCTTTCAGTCCAACCAATCAGATTCATTTGTTCTTTTAGTGGTTAAGAATAGCCATTATGTTTCTAGAGAACTAAAGATGCTTAACAACTATTTGTATGGTTTAGGGAGGAAGTTGATCAGCCATTGGAAAGTTCTCAGTTCGTTTAGGAATCTGAACTTTATTTCACCCTATAGGGTAAAGTATGAAGTCTAAAGTCAAAAAGGCAGTGCTTTAGCCAAGGTGCTTTTGCCTGCTCCCTTCGATATCTGTCAGAGTTGGAGGATGATGTATGGGACCAGTTCTCTCCATCCTTCATGGGGGTTCCAGGGATCAAAGTCAGGTCATAAGGCTTAGCATCAGGTATGTTTCCCTGTTGAGCCTTTTACTGGCCCCTACATTTTATCTTTTAGATCTTTGTCAGAGATGTCTGTAATCTGAGGGCATATCACTGGATAAGTTTCTTCCAAGGATCTTTTTACTTTCATTTTATTTTAATTTTGTTTACATTTGTGTGTGTGTGTGTGTGTGTGTGTGTGTGTGTGTGTATGTGCATGTGCATGTGCATGCACACATGGGTACATGAGCACATGCTCATGTGCGTATACATACCACAATACATGTGTGACGTCAGAAGACAATGTGCTGGAGCTGGTTTTATTCCGTGGGCTCCAGGGGTCAAACTGTCAGGCTTGGCAGCAGGCACCTCTACCTGCTGAAGCATCTCACGAGCACCTTTCACTTGCCCTGTAAAGGAAGCCTGTTAGGAAAACTGGAAATTGTATCTGTCAAACCAGTTGCATGTTTATCTGTGTGGTTTTTACCCCCTGGCAACACTTCCGTCTACCAAGAATTAAAGACAACATGGAAAAGATCTCCAAAAGTGGGGGTGGGAGGAAGCATTAGAACAGGATAACCTCTCTGAGGAGCAAAGTCAGTGCACTGGTAGACTGGAATTGACTGCATCCTGTTATTTAATACTCTTACTGCATAAAGTCTAAATTTGCCATAATAATTAAGATTCTTGCTTAATGCATTAGAGTTCTCCAGGGGAAAAATCAAATAGGACACATAGAAACAGAAAAAAAAAAAAAAAACAGTTTATTGGGGGCTGGAGAATGGTTCAGTGGTTAATGGCATATACTCTTCTTGCCAAGGACATTCGGTTTGGTTCCCAGTACCCATGCTGGGCAGCTCACAACTGCCTGTAACTCTAGCTCTAAGGGAATCTGATATCTCTGGACTTAGCATGCACCTATACTATATGTACACACACACACACACACACACACACACACACACACACACACACACATATATATATATCCTTAAAAAAATTGTTGTATAGATTGGTAAAAAAAAAAAACTGGAGAAAAAAGTCAAAATCATAGTATGTTTGTTATCTTCAATCGTAGGTATCTACTGAGATAGTAGTGTGATCCAGTCCAGATTTAAAGGCTAAATAATCAGTGGTACACTCAGTCCAAGGCTTTCAGAACCTAGAGACTGGGATGGGAGCTCCTGTGTAAGTCCCAGAGTCTGAAGGCCTGGGAACAAACTTTAGCATTTCAAAATGGACCAGCTCAAGGAAAGAACAAGTTGGCCTTTCCCAAGTTTTGAAGTGATCCCTCAATGGATTGGCTGGTGCCTGGCCACATTGACAATGATAAGTCTTTGTTTACTGACTCAGCTTCCAATCTTTTCTAGAAATAACCTTAAATACACCAAAAAGGAAAATAGGAAGTTTTACTAGCTATCTATGCAACGCAAGCTGACACATAATGTCAACTGTTGTACCCAGTCACCTCAAAAAGTCGATCAAAGAACAAAGGCTACAACCTGAATATGTTTTTCACATCTCTTCCCATTTCATTTACAGGCCCAGAAAAAAAAAATTTTTTTTTTTTTGAGACAGGGTCTCTACATAGCCTTGACTGCCCTGGTCCACTATGTAGACCAGGCTGGCCTTGAACTCACAGAAATTCACCTACCTCTGCTTCTTGGATGCTGGGATTAATGACTTGTACCACCATGCTGGTCCAGAGATCTTTTTTAATATAAATGAAGAATTGGAAATAAATACAAATATGGTTGACTTCCAAAGGTAATTTTGGTGGTTTTTTTTTCTTATTTCTTTATGGAGAATGGGAATGGTAAAATGTTTCAGATAGTAGTGGTCAGGCATCTTGGTGCTCTGTAACTCTGCCTACTGACAAACACAATGAGTAGGTTTATCTTCATAGGCACTTCATAAACAGTTATCAGAGTAATGTCAGAAAATAGGCTAGAGACTTCTAAAGAAGTGTGATTTCTGTCCTCCCCACCCCCCAATCCTTCTTGATGCTCACCATAAGCATGGTTATCACAGCACAACTACCAACACTGTTGGGTTCTCACTGTCTATTAGGCACTGTACTAAATGTCTTCTTAAGATGATAAGACATTCCATCACTGTAATTATATAAAGAAAACTTTACTTACTTACTTACTTTACATCCCCACCGCAGCAGACTCCCCTCTCTCGTTCCTTCCCACTCTCTCCCCCTCTCTTTCTCTCCTTCTCCCCTCTAAGTCCACCACTCTTTCATATTCACTCAGAAAGGGGCAGGCTTTCTATGGGCATCTGCAAAGCATGGCATATAAAACCAAGCACCTCCCCCTGTATTCAGGCTGGGCAAGGTAATCCAGCATGAGGAATAGGATCCCAAGAACCAACCAAAGCACCAGGGACAGTCCTGCTCCCATTGCCAGCAGTCCCACAAATAGACCAAGGTACACAACTGTCACACATATGCAGAGGACCTAGGTCAGTCCCATGCAGGCTCTCTGGTTGTTGAAAATCATTTACTTTTGTTTTCTTTCAGTTTTGAGGTTTTAGTCCATGATTGGTTGGTCCATTTTCTTCTGTGCTTGCCTCAGGACAGTGCATCCAGACTACATATGACTAAGGCTGACAGTAAGCTATCTGTCATGGTTGGGAAGTGCACCCAGCATTGTTCAGTTCCTGATAATGGTAGAGACAGGATTCCAACACAACTTCTAAGGGGTAGAACTAGGATCCAGAGTCTTGCAAAGCCACTAGGTCCCCTTGCACAACATGTTCTGGTACACATGACTACTGTGTGTCCTAAAGACAACACTGTTGGATATTTCCATGTAAATTTAAATTAATTAAAATTAAATTTAAAAATCGCTTCCATGTCAGTGTTTTCAAATTCCATATGGCTAGTGGGTGCCAGACAGTGCAGACAGAGGACTTGCCCATCATGGACCTGCTTATTGGACAATGCTGCTGTGAGGCATGGAGTTTACTTGTGATTGAAATAGATCAAAAACATGGAATGGGACTCTTCCTGGAGGGGTCCTCCTGAGGACAGTATAGTTTCTCCATATAGTTTAAAAAAAAACATAATACACTATCAAGCATTATGTATTGCCATACACTGGGAATTAAGTATATTTCAATGCAATATCGCATTTATATCAACCCTAAAGATAGAAATTCTTAATTCCACTATTAAAAGTGAGAAAGCCTACTCAGGGATTTGTACAAAAACCACATGCTTATTATAAGCTTCAAGTTTCTCCTCATTGGGAGTCTGAGGTATATATACCCTGACTAGCAAGCCCTAAGCAGTGGGTTGACCATGCTAGTCCACAGTCTTCTCTCCTGTACTCCATTATATTCTCAGTCCTTATATTTTCCTGTTCTGCCCCCTCTGCTTCTCCTGTTCTTCCTGCTTGTTTCACTGTTCTTATAATTACTCCCAAAAACTTCATTCATACACACAATACAGCCCTTAGCCTTTGTTCCCAGCCAAGTGGCCTGTATCTGTTCAGAGTTAAAAGGAACGCCTGTGCCATGTGGCAGTTCTTGGTCTCCTTAACATGAGGATTCATCTATGTCGTCATTAACTATGTGCTACCCCTGTGTGATCACTTTTTTTCATTCTGTCAACTTGGTGGCTCTTTTGAAATTTTTTGCACAGGAAGAGTCAGTTTCTGCCTGAAACTGATCTGAAAACAGATTGCCTATCATTAGCAATTAGGATTTTCCAGCACCCTGGGGCACAACAGCCTGGAGGCTTTACTGCTTATCATTTTAAGCTCTCATATGTTAACTCTCAACAATCCTGTTTTGTTGATTACTGTAGGGATTGTTTCTTTCTCTAGGAAGGAGACTGGAGTCCAGTTCATTGCAAATTTGTCCTCAGATATGCAGTCCAACACTGTGATCAAGTTTATGATGGTTCTACCTTGTGAGAGCAACGAGGAAAATGTAATACACCTATTATTTAGCAGAAGACACACAGAGAATGCAAGTTAGCAAATGCTGGATCAACTTGGGAGTGAGCAGTTAACACAGATGCTCAGGGGGAAAGATGCCACTTACCAGGGATAGGAGAAAGGATTTTCTTTTCTTTTTTTGTTGTTTGTTTGTTATTATTTTATTTTTTGTGTGAGTGCTTTTCCTTCATGTGTATGTGTCCACTACTTAAATGCTTGATGACCACAGAGGTCAGAAGATGGCATTAGATCCACTGGAACTGGAGTTATAGATGGTTGTGAACCACCATGTGGGTGCTAGGAATCCAACCCAGATCCTCTGTAAGCTATCTCTCCAGCCTGTGTTTCTACATTCCACCATAAGCTTCAGAGCTAAACCACATTCAAACCATGCAAAATGTCACACTCAGTGGTCTTCACATAAATAAAATATTTCATATAATACAACTGTGTCGGTTCTGTAGAATACACTCTTCCCTATAAGCTCTCCACCCTAACCAACATATACATCAGGCCTACAATTATTTTCAAAAGGTATTTCTAAAAAGCAGATGATGTGACTTATGATTCTATTTTGAACTCTGATTTAACAGATTTCACTTTTTTGAGTAATATTTAAAGATACAGGCTCTACCTTGGAAGAAAGCCATGTCCTGTTTTAGGTACATGGATGCTGTGAAGAATAAATGCTGTGTGCTGGCTCTTTCTACAGGGTCTCACCACATTAGGGTGTCCCACAGTAAAGCCCTACGAGCATTGTCAATTCAAATAAATGGGCTATCCCGAGAGTGCCTTGAATTTTCAAAACCTGCTCCCAATAAGAGGGGGTTATGTGATGATTTTTTAAATTAAACTTTGTGAGTTTTCGAGACATGGCAATGGGAGTTAGCCCTGGGGACAGAAGTGCTCTGGTCGTGTACAGTCAGTGAGCACTGTTCCTAAGCACTATTCCAGAAGAAAATGTTTGTACTGGAAAGGAGGTCTACTCATGCTTTAGGATGGTTTCTTCACTGGGTCTCTACAGAGAAAATGAATGAATAATGAGATTCCAAAAGTTGTTGACCTTTTGGCAGATTCTTCTTTGTTATCCCTGCCCTCTTTGCTTGCTGGTGTTCATTCAGCCTCAATCCTGCTCATCTGCAAGCTCAGCTCAGCAACAGTTCTCTGATACATGTGCAGCATGGTCATGAACATCTGCCCCTGGAGCTTCTCACACTCGCTTCTCTTCCCCACATCTAAGATGATGCCAGACCAGGCTACCGCCCTGCTTCTCTTTAACAAGCAAACCAAACAGATACATCCCCAAGGCCAAGAAACCATTCTAGCTGAGCACGTTATAACTCACACACTGCCACTTGTCACCGAAGGGAAGTTTTTTTGTGAAATTTCCGTAGATTATTGCTGTCTTATTATTACTCCCCTGATACTTGATGCTACTGAAATCAAACATGCGTGACCTCTGTGTGGTCATGGTATGTCTGAACTCCTGTGCCCTTCCCACCATTCTATAGCAACTATCCCCATGTACCTCACCTACTCTCAGACCTATGGTCATTTCTGTGCCAGCCACTGTCATGACTTCCATGCCATAGTCTACAACTGGATAACCATCAAACCATCTGTTGTCCCATGTCCATCTATTAAGAAGAGAGTTTTCAGATGCACTGTGATGTGCTGGCCACATTAAAGTCAACAGAGAAGACTGTATTGTTTGATCTGTATCAACACCAAATTAACAACCTCAGTACTGAGTAGTATTAAGCATATTTTTTTTTCTTTTCTCCTTCTAGAAAGAATACATACATGTACACAAAAAGCCTTATTGTATTTACTGCTCAGGTTTTCGCTACTTCATTCAGAGATTTATCATAGGTTTTTAGTAACTGCTAACTCTCTTCGAGCATTCACCCTTCCCTTCTTTCTTGTTAGTAATGGGACCATCTCTCTGAATTTCAGCAGAGCTCTCAGCCCCAGGTAGGCCCTCCATTTCCCAACTTGCAGTGAGGTAAGTGTGATGGCTGTTCTTGGTTATCAATTGATTGCATCTGAAATTAACTAAAACCCCAAAATAGAGGGAAACGCCTGTGAGGGATTTGTGCATAATTTGAAGTGGGAAGGTCTATTTCTAACCCAGATCTTTGAGGTGGGAAGACAAGCCTTTAATCCAGAATTTTTGGGGTGGAAAGACTTATCTCTAATCTGGGCCACATCTTCTGCTGGAAACAGATGTAAGGACATGGAAGAAGGAAGGTTTTGTTGCTTACTGGCTTACTCTGCCTGCTTATAGAATTCAGGACCTCCAGCCCATGGATGAAACCACCCACAATGTGCAGGGGTCCTCCCCTCATCAGTCACTAATTAAGAAAATACCCTAAAGGCTTGCCTACAGCCCAATCTTATGGAAGCAATTTTTTAAAATTCTTCTCTCATGCAATACATACCAACTGCAGTTTCCCCTCCCTCCACGCCTCCCAGGCTTGCCCCACCTTCTCTCCTCTCCTTCACATCCACTCTTCCTCTGTTTCCCCTCAGAAAAGAGCAGGCCTCCTAGGGATATCAACCCAACACAGCATAACCAGTTACAATAAGACTAGGCAAAAACCCTCATGCAAGGGCTGGGTGAAGCAACCCAGTAGGAGGAAAATGATCACAAGATCATGCAAAAGAGTCAGAGACACCCCTTTCCACCCCACTGTTAGAAGTCTCACAAAAACACCAAGCTAAACAACCATAATATATGTGTGTGTGTGTGTGTGTGTGTGTGTGTGTATATATATATATATATATATATATATATAGAGAGAGAGAGAAAGAGAGAGAGAACCAAGCACAGACCCATGCAGGCTCCATGATTACCACTTCAGTCTCTGTGAGCCCCCATGAGCCCTGCTTAGTTGATTCCATGGGCCCTGTTTCCTGGCATCATCCATCTCTCTGCCTCTTACAATTCTTCTCCTGAACCCTCTTCTGTGAGTTTCTCCAGTCTCCAAGGGGAGGAACCCAATGGTGATATCTAATTTTGGCTCTCTCTCTCTGCCTAATGTTTGGCTGTGGGTCTCTGTTGTGGGATATTTGTACACTGTGTGAAGATGTATTTGCTGTGATTGGTGTAATAAAGAGCTGAATGGCCAATAGCTAGACAGGAAGCAGTTAGGCAGGACTTCCAATGACAGAGAAGACTCTGAGAAGAAGAAAGACAGATGCCAAGAGACACAGAAGAAGCAGGATGGGTGGTATGTGACAGAATATAGATTAATAGAAATGGGTTAATTTAAGTTATAAGAACTGGTTAAAGACAAGCCTAAGCTAAGACCAAGCTTTCACAATTAATAGTAAGTGTCTCTATCATTATTTAGGAGCTGGTTGGTGGAAGAGAAAAATACTCTTTATAGGTCTCTACATCTGCTTCAATCAGTTGATGGTGGGAACTTCTCTGATGATGACTGAGCTAGGCACCGACCTGTGACTCTAGCAGAATAGCATTAGGAATAACATTTTATTGATTTTTGTTTCTATCCTAGGTTTCTGGGCTATCCACGTTCTGGGTCCTGGTCATCCAGGCAGTGAGTGTCAGACATGGGCTCCCTTTCATGGCAGTAGGCCCAAATTAGACCAGTCGTTGGTTGGCTACTCCCACAAGTTCTGTCAGAGGCATTTTCTTAATTGAGGCTCCCTCCTCTCAAATGGCTTTTGCTCGTGTCAAGTTGACATAAAACTATCCAACACAACGAATTTGTTCTAGCCAATAGCCAAGAAAATTAAAGGTGACGAGCAACTTCCGGGTCTAATCTTTTACAAAGGAAACTGCTTTTCTTTCTAGAGCAGCACATTTGACTTACTGATAGAAAGCAGAAAAGAAAGATGGAAGGAGTCAGCCCTGCAGCCTCGGTGCCTAGACTCAGTCAGCCCTGCTGCCTCTGTGCCTGTCTTACCACCACGCTGGCTCCACTATATGATTAATAACCTTTGTCACATTTAAGCAGCTTCCTCTTGGGCTCTCTGTGCTACAGTATGCTGGGCGCTAACCATGCTAGTTTCTTGCGTAATGACCCCTCTACAGCTTGTTTTGTTTAACCTTGTGCAGGTAACATTTCTTGTGCTAAGGCAGAGGTCCAGCAACTATGATCCCCAGACCAGATGTGCCAAGGTCTCCTGGGCACATACTTGTTAACTATTCAAATCCTGTCTCCACCTAGAAGCTACCGAATGAGAAACTGGCAATGAAGCTTAGCTATGAGTTTTTAACTTGAGGTGAAATGGATATATAAACATTTAAGAATCACTGTACTGAGGATGAAGTCCCCCCCCCAAAAAAAAAATTAATAAAAGCCAGTTTCTGTCTTCAACATGTTTACATTGGTGAGAGTTAATCAGTCATAAAAACACTTGTTATCTTGACTCTCTGCTATTTCCTGTCTTTTCCTTTTAGAAAAATCAGATTCATTCAGAACAATTTATCTTAGATTGTTTTTGTTTATAAATGTGATTACAGACATTTTAAAACCTAGGGTCATTTGAGTGTATGCAAATCATAAAAGGGGAAATAATTGGTTACAGTTGTAGATAGAGTGAACAGACCCTCGATCCCCAATACTGGAATTAATGAAGAGTTCCTGAAGCCAAGAGAGACAAATAAGAAGAGGTAGTTATTTACACAGTGGGTAGTAAAATTACAGTACTTATTAGCCTGTAAAGAGTTATATGGTCTAGAAATAAAAACAGTTGAGCATGGATTAAATTTATGAGTGAGAAAGTCATAAAATTGTATTAAGCACAAATTGGGAATGTTTGCATTATTTCTGAAAGTGACTGACATGAACATCACAGAAGGAAACTTCTATACCATTCAGTGTTCAGAACTCTAGACCAGACTAGATTAATGTGCAGGTAATGATCTGGAAAGTAGACTGTGTAAGAGTAAAGACTCTTGTGCTTAGCATATTTCATGTAAAATCTCTTCACATTTTAGATTCGACAGATGATTTAATGGAAGGAATACAGTAAATGCAATTCATAAAATAATGGTGTTTTGAGAATAAAGTTATTCTAATGTCATTGTTCTCATTAGCAAGAAACAACTAGATAATTGAAATTATTAAGTAACTCTGCTTTGGTTTGGATAACTGTCCCCCCAAAACTTGTTGGTCCCAGCCCATGGTATTGTTGTGGTATTTATGTAAGAGGTAGAGCTTGGGGGGGGGCAGTGGTCTTCTAGTCATTGGGAGCATGTTCTTGAATAGAATGACAAGAGCCCAATCTCTTCCTCTTTCTCTGCTTTTGTGTCCCAGCCATGAAGTGAACACCTTTTCTCCATATTTCTGCCATGTTGAATTGACTTGCTATAGATCTAATGCTGATGGGTCCAACTGACCATGGACTGAAATTTGCAAAGCTGAGATCCAAAATAAACTTTTCCTCCTTATTCATTGATTATGTCAGATGTTTTCTTACAGTAACAGAAAAGTAACAAACTCAAAACCTAATAAAATGCCTTTATTAGGAGTAGAGAGATGGCTCAGCAATTAAGACCACTGGCTGCTCTTTCAGAGTTCCTGAGTGGTGACTCACAGCCATTTATAATAGGATCTTATGCCCTCTTCTGACATGCAGGTATACATGCAGAGCACTCATACATAAAACATTAATTAATTAATTAATTAATTAATTAATTAATATTTTTAATGTTGTTATTAGCCAGGCAGCGGTGGTGGCTCATGCCTTTAATGCCAGCACTCAGGAGGCAGAGGCAGGAGGATCTCTGTGAGTTGGAGGCTAGTCTAGTCTACAAAGCAAAATTCCAGGGCAGCCAAGACGGCTACACAAAGAAACCCTGTCTGGAAAAACAAAAACAAAACAAAAAGTGCTATTATTAGTATAGTACAAAGCAAAATAATTTTCTGTCTTTAGCATGAGAGCTTTACACTTAGTAAAGATAGAGTAACATATAGAAGTGTTCAGTGAAGAGGGGCTGGAGAGATGGCTCAGTGCATAAGAAGTGTTCTGTGCATCAAAAACTAGCCAAGCAAGGGACAGTCCTTGAATCTAAGCTGTGATAATGACAAGGTGGCAGATAACATTGCCTGGCTTCCTTCTGAACTACACATATGTTAAATTCTCCCACCCACTATTAGGAACTCAAAACTTGCTGTGTGTGTCTGCTATTTGCTGCTACAAATCATTTTAGCCCTGACTTTTTTTTTTTTTAAGTCTTGCAGTGTCATTAAACTACTATCCATTCTGGTAAAATCATGCTGTTTTGTCTCCTTCCTCTACTTCTTTTTCTTTTCAAGAACTTCACCTAAGTTCTTTTCAAAAATATTGTTAATTGCAATCTCTATTCCAAATAATTTGGAGTCAAAAGTATTCCACAGTCTGGAGGCAAGTGAGATTTTTATTGCATTTTTATGGAGAGTGAGTTGAACTTTGTGGGCAGACTAGAGAGGGGCTCCTCTATAAGGCTCTGCCATGCCCCCCTGTTGCACCCCAACAAGCACTCATGTTACAAGAATTATATCTCTGCCCAGGACCATCATGCCTTGGGCACTACCAGGCAGATTAACTCCTTCCTGAGCCTCAAAACCATCCATAGGAGGCCTCATCAGGCTTCCAGAGATATCTGTCTTCTCATAACTTTCAAATACAATCCTGATGTTTGATTTTCTCTTTTGTTCGTTATATCAGAATCATTATCCTCTCCTTATAGATAATCTTTCCCTGATTGCTGTGTTGCCAGCTACCCTGTTTATTGCAGTTTAAGTTTGCACTACATGCTACTATTCTTTCTGCCACTTTTGTATGTACTTACTTTAAGTACCTTTGGGCATAAATTATTGCAAAAAAAAAGTTAGTTTCTCTTTATTTTTGTTTTTGTTTGTTAGAACATTGCAATATGAAGCACACCACAGCACGTAGGATCGATGCAAAAGTGAGGCTTATTGACTGAAAATAACCCTGACTGGAGAGAGGTTAGAAGTTGCCAAGTCAAATGGTTCCAGGGGGCAGAGAAGTGTGCACATGTATTACATCATTTTACAAATGTTTGTTCAGTGCCTGCTATGTGTGCTGGCCACTATACTAGGCACTGACTGTACAGCAATGAGAAAAAAAAGAGACCAAAGTCTTACCCTTATACTGAGACTATTTGGGGGAGATTGACCCTCTAAAGAGAAAATTACGTTTAAAATGAGTTTGCTGAGTTGGGGTGAGGGGAGCTGGAGAGATGGGTCAGTGATTAAGAGCATTGGTTGCTCTACTAGGAGACCTGGATTTGATTCCCAGAACCCACATGGCAGCTAATAACCCCTTTTATAACTCTAGTTCCAGGGGACCTAACACCCTCTTCTGGCCTCCAAGGGCACCAGACACACACCTGGTGCACAGACATAAATGCAAGCAGAATACCCCCACACACAAAATTTGTGTGTGTGTGTATACATACATACATATATACATTAACTTTCTTCATAAGAAGAGTAAAGTGGGATGCTCAGAAAGTCACCAGGGGTGTGCACATGGAAAAGGGGAACATGAGAACACAGGCAGAAGTCATCCTCAGAGAAAGTCAGACCTGCCTATAAATTAATCTCAGACTTCTAGCCTCCACAACTGTGAAACAATGTCAAACCACCCAGCCTATAATATTTTGTTATGGGAGCCCTGGCAAACTAATACAGAGTGTGCTTTTTTAAAAGGTAGAGTTGCAAATAAAGTGACTCCAAGCATGTTCTCTATCCCCATAGATCAGTGTCTTGTTCAGCCATCATCAGCTTCCTCCTGCAGTAGATGGACACAAATACAGACACCCACAACTGGGCAATGTGCAAAGAGTGAGAGACTTTGGAACACTCAGTCTTAAATGGAATGTCTCTATCAAATCCCTACCTTCAGGGCTTAGGGAACTCTGCAGAAAAGGAGGGAGAAAGACTGTGAGAGCCAGAGGGATGGAAGATAGCAAGGGAGCATGCCTCATAGACACAACAGGACTAGCACACATAAACTCAAGGAGACAGTGACAGCATGCACAGAGCCTGCATAGATCTGAGCAAGATGGGGTCCCAACACTGAGAGGGGAAATGGACACAAAGCCCCATCCCTAACTGAGAAGCCATTTTCAACTGATAAGCACTCAAAAAGGAAAACTTAGGGCAGAGGAGCTTTTTTTTTGGGGGGGGGGGAACTAGCTCACAAAAAAATGATATGGAGACTTATTATTAATTATGAAAGCTTGATCTGTAGCTTAGGCTTGTCCCACTAACTCTTCTAACTTAATTTAACCCATTTATATTAATCTCTGTTTTGCCTCTCTTTCATCTTTCACCTCCTGTTTCCTCTCTGTGTCCTCTGGCGTCTCTCTCTCCTCAATTCATCTCCTCTTCTCTCTGCCTGGAAGTCCTGCCTAACCTCTTCCTGCCTAGCTATTATTGGCCATTCAGTTCTTTATTAAACCAATCAGAAGGCACCTCGGCAAAGACACATCTTCTCAGGGTACATAGAAATTATTCCTCAACAACTTAGTTTTCTCCTATGGAGTCTCACTAGATAGACAGATCATGGCCAGCAGTAGATGGCCAACACCAAATGAACTCAACAGTGGTTTTAGAGGCTGTGTTGTTTTGTTATGTTTTTTACCTTACAGATCTTTTTTTATGCTTGGTGGTTTTGTATTTTTATGGGATTTCTGTGTCTGCAAATGTGTCTTTCTTGCGCTTTTTTTTTTACTCTTTTTTTCTGTTTGTTCTTATTTTTAAATGCCTATTTGTTTTCTAATGGGAGAGAAAAAAAGAAAGGGTATGATGAATTTGGGTAAGTGAGGAAGTGGGAAGGATCTGGGAAGAGTTGGGAGAGGGAAAATCATAATTAGAATATATTGTATGGGAAAATCTATTTTGCTTCTTAAAAAGGAAATAAAAGATAAAAAAGAGATGTGCAAACATTGTTTTAAAATGTATGGAGAAGGTTAAATGGGGTGAGGAAGACAGGAGTGTAATATCTGGGAGAAAATGCTGCCAGCCAGCAGAACAGCAAACACAGGGCCTTGAAGTAGAAGCACACTTGACTTATCTACAGAGAGAGAAGGAAGCTGCTGTGGTTAGAAGAGAGCAAAAGAGAAGGAATGTGACGGGGGCCGGGGGGTGAGGTCAGAGGAGAAAAGTAGCGAGGCTAAGGCTGTGTGGGCCATTGGAAGGATGTCCGGCTTTGTTGTATAGCATATGGAATTGAGAAACTGTGGCTGGCCAAAGTTATGAAAGGTTCATGCTGGCCGTTGTTGGGAAATAGATTGTAAAGGTCAAAGATGGAAGCAGGGAGACCAGATATGCTACTTTAATTTTAATCATCAGTGCAAGAATGAAGTGGTCAACAGATAAAGTCAAATTTACAAAATGCTTTTAACGTAGAACAGAAAAGATTTGCTGATAGGTTTGGTTGTGATATGAGAGAGAGAGAGAGAGAGAGAGAGAGAGAGAGAGAGAGAGAGAGAGAGAGAGCTCATGATAATTTAAAGGTTTGGCTTTGAGAAGTTAGATGGAACTGCCAACTATTGAAGTAGGAGGAGATTATAAGAGGAATATATCTACAAAGACTGAGACTTCAAGTTGAGCTATTTGGAGATGTTGAGTGGACAAGGGAGCATTTGAAGTCAGAAATCAGGAAGTGATCCAGGTCAGAGACAGTAATTTGTAAATCATTAATAACATTTAAGCCTGGAGATGTTAATGAAATCTCTAAGTGGATGTGTGGACAGAGAAAAATGAAGCCAAAGGACTAAAAGTATACTTAGAAGTATAGGAAATTAGAAAGAACACAGAAAATATACATGTAAAATAAAGCTACTGTGACCAAAGGAGAATAAAGGGAGACTGCCACCCCAAAAACCAAGTGGGAAATCTGTTTTCAGGCAGAAAACTAGTCCAAAATAAGTAGGGAAGAGCTGTAAATTCAATGATGTGGGAGTCACTGGAAAACTTGATTAGAATAGTTTGGGCAAATGGTGAGACCAAATTTCTACCAACTGGGGGCAATGAGTGATGTCAATCAGAGCTTGGAATCAAAATTGTAGGCAAAAACAGTTGCTCATGACAAAGTTTGGTTGTGGCAAAAAGTAATCATTGATATAGTAAAGAAAACACTATATGTCTAGAAAAAAGAGGGTCAAAGGCTAGGAGATCTTTTGCTTCAATGTGAAGCCACAGAAAGTATGCCAGGAGACTCTCTGAAGGCCATCCGTGTGAGCCAGAAATAAGGTCTTCAGGAGGTGAGGGAAAGTGGTCTTGCTAGATCATAGGCTCATAGTGTGTGTCCTCAGTTCATGAGATTTTAGGGGAAAGGGGGATAATGAAATGAAGACTCAATGATAATAAAGGAGACACCTCTAAAAGCAACTACCAATGACTGGGCTAGACTCCAGCAGATGATTGCCTCACATCTGGCACCGCCTAGGTAGTGGGCCTGGGCTGGCTCATGAGTATGGATAGAGCCTTTCTTTGGTCTGTATCTTGGAAGATTTGGGTAAGGGCACTCCTAAACCTGTAATTGGCTATTGGGAAACTAATTCTTAACCTATAGATCTTCTGACATCATTTAATTCATGAGCAAGCTTTGGTAAACTTACTATATGTCTCTACTAGTCTGATTCCTATTTTAATATATTTGTCCTGGTTTTCTTTTTGTTATTTTTATTTGTGTGAGGAATTTGGAAAGAGGAAGTCACTTTCAGTTTGGTTCAATTCTGAGATCATCCCAGAACATCTGGGAAACCTCCAAATAGGGATAATATCCTCAAGCAAGCTCATCTCCTAGGATACCTGACATTCCAAGAGGAAGCCTGAACATTAAATTTCACTGAATATGCTCCATTTTAAGCTGAGTGTCATTCTCCAACATGACCAGCTGCCCAATAATATGTAAGATGTTGTTTACAATAAAAGTATTAACAGTGAGTCTCTGATCTCTATATTACAATTTAATGGGGAAGACAAAACTTGAACTCATTAAATGTAATCAGTCACTCACTATCCAGCGTAAGTTAATCTTGCTTTGAAAAAAGTATTAAGCCGGGAAGTGGAGGCGCACGCCTTTAATCCCAGCACTCAGGAGCAGAGCCAAGCAGATCTCTGTGAGTTCAAGGCCAGCCTGCGCTACCAAGTGAGTCCCAGGAAAGGCACAAAGCTACACAGAGAAACCCTGTCTCGAAAAACCAAAAAAAGAAAAAAGAAAAACATATTAGCTCAAGAAATGTATCATGGAAAGATTATTTTTTAAAAACTGAGTTGAATTGAACATCCAGTTCTTTGAGAGCTCCTTTGCTTTTTCTCTTCCCCCAAATTCCACAGGCAAATATTGACTGTGTGTCACCTGTGATGAGTAGGACACTGTATCTGTCTGTCGCAGGGAACCCACCCCACAGTAAACATGGTGAGCTACCCAGGATATTAAAACTGATCAGTAACCTTCACACCCCACGCTCTCTTGGGGGTCGACATCCCTCAGATGTCTCTGTGTGGAACATTCCAGACAAAAAAAAGTTTTTAAAATTACCTATCAATGTCCCTTTCCCCCTCATGACGCGTCTTTTCAATCCTAGTATAAGAAAGTACCTGATGGGCTGAAGAACAAAGGCCCTGGGAGCTGTGCCCTCAAGCTCGGGCTTCCTGTGCCTCGGAAGCCCTCAGCTGGTCCTTAGCAGCAATGATGACATAAAGGAAAATGAATTCAGTCCCTTCATCTTTCTCCTCTTTCTACGGCATGAAGCTAGGGGCCCATAGAGGATCTAATATCAAAAGGAAGAGGCCAATACCACTCCATGGAGAGAAAAAAAAAATAATTACCAAATTTCCTGAATAGTAAACAGCTTTTTTAAAAAGCAGAAGAAAAAGCTCAGGCTTTGATAACTTGGCCCCCGGTCTGCTTGTGAATGCCTTAAGGATTATATCATCAGACTGACTCCAGAAGCCCGTGCTATTGTTTCAAAAAGGAGGAAACCAGGAAGAAGATGGGGGAGAAAGTGGATGGGTCGGGGAATGCTGCCTCTTGGGGAGGAGTTAAATTTTGAAAGTGCCGTTAAAAAGGCTAACGGTGGGAAAGCTGAAAGACAATCTGAACGAATTATCCGAGTCTTCGGACAGCGGGTTTCTCCGCCGTTCCTCCTTTCCTTATGGGATTAATGAAAGCAAGTGGATTCATAATTGTCCTGCCACTGATATCATTAGCTCCAAAGATAAAGCAACCCGAAGTAGCCCGGGGATGTCATTCTGGAAACAATCACTTGGGGGCAGTCTTGTGACTGTTAAATTTCCTGTGTTACCACAGTAGATTTTACTACTCTTTCTCCTTGTAATCGGTTTCTTTATCTGAGGTTGACAGGTGGGTGGGGGGCAAAGGGAAAGGCGGCTTGGGAAATAGGCTTTACACGCTACTGCGTCAGCCAGGTGATGTCACTGGGCTGCTCAGACGGGTGAACAGTCACTTCAGTTTCTCTTTGGGTCTTGGAAACGGGAATTTTCCAAAGCTGAGGAGGCCGGCAGAGTGGGGACCACAGAGCACGGACCCCACAGGGTTAAGGGGTCCGGGTTGGACCTGCATCCCTTAGGCTCCCAGCCCTGCGCTGCGGGGCCTAATCTGTGACTCTCATGACCTAACAGACCTGGTTGTGAAGAGACTCACAGAGACAGTGTGGATCCTAGGACGCTGCTCACTAACTCGCTGAAGTCTGGCAATGGTTTCCCAGACTAAATCTGAGCATCCTGGCCTCCCGGACATTCCGGAGCCTAGCTGGCCTCCCTTGTTGCAGGACCAGGTGGCCAGTGGCGGTGGTGTGAGGAGCGCGAAGCTGACTCCAGCTCTTAGACCACACACCTCAAAACAGTCCAAGACACTACGGGTATCCATACTTTTCTTTCTGGTTTTGTTTCACATCCGAAGGAGTTAATGTCTTAGATCTCTGTGTACCCGGGAGATTAAAATCCATCAAAGAGGCAACATGTGGCCTCTCCCTTGCCCATGAGATGGGAGTGCTGGCCCAGAACCCTAAGACCGGAGAGAAGTTGCCTGTTTGTGTACTTGGGTGTTGGGACATTGCAGAAGAGCTAAGAGCAAAGTAAAACCCGAGAGCCCTAAGAGCAAACAGACAGACCCTCGCTTCCCAAAACCGTGATGGAGACTATCCCAGCGCTGATACGTGAAGGAAAAAACGGCCCCGTGTCTTCTCCCACAGACCTATCACGCAAGATAGGGTGCACCCTCAACAGTCAGGAAGATGGGAAAGGTCAGGGTGAGAACTTAGCTCTGCTGTTGGTCTGGCCTCAGTCTTCAGCACACACTCCTCACCAAGGCCACCTCCAGTCTGCTCCCGCCTTCGAGGTCCATTCAGGGACAACTGCTTTAGAGCTCCCCTTCGGTCCAGCCCGGCCCTTGTGCTGTAGGCTTAGGCCCTTCTAGAAAGGAAAGGGCAATTGTCTGGGGGAAATGTAATAAAAGAGAATAGTTAACGTTGAATGTGATACTTTTCCCCCCTCCAGAAAATTGAGAAGAATGCAACACCAAGTGAGATAGAGGAGCCAAGAGACTCAGCCCTTCTGTGTCTGTAAACAAGATAATGGCTCCCTTGGTGCTGGAGAGGCGAGCATATCCGTACTGAGGAACCGGTTGCGGGCCTCTGGGCCGGCCCGCCTTGAAGCCTCAGACTTGTAGGAGCCTGGAAACTCAGCCGCACGCTAAAGCTTGCTTCAGGCTTCAGCAGGGCCTGGCTAGAAACTCAGCCCCGCAACATTTTTTTTTTCTCCCCCTCTCTCACACCCCCACCGGAGCTCCAAGCAGCTGCAGCCCGCCTGGAACAAAAGCAATTCCTTTCTGAATCTCAAGGACTCTCAAGAGTTGCACGGTCTGCGGTCTGCGCTTTCAACTGCGTTGGGTGCAAACTGAAGGCTAGGCTCTAACGAAGGCTAGGCTCTTCCTGGAAACCAGCAGTGAGAGCTGAGCTGCCCGCTGTGCACAAGGCATCTTTGATTCTGCTGTCACGGCATGGGGCATTCCTGATTCCTACCCCGAAGCAATGGGAGTCTAGACTCCACTCCCCACCTAGGTCCAACGCTCGGAAGCCCACTACTCCCACTACCGGCCTCCCTCGCTGGCCAGCATCTCTTGGTCCTGCTGATGAAGTTCGGCCAAGAGAGAAAGCTCGCAGGTAGAGCTCTCCCGAAGTGGCAGATGCCTGGTTAAGTAACTTTAATGACCCGACACTGCAAAGGGTATGAGCTCGTCCCACCTCCGCGGGTGGAAACGAACCTAAACTAAGTGGTGCAAAGGTTCAGCAAAGGCAAACCTGCTTGATTCACCAGTAAGGTGAAAGAGATTGCTTTCAGCCTGGCTGCGCTGGATGGTGGTTTTCTCCAGAACCTATTTCCCTAGACAAACCTTGGTTAAATGAACCATCAAGGGGGTCGTGTATGCTTTAGAAGGTCCACTGAATCTGTGAAAGGAAAGTCTCCCGTTAGCATGGCCCATGCTTCACTGCTTTCGCCTTAGGAGAACTTTATCTAGCAAGGTGCTGGCTCTTCCGCTGTGCTTGAACCAAACAGGCATCTGAACGAGCTCCAGTGGTATTCAACCTCCACCATCACCTTTGCCTATTAAGGCCGCTATCCACGTCCCACTCTTCCAGCGGCAATGTTTTCCACGGGTAGTTGTGGCTGGCTACTTCTTTACTTGGCCGGGATAGTAGAATTCAATGTTAGAGCCTTGGAATATGTTTGAACTAGCAGATGCCTACACAAAACCCTTTGAGGCTCATCTTCTAGCTCAGTTAGGCAGTCCAAACAAGGATTCCTCACTGGGGAGAATCAATTGGGTTTTTCCACGGAGCCACAAGACAACTAGCTCCTTTGCTTTTCCAGGCTGGTGTCTGCTGCTATGATTATACAGTAATGCAATAAGGCATGTGAAAATTAGCTTTTGTTTGTTTGTTTTTTTGTTTTGACCACAGACATGATATTCCAACATTCTGGAGGTTGAGGCAGGAGCCTGAAGAGTTCAAGCCCAGCCTGAGCTATGTAGTAAGATCTTGACTCAAAAATAAATAAAATAAAGGAAGGAAGAAGTTAGAAGGAAGGAAGGAAGGAAGGAAGGAAGGAAGGAAGGAAGGAAGGAAGCCCTGAAAGAAGAGGAAATAAAAATCTAGTGTTTGGTCAGGTGATACAAAACTTGAAGTTTGGGTAAGTTTAGGAGATCTATAATACAGTGTGGCAACTGTAGTTTTAGTCCTGAAAATTGTTAGGAAATTTTCACCACAAAAATAAGTATATAAGGCAAAGCCACATAAGCCATTTCATGACACATAAGTATTTCATAGTACTACATAAAACCCAGAATTTTTCCAATAACTTTTTGAAACCTAAGTGACATTTTATGTGTATTTGTGGAGTTTCTGGATTTGGGGAACTCTTGTTCAATCCCTTTTCTAAGTTATGTGAGTGGATTTGCAGAGTTGCATGTACATTAGTTTGTCCACGTTTCTGTGTGCATGCATGCTGATGAAGTGTGTAATTGTGGAAACAGCCCTAAATCAATCTTTCCTTCTCTGTGTCATAAGATTTTTTTTAAAAAAAAAATTCACTGATTGCTAGGTTTATTATCCCCAAGCCCCTTAGCACACTCCTAGAGGATCAGCCTTTGGGAAGGGAAAGCATTCATTTAAAGGGGTTTATTTAAATGGTTGCTCAGCATTACCCTCAAAGGTGGGACCTGAAGTTGGAGCCCAAGGCTGCTCCTTTTCTATTTCCACAATGCAGAATAAAATGTGTGAACTCCCAGGGTGTCAACAGCCTTCTTACTGTGTTTCACCCATGTCCCAAAGTGTGAATATTCCCACATCTGAGCCCTGGAACTCTAATAGTTTGGATTCTTGCAAACCTGGAAGAGGCCAGCTTGCAAACTGCTCACTCAGTCTGCTCCACACACACAAATGTATAGGGGACTGAAGTAAAGTGCCCTCTTCTAGTGGTGGGAATCCAATAACAACTGAACAGAGATGTTGCATGCATATCTATTCTGGCTAAAAACAAAACAAAGCAAAACAAAACTTTTTTTTTTAAGACTAAACCTCTGTGTGTTGGGGTGGGGAGGGGGTGATATGCACAGGACAGGGACAGTTTGTTGTTTTTTAAACTATTTTTCTCTTCACTTTTCTATGTCTCAGCAAGGAGATTGGGTCTCTGCAACCAGTTAGGAGCCATTAGACACCCCCACCAAAACCTGTCAACCGGTCAGAAAAACTAAATGACTTACTTTCAACGTATTCCCACGTCCCTTCCAGATCTCATGTTTCTCCAAAGGCTCCTCGGCTGATTTCATCCTGTACACACACCCACCCACATTTTGGTACACACACAGCCCTGTCGGAGGTAGCTGCGTGGGCTTCCCACAGCCTGCAGATAGGCAGGTTGGCTCTGTCTGGGGTCGAACTTCAGTCTCAGCCAGTGTTTATGCAGTGGTTAAAGTTCTCAGGAAAGTCCCCAGCCAGGCCTGCTGCCACCCTCAGCTGGCATACAGATAAGCTCTACCCATCTCTCCAAGACTTTTCTGGAAGGTGTAGTAACAGGAAAGAGGAAGGAAGCAAATGTCTGCTCCTGGGGGCAGAATCCATCTATGGAAGCCAGGAAGACCCAGAAAAACAGTGATACCCACCTTTCCTTTCTACTCTGTTCTCCTTTCCCCAATCTCCCACCCTCCTAGCATTTTGGGAAATCCAAAGACTCGTTAAAGGAACCTTCTATAAAGGGTTTGCCTCTAGATCATCTGCCTGCTTGATCAGCAGAGTGCTCGGGAACAGGAAAAAAAAAAGTGTTCTTAAAACTCCACTTAGATCCAGAAGTGCCAAGGGAAATGTTGTAGCCAGTGACAGAATGCTTCAGACTCTGTGACACCTGAGCTTAGGGGTCCTTCCCTTCATCAGATGAAATGGGGTGGCGGTCAGGACTCAGTGGGGCGGAGAGGAGGTAGAGGGTGAGGCCGCCTCACTTCCCGACCCAAATGCTTACCAGAATGCCAAGCTGCGGCAAGCACTGGCGAAGCCCTTAAGTGAGCATTTCACTTCCACTTTGTTTACCGGGTTAGACCCCAAGACCCCAGAATCTGCTCTGGAAAATGGGCTGGACGCAGAGAAGCTCTGCTAATGAGCCCAGAAGCAGGAAAGCTCTTCCGCTGGGCTTCCTCAAGCACCTGCCCCATCCACATCGGAGGCTAAGACCCGACCCGGAGGAGCGGAGCGTCAGGACTTGCCCCTGCTTTGCTATTTATAATGAAGCAGAGTGGCGACAACCCGAAAAGATCTAGCCCAGGAGCGGGAACCTCTACAGGCTGCAGCCCGCTGCCTTCTAGAAGTACTCCCGGGGCTACTTTTCAGAATACCCCCTTTAAAAAAAAAAAAACGAAACCAAATCCCAACTCAACAGTGTTGAATCAGCTGCTCACTCTACCTGGCCCGGCCCCGACGTGATCTACAGCCCCGATTGCTAACGGTTACCTGGGGACAAATTAAGAAACTGAAAATGCTGAGCTTGAGAAGTCGAATTCCTTACACTATCTGGGGTCGTTAATCACGGAGCAGAAACAGCAAGCAGGAAAGGAGTTGTGTAGTTCTGTGTCTGCAAGGTGTGCAGGTGGCGGGACTCGAAGGTAGAGACAGGCGCACCGGTCCTCCAGGCTCGGGAGGACACTCAGGCCTGCAGTTGACAGGTTCTGGGAACGAATGGGCTGCCCTGTCCCTCATAAATGAGGAATGTACTCTCACTTATGAAGAGACCTGTGTAAAGTCAACTCCGACCCGGTGGCCACAGAGAATCCCGTCTGCACTCTCAGCGGAAGATGGCCCGTTCCTCACCCGAGATGGTGATAAGAATAAAGTTTCGGATTCAGCGAGTCCTCTAGGTGTACCTCTAAGAGTTCCTCTAAGAATGGATTGGGGCTAAGGGTGGTGCACATTGTGGGAAGTCCTGTCCTAGGAATAGTGAAATGTAAAAAGATTTGCAGTGTGTATTGGGGTGGGGGGACGGGGAACGTGTTGTGCAGACCAGAAAGTGGTCTAGGATGATGGGGTTTGGGGGCTAGTATGGTGACAATTGCAACCTAGCGGGGGAAACCTGGGCCTTGGGATCAGTTGTCTAGCCAGGGTCTGGCTGACGGGTTAGCCTCAGGGGCCAGCCACAGACTATGACCTTTTGCTCCTTTTGATCCCAAGAGTCCAGACATCCACCTCCTTCCACCCAAGTTCTTGATGACATGAATCCAACTTCCTGACCTCGCGTCAGTAGTCAGTAGGTAGTGAGACTGTGCTTCTGCCTCAATCTGTGTACGGGGACAGCAGAGGGCTTCCAGTCACAATACAACGTGTATTGAGCTAAAAGGCTTGCCTTGGTCGTCTCCTCTCAGCAGCCCTAGAGCTGCGGGGACAATTTGTTCAGTGACGCTCCAAAGACAATGGAAAGTTCCCGAGTTTTCCTGGACGTGGTGCTCAGGAGGCGGGGCTGGGACCCGCTGACGGCGGTTTCTCCGGCCCCGTCCCCCCTCCCCTGCCCCTCAGCCACCGGGCAGCAGAAGGAGGCAGGCACCCAGCCTACTTCTGCCCCTCGGCCGGCCGGAGGACCTGTGGCTGCCTGGCCCACCACCCCTGCACCTGCCTGGCTGAGGTGAGATGCCCGGCATGGTGAGGGTGGTGCTCACCCGCCAGCGCCCAGCTGCTGGGCTGCCAGGGGCCGATGGCCTCCAGTGACGGGGCGGGAGAAGGGACGGCAGCGGCGGGAGGATGCACCACTGGAGCGGGAAAGCAAGAAGGTTTAGGTGACCCCGATAAGCTCTGAAACTTAGGACTAGTCAACGAAGTTGTAGAGACTGTTTTCCTTACTGAGAAACGAGAGTAATAACATGTTACAGTCCCCTCCCTCCCAAAGGGGCGACAAGTCTCTCTGGTCTGAGGAAAGATCCAGTGGGAGGTTCAGGAGTTATGAATTCCTGGACACGAACGATAGGGAGCACTTTCGGTTGTTTTAATCTACCCTATTTTAGTGGTGTGTGTGGGGGAATACCCATCTCTGAAATTTAAAACATCAGAAGCGGCCACCCAGGAGTCCACTCAGGTCAAGCGCACTGGGACCGAGATCGCTCCTCCGGTCTTTCTCGGAAAGGACACGGCATGCGCTATCAGCGAAACAAGGTCTAGCCCCCCGGCTCTCTGGCGGGCGAGGCCCCAAGGTCGCTAGGAGCTTGGTGGGGATGGAGCGGTCCTAGTGCACGGGATTGCTCGGAGGCAGGTCTGGCTCCGAGCCTTGCCTCGAGGCAGGTCTGCCGGAAGGGCGCGCGGTAAAGAATCCTCTTCTGTGCCATTGGTCCTCGGTCCCCAGATAATTTCCCTAGCAAAATCGGGAGGTGACTAACTTCTCCCGGACCCTCAGTACGATTTGCGGCCAACTTATTCGGTCGCCCAAACTCCCTAATCCTGCGAAGTGCCTGAGCTGCCCGCGAGGCCTCTAGCTCTGGCGACCCGACTACCTGCCCTCCCTGCGTGTGGCTTTCGGGTTGAGAGTGGAAGGGACTGCCCGCGGGTCCCAGGGAAGTCTGGCCTCGCCCGCCCATCAGTACCGCGTAGTCAGTCGCCCAGAAGACTGGGTCACGTGGAGACAAAACTCTAAGGAGAGTCCCGTAACCCTCAGCCCGGAACTGACCCGGGTGGTCCGAATAGCGTGAATCCTAACCTGGTTCTCCCTAGTCCCTCGGGCGGAGCATTTGGCCGAGCTTCGGAAAGCTGACTGGAACCCCTGACAGCTAGATCGGCCCCGGCTTGGCGACCCCGGGGTTTTCGACTATTTGTTGGAGTATTTCGTTAACTGGACAGTTTCAGATCAGTCAGCCCTCTTCCTCTCCCTCACCACGCCCCCTGTGCCCTCAGTGTCCGAGGGCCCTGCAGGAGCCTCGGGGGCTCTGAGCTTAGCGCCGGGAGTTCGGGCGACTCTTAGAGTGCCCAGAACCAAAGCGGAGAACGGCTTCTCTTTTGCGCTGCCCACGAAGTTAGAAGGAAATAGAATTTGAATACTACGGCCCAAATTCGCTGAATGGAACACTTTGAAGTCCAGCAACCATGACCGCTTACCACCCCCCCCTACACACACACACACACACACACACACACACACACACACACACACTCCCAGATGCACCAGAAACAGACACTTTGATCCCTCAAAGCAGCAATTTATATTTCTTTAATTTTTTTTCTGTTAAAAAATGATTGGGCTGGGGGAAAATAACGTAATTCTGTGGGTGCAGATCCGAGAAGAGCTTCCAGGCCCAGGCTGTTTACTGAGGGTCCAGGGCACCAGGCACATCTGTTCACCCGGGTTTGACTGCCGCTCATACCTCCCTGCGAATGAATTTTTATTCTCCGCTCCAGGAGGACCGGTGGTGTGATTCACCCTCAGGCAGGAAGCTAGGTTTTATTTGTCTTTGACCGTGACATTCGGGGAGACCTTCACGTGTGGAGGGGTGGGGTGAGGAACTTGAAGAAAGGCTAAACCTGAATTGAAGGAGAGCTGAGGGACAGTCAGAGTTCAGAGCACTTCTTCCTTGGAGGGGAGGGTTAGGGCACGGGTTACGGAGGTCCATCTCCAGTGAGCTCTCATCCAATTCCATTACTGCCAAGAACTTGCAGAGAATTAGACCAACGTAAAACCTTTTTCTACGCTTTACTTAATAACCCCAAATTGGATTCAGGATTGGGGGGGGGGCAGACAAGTAAAACAGCAGACACTACTGATTTCTCTCCAACACTTCTTACTACCCATCACCCCCTTCAAGGGAAGCTCAGGGGCTCTCCATTTTCTGCTAGGCCAAATTGGCAAAACCTGGCTTCGTGGCGCCCATTTCCCAGACACCCTCAATCCTTCTGTCTTTCTTTTCTCGCCTCCCCGCCGCAGCCATCTCTTTCTTTCCAGAGATGCAGCACATCAATGCTTGAAGGAGAGCAAGAGGTCCGCCTTACCAGTCAGTCATTCAGTAGGCTCACAGTGCAGGCTAGTCTGCAATGTCACAGCAGGAGTCTTACAGCGCTAATAACCCTAGGTGGAGCACTTTCAGCTGCCTCGGGGCACCCCTGCTTTGCTATAGCTGACATTTTGACATTTGTTGCTTTCCACAAGCACTCTTGCAGGACTCCTAGTCCCTTGGGGCAGATAGACTCACCCCAAATTTCTATTTTTCCCAGTTTCCTGGGAGAAAGTAGGTGAAGGTTGAAAATATGTATTTTATGCTGGGCTGGGGTCATATCCCCAAACTCATTTATCTTTCTTTCTTTTACTTTGTTAATTTTCCTTTCTTCTGTTTCCTTTTTTTTTTCTCCATTAAGTTCTTCTGTCTCTTTAAAGTTCCCCTAGCTTTTATTTTCTCATGCCTTCCTTAGTCCTAAAAGCCCACAGCTCACCTTCTTCGGGTTGCCTTTGAGGGAGCTACTAATGACCCTGCTTACTCACATGCTCTGCTGTACTTGGACAGAATTCACAAGGGGCACCGGGGGAAGCCAGCAAAGCAAATTTGAGGCTTTTAATTCCTCTGGAGCCCAGGAGGGGCTCTCCCAGGACACACTTTTTCTTGTCTCAGGAGATATGTGGGAGCCGGGCTTACCATGATACAGTGACACATTGAAATGCAAGCAAATTTGATGAAGAGGCAAATAGAATTACCAGACAGTGAGGAAGCAGGTGCAGAGGTAGGGTGGGTGAAATAACATCTGCTGAGGTGAGGATATCTCCCTTCAGGAGCAAACCAGGATGCCACAGGGTCAAGGGTCAGCACCAAGCTCACCCCTGGGGCAGCATTACTTTGCCTTGACAAGAGGTGATGTTTTAATCACTTTGAACAAAATTGGTCCTCCAGTGAAACAGGTTTTGCAATCAAGGGGATATATATATAATATATAATATATATATATATATATATATATATATATATATAATATCCCAACAAGTAAGGCTGCCAACATTCTCCCAAGAAACACAAGGTGGGAGATGGGGAGAGGGGGTCTCTCTTCTTGCATTCTGCTCTCTTCTCTCTTCTCTGGACAGCACAGGTAAAAGCTGGTTGCCACTGAGTCCAGGCTGTCTCTGGGACTGGCTTCATTTCACTTGCAGCTTCCCCCACCCCTTGCTAGAGGCTAGAGGTGGAAGAAGAACTAAGCTCTGGAAGGGACAGAGGCCAGCAGCACTTGGATGCTGCAACATGGCCAAATGATCAGCTAGGGAAGTATCACTATCCAGAGACCAGGAAGAGACTGCAGCATCCTTGAGGATGCTCCTGCCCGAATGGGTTACCCAGGTTGATCCGTCTTTCCAAGAGCCCATTTGGCAATCAGACCATCGGACTCTGCCTTTCTCCTGCTTCTCACTAAACCACTTCCCCTCCCTTCATCAAAGTTTTTATTATTATTATTATTATTCTTGAGACCAACAACAGAGGGTTTTTCTCTCTGGGTCTTCCCTCCCATACCAAATCTGACTCCTGAGGCTTTAGATACTCAAATATAAATGATTGGCACTCACAAGAGCAACCAGACTTGCTCTTCATTCACATTTTAAGTGGATCTAGGTTGTAGACAAGACAAAAATACACTGTGGTTTTTCCAGTTCAATCCCATGTATCAGGGCCAGGGTCAGTGAGCAAGGGGGGAGCTCTGGTAGTTCTGAAGGCTCCTCCAAAGGTGGAGGCACCTCTCTGGTGACCATGGAGTTTCAAAGGTGGCCCTCAAGCTGCATGAGCACGTCTGTCCTCAAGAAACAGCCCCTCTGGCAGTATAGCCTGTCTGCTGGGGGTTAGGTACAGCCCTCCACACTTCTTCAAGCTGAGGTAGATCCTGAGAAGAGTTCTTATTGCTTTCTAATCACCATTCTCAGCTGCAGGTGTAGGTGGGATCCCCAAAAGTTGCTTATTAGTAGGGTAGGGTGGGTGGGAGGCAGGGAATAGTTGTTCTGAGATTGGGTCACTGAAGGGTTACTGCTATGGAAATGAGACTTTGCCCAAGCCCAGGCCCCAGTTACTGAGTTGCCTGGGGTCCAAGAAGCCAAAAGCAAGCTTTCCAGCATGATCTTACTTGACTGAGCCCAGCCTGAGAGGACTGCCTTGGGTTACTTTTCTGGAAGGAACCATGGGTACTTGCACAATGACATCCACTTAGCCTAGCACCTGGCTGCACCTCCCATTGGGAAAAGATGCAAAGTGAGCGCCTGCCTCTTCACCCCATGTTAAAATAGATGCCCTGCTGAAACTGGGAAGGGCTCCAGTGTGTATTTATAACTGGGAGGACATTCTTCATCCTTTTATAAGACAATTCCATTGGTGCCTCCCAATTTCCAGCAACTTTGCTTGGGTCTCTTACAGCCAGAGAGAACCTAGGTGTGCAAGCTGCTTATGCACACACGCAAGAAGAGAAGCTAAGGGTGTATGGGGTTAAGGATTCTGGCTCTGGAGTGGCATTACCTGCATTAAAAGCTGTGTGATCCTTGCCAAGTTATATAACTCCTTTTCAATTCACAGTTTCCCGTGTATAAAATGTGGCTGGTAATACCGGTTCTTGGCTCATAGAAGTCAAAGTAGGTGGAGTGAGTTGGTCCATGCTAAACACTTAGCACAGGACCCAAAAGGCTTAATAAGCTTTAGTTCTTTATAAGTGATGTAGACCAGAAAGAAGAGATAGAGATGAGAGTGGGTAGTGAGAGAGAAAGGCTGTGGAGATGCACTTCTTCCTTTCGATGGCTATCCTTGAAGCTGTGGTCTATACATAACCTTGCTTTTTCTTGTTTTCTGGGTGTGTCAGAGCTTTCCAATAGTGAAGAAGCCAGGAATACTGATGATAGACTGCGGATATGGTTCTGGCCCCCACGAGTGCCACCAATCCTTGCTTCAAAGAGTCATCAGTCTCCCTTATCACTTGGCATGGCAGACACCGTTGAGAAATAGGAATATGAATTCATTCATGTTCCACTTGGAGAAGGCCTTCGTCTGTCTGGATCAGTTGGGAAGAATGTGAATTAAGTGTTAAGTACCTGGTTAGAGATAGACTACCTTCCTCACTCCTGATGCTTTGGGCCAGAGAGCAAAGCCTCATGGGATGCCATCAGTGATGGAATGGTTTTTCCTTTTCCCAGCAGCAGGCCTGCAATGGCAATGATGCCTCTCCATATATACCTACATCTGTGTTTCTGCTCTGAAAGGCTGTCCAGGCTGTAAAAGAAAATATCAACCATTTTGAAGGCTCATTTTTTTTTCTAGGTGGACAACCAGACTTCTGGTGCTAGTAATCTATTCACTTTCTGCATTGCCAAGGATGTTATACATATCATACTAGAGTGTTGGGTTCCTTCCCACCTTCTTTAATATGATCTCGAGGCCACAAAGTAGTCCATGGATTTGAGACAAAAAAAAAAAAAAAATCAAAGCTCACCCGTGACTTAGTTCACACCTTAAGTAGCTCCTGCAACTCCACCTGACTCCAAAAGCAATATAAGTGGAAGTCCAGTGGTGCTGGCCTCACTGACCTTGACAGGCAAGATGATCTAACCATCCAGCAGTACAGTTGTCCACTATGGAGAATTTTTGTCCACTCCTGAATGATAGATAGCTCGTTCTCCACTGGCAGGGGAAGGGGAAAAGTTCTCAAGGGCGTTAAGAATCCACCAGCCAGCCTCTATGGGTGATGATCTCTAGGAGTAGACTCCCACAGTTCCATGGAGGACATTTTGCTCCTGGTTGACTATTTTATTGATGGCAAATGAAATCCAACCACTTTTGGTGAGGTGGAGGGGTGCATCAATGCTCATCATGCTAATACCTCCAAGTGTTTGTTTACATTTAGCTGCTGACCTTTGAGCTCCAACAGGTTTTAATACTAAATGAATTAGCTGTGCCTCTGGTTTGCTTCATTCTGACCATCTCACCCTCACCCAAAAAACCTGGAACACCATCTTTATATCTCAAATTTGCTATAGAGTTAGGCTGCCAAACCTGGTATTTCTTTACCTGTTCATCCAATAAGCTTTCAGATGGTTCACCCTCTTCATATAAAGGAACAAACAAGAAAACAAAAACAACAACAAAAACATAAAGGGAGCTGTTTGACCAAGCACCTGCAAAACTACCAGGAAGAAGGTGAAGTGACATTTAGGAGGTAAACCTAGGAGAGCCGGGGAGTCCTGGGACCAGAAAGAACACCCAAAGAACTTTCTGCATCAGTGTGTGGCTCCTGGATTTGGCTTTCCTGGCTTCAGGCCTGCTGGCTCAAACCAGAATCCCATGGCATGTGATTGAAAGCAAGGAAAGCTTTGCTGCGCTCAGCTGGAGCTCCAGCTTCTCCTCCTTCTGCTTCCCAGTCCTTGGTGGGGTTCTTGGAGCTTTGCCAAAAGCTAGAGTCTTCCCTAGGCAACTGGTGACTTCTGTAAGGAGTGAGCCCTGGAGGCAGAATGCACAGCTCACTTCTTCCTTTTGTCAGCCGGCTCTGACCATTTGAACATGAAGGTGTCTCACATAGGTGAAGGAGAAGAGGGGTTAAAAGACAACGCATGGATTAACCTTTAGATCAGGGAGATCTTGTGGTTGAGGTTTGGGTAAAGAGATGCCAAAGGCAGATTGGCCTCTAGACTCTAGAAGCAAAGGAGTGTGAGGTCAGGACGCTTCCCAATATGTGTGCGCGTGATGTTATGTACTCTACCAAAGCGCTATCCGTGTGCCTATGTTTAAGTCTAGAAAGGCATGTGAGTGGATACAGAGATGTATATGGTGTAAACAAGGGTTTGTGTGGCGAGACAGCTTCACATGCCAGTATATGGTAGCTCCTGTGTGTACACATTTAATTTGGGGTGCACACTGCCCCAATTTGGGGCCTCAGTGGTCCCCTCCACTTTGGCTTTGTCTGTGTTCTCCTGTAGACAAGCAACCCTACCTAGCCTGCCTGGGAATCCTCAGGCAGTTTCCTCCCTCTCAGTCAAGAGCTTTGCACCGAATGGAAGTTCCGCTTCCTGCGAAGCCCAAGGAAGGCGCAAACCCGGCTGCCGGGTAGCTCCAACCGTGGAGGGATAGAGGAGCTGAGCCTGAGGGAACAGGATTTCCTCGCCTCTTGGGCGCGGCCACAGCGGGCAGGGCCACACAAGGCCCCCTTTGTGGAGGGACTTAGCTCCTGAGCAGACCCAAGTCCCGGGAACAATAGAGCAATGTTGCGGCCCTCCTGCCCAGCCTGCCGGGCCACACTGCGGCGGCCGAAGGCGAGGAAACCGGGTGGCGCTTTTTTATAGTCACAAATATAAAATCGGGGCTTTCCCCCCTTTAGCTCGCCTCTTGCCCCAACGCCGATAGAAAGCAGATAAATTTATGAAGGGCGAGCTAAGAGAATAATTACGGGGTGAAGGCCGTTAAATTTTATTTCAAGTCCCAAAGGCAAAACCTGCGATTTTATTGCAAACATCTGGAAGGACCGAGAGGTGGGCACGCTGCTGGGTTAAAATAAAAATAGACGATTTTTATTTCGCGAAAACAAAAAAACATCATTAAAGACCTTTTGCCCCCATGGACTTTTATTTTTAAAAACTCTGTGTGTTGTGGGGGATGCGGGGGGGAGAATCTCAGGATAGCCAAGGACTCAAGGCAGTGTCTTAGCTGTGGACCAAAGCCAGCCCAGGCGATTGGAGGTGCTCGCTACAGGAGAAAGCCCAGGCCGCCTTGAGCTTGGCTTCTCACAATGTACTCTTCTCCTTCCTGCTGCACTTTAGGGCTCCGGGGCACTTATTCTGTCCCATTCTGTGCTTTCCTATTGCTTTGGGGTGCCAGTTTGAAAGCAGAAGTGAAAAGAGGTAAACATGGGCTGCAGATTTCCAGAAGATTTGATCTCAGCCAGAATAGGTTTTCTGGGCTTCTGCCCCCTTAGTATATATTCTCAGCTGCAAATCATTTAGACCTCTGCACTCTGGAGAAGGGAAACTGAGGTCCTAGCCTGTTAATCGACTTGCCTAAGGTCACACAGTTTGGGGTTGAAGTGGTCCCAATCACCAGGCATACCTCACCTTAGAGTCTCCATGATTTTTTCCCACCCCATAGTCGCCTCATAATATTTTACACCTCCCCTGATGGCCAAGTTCATTACAATCCCCTTGCCCGCCCAGAATGTCCTTCCCACGTGTTTAGGGGAAGCCTAACTTGTCCTGCTGGCCAGTTGTTCTTAACTTTGTTTTCAATTACTCGCTCAAAGTTCCCCGAAATCAAAGCCGGCTGGTGGGTCACCTCAGCACCGAAGCGTTAGTAGAGAGCCGTTTAAGGTGGTATTTAGTGTGCTGTAACAGGAGGAAGAGAGGAGAGCGATTTAAGGTGGTATTTAGTGTGCTGTGACAAGAAGAGAAATGTGCTGGGAGAATGTGCGTGGGGTGGGGGTGGGAGCTCCATTTCTGGGGATGCCCGTTTTTTCTTTATGATTCTTGTCCTGTTGCTGCTGAACTCTGGTTTTACCTCTGAAATTCTGGTGACTGGGCTGGGTCAGTTTGAGGAGAGCAGTCTCTGTGGTGCCCTTTCCTTCCCGGGGTGTCCCTTGTCAAGGCTAGGCCGAGAGAGCTCATTTCCACGTTTGTCCCTTCTGCTGTCCAGTGACTCCTAGGGAAGCGCCTCTGGCTTTTCAGGGTTTAACACCCTTTCTTCTTCTTTCTTGCACTCAAGCAGGAGCTGGGCTAGTCCCTCTGGCTTGGTTTTGGGCCTGAAATAGACCTGAGCTGGAATTACAGCCTGTTGAATCTGCTCAGGTCACAAGGTGGAGCCTGCAGCTGGGATGCCTGGAAAATGCCTAGATATGAGCCTCAAAACTGGGGGCCCCTTCTTATCCCTAAAGGTTAAAAGAGAAAGAAACTAAGGCCACAAAGGAAGGTTTTCGAAGCCCTTTGAACAATCAATAGGAGAAAACCACGCAGCAGCCCATGTCCAGATTAGTTAAGCCCACATCTCCCTCTCCTCTCCTGTGTGTTGACTCTTCAGTGTGTACCCAAGCCAAGCATATCAAACCACCTTGTTTAATCCCCCCCACGCCCCTCATCAACCTGATTTTTACACCAAGGAGTGCACACCTAAGGGGGTAGATTAGATTAAATCCAATGGGAACACAGAATGTTACAGACTCTCCCAGTTACTTTGGGGGAAACGTCAGTTTTCTCATTGGTTCCAAATCAGCTTGTCTTCACTTTTATGGGATTGGTTTTTGTGGCTTAAGTTGTGACTCTAGAGTGTGAGTGAATATGGGATAGGGTTGTTGTGGCTTGAAGAGGAGGCGCAGTGACTGCTGAGCATAAGCTGTGGACTGGGATGTAGATTCATACCTTGGAGGCAACTGCTGCTACTTCTTTGTTTCTGGGACATTTTTTCCCCCTGTGGCTTGCCATATGGGTGGGCTCATGCTGTTGGACCTACATTTGGACTGATGAATGATTAAAAGGCCTCTTTACATTTTTAAAAATTGCATTTCTGCGGGCTCTGTGAGTGTGCACACACATGTGTACTCACACATGCACATGCCATGGTGCACACAGGGAGGTCAGAGGACAACTTTGCAGACGTTGGCACTCTCCTTTCGCCCTGTAGGCCACAGGGATCAAACACAGGTTGTTGGGCCTGATGATGGCCAGCACCCTAATGACTGAGTCAGCTCATCACTCCAAGGCCCCTTTTTTTGGCCCAAGGTAGTGGGAGGGGGGCCATGGCAGCACTAATGAGAGTTCACAGAGGGTCTCTGCCCTGTATGGTGGAACCATTTCTCAGTCCAAGCCAGGCCTTCCTTTCAAAGAATAGAAAGAGGCTTTCAAAGAGAGATGGGGGACAATGGAGTGGAGGAAAGAGCTGGGAAAGCCCACAAGATGACACATGGCTTTCACACTAAGCCTGATCTAGGCTGGCTCCTAGCCATAGGGTTCTCAGAGGCACCATGAGGGGTTCTGAGAGGCCCTAGGAGACCAGAAGCCTAGAGCAAGGTATAGGCTGCTGGGTAAGGGATTTACAGGACTCCTGGTTTGCCTTAGCTCTGGTCACTTTCAGCCACAGTTCCTGCAAGAAATGCTGGTTGGTAAGGGCACCTTGACCCTCGCTTCTCGGAATCTGCAGGGACAACCACAGGAGGACCTGGCTTCCCAGACATGGTAAATTCTTCTCCTTGCTGCCTGCGGAACTTCGAAGCCAGAGAGGAAGACTCCAGGGAGGTCCTGGAGCACAGGGCTGGTGGGAACACACCCAGCAGCCCCTCTGTATGTGCTGTGCACTTGTCTAGGCTGGAACGCAATTCGAGGGAAATTCAAAAAGTGAACTTTAAGCTTACCTCTCAAAAGGCCAATGCACATTCACCACGTGCTTGTGGCTTCCAGCAGCAGCGGCAGCAGCAGCGGCGGCAGCAGCAGCAGCAGCAGCAGCAGCAGCAGCAGCAGCGGGCTCTCCATGATAACAGAAAGAACTAAATTTCCTTGGTCCTTGTGGCAGGCTGGAGAGTGTGGCCTTTCAGAAGGGACACAGCCTTCCTTCACTTCTTACCTCAGGAAGTGGTTCTTCGGAGCTACTCACATGCCCTGCAACCCCTTCACCTAAACTTAACTCCTCAGACCTTTCTCAGTGCCTGGCTAGACTCTTCTTGCTGGGCCTCCCAGTGAGTGCTAAGCTTTCAGCCTTTCCCGCAGCCATAGCCCCAGGATTGAATTGTTTTGACCAGTACTTTGGAATGGGAAAATGAGGCTTTTAGGCCTCTGCCCCCGAAATATGAGACATTTATTTATTTGTTTGTTTGTTTATTTATTTGCCTGGCAGGACTCCCGAGCTTTCTCGTTGTAAGTCTGTGTTGCAGGAGGGGGTAGTGTGGGGCTATGCCATTCATAATAACCTGTGAAGCAGTGGACAGTAAGAGGGGTGGGGAACGTTGGATTTTAAGCTCCTTAGCTATCTGTGGTGAATGAACTGTCCTGAAAGATTTAAGGTTGGGGGAGGGATGCGCGAAGGTACACAGTAAGCGACGAGAGCCAAGTTCTGGAGCTGAGGAGACTTTTGATCAGGCTTCTTTCTCAGCCATCAAAATTCTTAGCTGCTCTCTTCCGGTACCCGCTATGAGTTCTCTGGAATAAGAGCCCGGAATAGGCGAAGCACAGCTCCGAGTGCGCTGCGCTAGGAAAGTTACTATTTGTGTGGTGCGGGCCCAGTCAGTCCTGCAGTGTAAGCTTGCAGAACCCGCGGTCAACTCAGCGCACCAAGCTGGTCTCTTACGCCCCAGCGGCCCTTCTCCTCCCTTCATCAGGTAGAGCAGGAAGGAGGGTCAAGTCTTGAAATGTTCGCTTATAAGACTCAGGATGGCAACAAGACTTTTTTGTTTGTTTCGTTTTGCCGGAACTAGAACCGCTCAGAAAATATTGATCTGGAACAGAGTAGGGACCTGTGTTGACAAACTTGGGCAGATCTCGAAACTCCTGGTGGGGGGGGGCAATGGTGTCGTGATCAGAAACCTACTCTGCCTTTTTGTTGGGGAGGGGGTCAGGTTGGCATTTTGTCACAGCACCAAGTTTCCAGATTTGCATCTAAATTGACTACGAGTAGCCAGGTCTACGGGAGGGAACGCAGAGAATTTGGAAGGAAAACGTACAGATTTGTAATCTGGATTTGTGGTTTAGTCGAGTCGATAAAGGCAAAGGTCAGAGCTTGACTTTCAGCTGTTCCGACTGCCCTCCTCCCCCCAGAGAAACCGGTCCGGCACCGGGAAGCCAGGGGTTAAAGTTGGCAGGGAAGCATCCCCGGGATAGCCAGCGCAGAGCCTTGGCCCTAGCCTCAGTCTCTCCCTCCTCCTCATTGGCGGGAGCTCTCGAGGTTTCTCTTGTTCCCTACTTGCCATTGGTTGGGGGCTGGCTTTCCCTCCTCTCCGTCTTTTTCTTCCTCCCCCTCCCTTCTCCCTCACCCCTCGGACAGGAGCTCACTGCCTACCCCCTGTTCCTCGGGAAGGGAGGAATTCAGGGGGGAAAAAGTTTCCCAGAAGTTTGGATCAGGGGAAGGACGGGAAGACCGAGAGGGGAAGGGGGGGAGAGGGAGGTGAAAAAGGAAGCGAAAGGAGAGAGAGGGGGAGAATAAAAAAAAGAAAGAAAGAAAGAGAGAAAAGGAAAAAAGAAAGAAAGATGAAGTCCTGTCTGCAGGGCTTGTGAGCGCCTGCCCGGGTGGGTGGGAAACTGGACTCAGCGCCCATGCAGCGAGCGGGCGGCGTTCCGGGCGCTCGTTCCTAGAGGCTAGGGTAGCTGGGGGCACCGGTCTGATCCGGCAGTCGAGGGCGGGGGAGGACACCGAGGGAGGGCGCAGATCACCCGCGGAGCCTCCGCCCCAGCTTCGGCTGCCGCGCCGCCGCCTCTTCAGGGCCCGGCCGGGCAGGCGCTCCGAGCGTGCGGCCGCGGGGCTGCCAGCTCAGTAGAGCGCGGGCGAGAGGGGGACCCGGGTGCGGGCGGCTAAAAATGAGTGAAAGGAGAAGATCTGCAGTCGCCCTGAGCTCCCGAGCACATGCCTTCTCCGTTGAAGCCTTGATCGGCTCAAATAAAAAGCGGAAGCTGCGAGACTGGGAGGAGAAGGGGCTGGACCTGTCCATGGAGGCGCTGAGTCCCGCAGGCCCACTCGGAGACACAGACGACCCGGCGACACACGGCCTGGAGCCCCACCCGGGTGAGTGTGTGGGGTCGGACCACGGGAGGCGGGTGGACGAGGAAACACCAAATGATATCCCCGCGTGTGGAGAGAGGCCCTGCCCGCTGACTCCCTGCCTCGCTCCGACGTGGGTTTCTTTTTCTTGGCATAAATATGCCTTGAGCCTCCCTAAATTCGCCGGAACCAATTTGGGGGGCTGGCCCGAGCCTTGCATTTTAATCGCCAATTTCAAGCAGGCCTACTTGCGTTCATTCCGTTCTCTTGTAGCAGAGAGCAAGCAGCATTTCGAGGCGCCCACTCTGCAGGGCTGCGGGGCCCCTGGGTTCGGAAGAACGCAGTCAAGACCCTGGGGAAAGAGCCCAGTAGATTTGAGACTTGCATCTGAGAGCTCCTGAACGTTGACTGGTGAAGCCCATGCTGCTGCCATGGGAAATGCTCCGTTTTTTTCTCACTTAGTTTCTGTCCCATCTAAGCTTAGTTGGTGGAGTGTAACTGTATTTCTGCCCCCACTGAAGACATATTAGACACTGTATCCTGAGACTTAGGTCTTTATTCAGTGCTCACATCACTGTATTTGGGTGGGTGGGTGTTTCAATTAATTTGTCTTGGAGCTTCTACCCATATTACACACATATAATGGGCACATAATACTTAAAACTCAAGGCGGATGTCGATGTGTGTATTTTAACAGAACTCTGGGAGGGGGAAAACAGCCTCACATTTGTATTAAGTGCCAAGATTTCAACAGTGCGAAGCAGCCCGGGGGAACAGCTGTTGTCAGAAGCCTGTAAGCGCGCACACAAACACAACTTGGTTCAGCCGCTTGAGAGTATTTTCAGCAAATAGCATTTTCAGTCCAGAATTGTAAAGCCGTGCAGGAGGTGTCCCTGCGTACCAGCTAGGATCCAGGAGCAGACCCCACGTCCTACGACTTGGGAGAGGGAGGAGAGTCGGCAGTCGCCCACACCGGGATAGGAGCAGCCAGAAGGCTCAAGAGCTTGGGGATCCTGGCCTAAAAGCTGGCCAAAGCCCGAAGAGAGACAGCTGTCGCTTACATTTTCTCTTTCGGCACTGACAGTTCAGTTTCCACGCTCCCGAGGCTAATAATAACGCGATTAGCCAGAGACCCGCGGAGACAGCGTTTTATGAATTCTCCGTGTTCTTGCGGCCCGTTACGGAATTTCGGTTTAGTGCTGGGGAATTATTTTTATTAGTCGATGAAAAGAAAATTAAAAGGAGATTTATTTCGTCCATCCACGACTTTCTCTGTTTGGGAGAGAGGGCAGGTCCACTCGGACTGCTGCGTGGCCAACCCAGGATGCAACGCATGGCTAATGTGCATCTCTGCTTTTGAGAGAGCCCGGCTCCTCTCTGAATGTGTCTGTTGTGAGAATTTCGCTAAGGCAGCGCATAGTTAGTTAGTGAAACGTCTTGCCGGCCTTCTGACAACTTTCGATTTGGGAGTCACTTTTATTTTATTTCCCTGACAGAGGAGAAGGGAGAAATTACTCGGCTTAGCAAGACTGATGTCTTGTCAAGGGTGCTTTTCTCTGGGGAGAATCTAGGTTGCTGGGAGTGTGTCTAGGGTCTTATGTTCAAAAGGGCCAGCATGTGGGGTCAAAAACACCGACATAGTTCACAGCTTTACCCTTCTGCTATCCTTCTCAGCCGGAAGTAAGGGGAGCAAAGAGAGGGGATCTGGAAAAGAGACTGTTCCAGACACAGACACATGAACTTGGGGGCCAGTCTCCAGAATTTTGTTTAGTAGTCAGTAATTTCTGCCTGGCAAAGAGGCTTTAGAGCTAACCTTAGCGACACAGCTCACTTTGTCCCACTATTTTATCACTTGTTTTTAAAAAGGCACGGGATACGTCGGGGTTAGAAAACAGTAAAGTGTATTTATGGGCAAGGTTTCAGGAGCAGGAATCACAAACTAAGAGCACCAAGTGACCCAGCATGGCCTTGGGCAGACAGGGCCCAAGTTGGAACTCTGGCAATGGCTTCAAGGCTTTCTTCTTCTCTGAACTTGAAATGAGAAATCATCCTTCAGGAAAAAGGGCCCCTTGGTGTGGAGATGTGCTGAGCCCTGGTGTCACGGCTGCCCACTCTGGACCCAACTGTAGAAATTGTGAGCAGAAATTGGGGGCACTGTAGCTTCCCCCCCTCCTCTAATATAGTACCCTGACCCCCGGCCAGGGCCACCTTTAGAGACATGCAGAGGAATTGTTGAGGAGGCCTACCCTTGTCCAGAGTAGGGTCTTTCCCCTACTGGGTTTCACAATTCATCTTTTCTCTGTTAGGGCGGGAGAGGTTGCGGTGTTGGTCGCTAGTCTTAGGCAAAGGGAGAAAATAAATATAAAATAAAACCAAAACTGCCCCGGGCCTGGGGCATGATTAAATACGCACCAGGCCAAAGCAGCTCTATATGTTGTTTTCGCCATCTTCTCTTTGACCGACTCAACTATTTTCGGTCTGAAACCAACAGGACCCTGAGATAACCCGGGGCCCACCTTGAACTGTAAAGCAAACTTTAATTCGGAGGGTCTCCGACCGACCGTTTGCTCTTTCATAACCCGGATTTTCTTCCTGGGTCTGGACAACATTGGCTTTAGTTGGCGTCTGAGCACCCGAAGCCTGGGGCGCCAATATGTAGCAGTGTGTGTGTGGGGGGGACCAGCCAGCCAAGGCCTCCACTGGGCAGGCAACTCACTGGTCAGGGGACACGATATTTACTTTAAAAACTTCCACCGAAGCTTGTAGCCTCCCAGATCCCTAGGCCTGCGGGGCTTCGGCACACTCTTGCCTTATTCTCTGGTTGGCACTAGCTCCCTCATACCCGGTCTTTTGGGGAAGCCTCTAGGACTTAGAGGCCACCAACAGGAGGGAGTCTCAAAGCCCTGGCCCCTGGCAAAGCTCAACAGAAAAAAAAACTTTTCACTTAGGATCGGCTGAACAGCTGCTGTGGCTGCTGCGGCCTTGAAAATGTATTTCGGGCGCGCGGCGGCGCCCTCTGCGCTCGCTCGGACCCATCCGACGCTCCCCTGGCCTTCCTTCCCCCCACGTCTGGCCGGGACATTTCCCGCCCGAATCTTCAGCGGAGTGCGGCTAAGGCCCGGTCTCCTGCGGAGCGAAATAATTCAAACCTTCTGGGAAGGAATTTCTCCTTTTCCAGCCGGCAGGCCCAAGGCCTCGCGGCCAGCCCGGGTTCTACCGGCCTAAGGAGGTGGCATCCCTCGCGGGTGGGCAGGTACAAGCAGGCCCACTCAAGCACACTCGGGCGGATAGACACTCCGGGCACACGTGGAGAAGCAGAACTTCTTAACCTTTTCGTTGGCATCCACGCACTCAAAACCCCGGGAAACGAGACAGGAGAAAAGCCCAAGCGGAAACCTCCGCTGCCCTAGAGTACTTTACTTTGTCCCTCGGAGTTACCACCGAGGCCGGTCACATGCATTAGTCTCCTAGTGTATTGCTTGTTTGCTCAGAACGAAACTGAGACCTCCACCCCGACGTTACCCACCCCATTCCCAATAGGGAAATGGGAAGAAAAGGAGGAAGTGACTGGGCACTGACGTTTAAGAAACGGATACAGAGGGATGAGCTGGATGTCAGCGGAGAGAATATTAATGTCAAGCACCAGCCAAGACCCAACCCGGGTTCAGACGGCCGGGTAAGGTGGGCAGAACCCTAAGCAGCTGCTGAGGGTCTGACTGGGGTCGAGGGCTGCGCATGGGACTGTGACTCCTCCGTGCGGCGCTGGCTGCGCTTGCTGCTCCGGACACGCAAGCGGGCATCCAGGGTGCGGCCCGCACCGGACAAGGAATTAAGTGGGCCTGAAAGTTTGCGGGTCAAAACGGCCTTCCTCAGAGGCTGCCGCTTTGGTAAGTGATCTTGTGTGAAGAAGCAAAGGAGAAGGTAAGGACCGAATCTGTCGTTGGTTGGAGAGGATACTTGTTCACTGGAGAACGAGGGCCAAGAGTGTTTTTTTCCGAACGCGGGTCCGACAGTGACGAAGGCCAGCGTCTGTGGATGCACCGGGCTTGGAGAGCGAGCACGTCCGCTTATTCGCTCCTACGCAACAGGCATTGGTTATGGGGAGGCTATGTCAAATCCCAGTGGTGGGAGAAGTCATCGGGAAAAGCGGAGTAATCCTAACTCAGTTCATCTCCAAGAAATAACGATAGTAAACTGCTAGGCAGCCGCGAGGCCAGAGAAGGGGGAAATTTAGATGGCCAGAGTTTCCTGCGACTGGCAGCCAAGTGGACCTTGCTGTGGTTAATTCCTTAGTAGTTACCCCCATCCTCAAGCTTCCCAAACTAGTCCGCTAGGCTCAGGGCTGACCAACTGATCTACACAACGCATCCACGGGATTCGGACGAGTCGGTCAAACACCTCTTAGCCTACAGCCCACAGGGCATCTCAGACTCCCCTGCCTCGCCCAGTGCAAACCTAATGACGCACAAAGGCTTCCCTATGCAAATCCGCGCACAAACTAGGGCCTTTGAAATTCTGAATTCAGTTTTCCCTGGATTCTTCATCGCCGGGTTTCTTACGTTTCTCGTCGAACAATGCTTTGGAGTTTACAGCTAGTCACTTTGGGTTTACTGATTTTGTAGATGAAATTCCCAGAAAGAAAAGTTCATAAGGTGACGTTTTTTGCAGGGAGGGAGGAATTGAATTTCTCGGGGTGGAACTCAGGCAGAAACTAAGCTGACATAGACCCCCATGACGACGTTTTTCTTACACCCCATGCATCCTTATATCAATAACCCCCAAAGCTGTAAAATTGTAATTATGAAAGAAAATTGTTGGTATAAAATATCTTTAATAAATATAGCCGGTGTGGAGCGAGTGAAGGATGAGCTGAAGCGCCCAATCTGAGGGTCAACCCGACGAAACTCAGTGATAGAGAGGTGTGTTCCCTGCTTCTCCGTACAGTTTCTTTTCATGTGGCCACAAACCTAACGGAAGTGCACCCCTCATCTTTAATCGCACCCGTAGAACTAGACAAAGGCAGAGAGAAAGGCAAAGCAAACGCAACCCAGTACAGAAGACCTAACTGCTGTTTGCTCCAGCCTACCCTATGACATTCATGGCTTTCATTAACACGCCGAATATTCCAGATCTACCACAGCAAGACTATTAGCAACAAACAAACAAACAAACAAACAAAACAAAAAACAAAAATCACAGTATTAATAGGAGAGGCAAATTCTTTGGCGATTTTAACCATGGACCCCAGTAGAGTGCTCTTCTGATACTTAGAACAAATGGAGTTATTTTAAAAATATGTGTATGTCACTTTTCTTTCTCCAACTTGGAAATACAGAAATCCATCTGATGATCTGATGAGTGCCCTGGAAGTATAGCTGATTCTTCTTCTTTTTTTACTTTCAAAAGCCAAACCAGTTCAATAGATATTATTGAAACCACCCTCCCTTCTAAGGCTTAAGTTTAGACTTTTTGCAAAAGAAGGGCAAACCAGGGAACTGTTGACTGTGGAATCTCTTGGCCCCTCTCACGCACAGGGTTCATTTTGACTCTGCCTTTTCTGGTTTCTAGTAAGCCTGGAATTTTATATGCACATGATTGAGATACTCCCCAGCTCTGCACTGGGAACGGCAATTAGCAAATTTATAAATCAGGTCTGTTTACACTTCTTTGGGGAAAGATAATCATTAGTTAATTTAAGTGAGGCCCTTGCTCCAAGCATCCGGGCGGAAAATGAGACTTGGTGGGGAGGACCTGCTGTGAAATGGAAGAGGTGCAGAATTTAAGCAACTGGAGAGGACTAATCAGCGTTTATTCAGCACCATTAATGGCCTCATTTAGAGGCTGGGTGTTTTGTTGAGTACAAACTGCTAAGCAGCTTTTGATATCAGAAGTGAAAACAGGCAATCTCAACATGGACTCTGTGTTTAAAACAAATGAACAAACAAACTACTATCCAGCTTTGCCCTTTTATAAAGGTGTAAAAAAAAGTACAAGTTTATGCATATGAACACCACAGCACCCTGTGAACTCTATGACGACAACAAACCTCAGACCCATCCCTGAATGGTGGGATATAGATAATATTTTATCTATACGTAAAAAAGCTTCTCCCTCCCTCCACCTCCATGCACACACACACACACACACACACACACACACCACACACGTGTGTGTGTGTGTGTGTGTGTGTGTGTGTGTGTTTATGTGTGTGGGTATAGCCAGTTTAACAGATTGGAAACACAACATTTGGGAAAGAAAAGTTTTATCAGTTTTATCTATATTTTAAATTCTAGAGAATTTGGGACATGAAACTTCTAGATACTGAGTGTTTTCATTTATTTCTTAGACCCACCCAACGATTTTGAACAAATCCGAAGAGAAATATCAGAAAATGAAATTGTATAAATGTGATTAAAAACAACATCAGCCACCAGCAGCAAGTTTTCTTCCTCAGTCATTTAATTGTGTGAATAATGCCATTCTTCGTTTGTATGGACAGAATGTTACTTTCAGTTCTAAAGAATAATTTCAACTCCCTACCCAAGTAGGAAGCAAATGGAATAAGAGAAGTCTGGATAATAATTATACGTTATTGAAATGAGATAAGCATCGCAAATTGGGAAAATTAATTAAAAAAACTCATGAAACACATGTAGAAATGTATCCCCTAGTTGTCTTCTATTTCTTTTCTCTCTCTCTCTCTCTCTCTCTCTCTCTCTCTCTCTCTCTCTCTCTCTCCCTCTCCCTCTTTCTCCCTCCTTTTCTTTCTACATAGTAGTCAAGGCTTAGCTGAGATGGTGCAGAAAACTGCCACATACTTTATAGGATGAGACCTTAAGAAAAGAAGCAAGCAAGCGAACAAACTCCTGGATATATCAGCATGGGGATGTTCGCCTTTCACCCCAGTAATCAGGAGGCAGAGGCAGTCGGACCCCTACGTGAGTTCAAGGCCAGTTTGGTCTTGATATATTCTGGGCCGGCCAGGGCTGCATAGTGAGACACTGTCTCAACAAAACAAATACAACAAAACAGAGAAACAAAAACTTGAAAATAAATCCGCCCTCAGAGGTCCTGATACTAGTGGGAGCCTGGGAGCATCAGTATACTTCTAACCAAACGGACAACTTCCCTGAATTCGGTAGCTGCCGCTTTCTCTGCCATCCCCTGTCCCCCTAGCATAAGGATAAGGCCTCACCTAGAGGTTTGGGGACAGTTAATCTTGCTTCTCGCACCTCATCTCGCGGCCCTAGCCTCCCCACCACAGGGAAAACGGCGGTCTTTCAAGCCTCTCAAGAAATCTCAGCTGATATTTCACCAGGGAAGGAACTGGATTGGATCCTTCCCTGTAAACCCGTGTCTGGGGCAGTTCGGGTGACCTTCACAAGTGTGCAATGGCCGCATAGGTCACACTGGCTAGTGGAGCACGCCTCCTTGGTGCTGAGGGTTGGGGATGGCAGGGTTCTCTGCACAGCTCTCGGACCGGTGCACTCTGCTGCAGTGCGCCGGCCGCGGGCCTGCGGGGGCCGGGGCTGCAGGCGCGGAGGTCGGGAGTCGAGGGTCCGGTGAGGGGGAAGCAGCTCTGAGCCTTTGAAACTGTGGAGTCCAGAATCTCGAGTGATGGGCCTTGCCTGTTGTCTCTCTAATTACACACGGGAGAAGTGAGAGGGCTCTTGGGAAAAGCCATCCCTCAAAACAATCAGACCCCTCCCCAAACAACGAAAGAGAAACAACGGAACCCAAAGATCTTACACCTCGCGCCCTGAGGGGAATTTGAGTTTTGCTTTCATCAGGCTGAACAAATTTCCGAGGAATCAAACTGACTTCAAACATTAGCAATTAGAAACCAAGAGTCCCTCGGCCTGAAGAACTTTTAATCCTTAACCATTTCCAAATGGGTGATTCTAGGGTCAGTAAATATTGTAGCCAGTCTCTTAAAAAGGAAGAAAATCATACTGTGGGTTATGTTGCCTACCATAGGTAGATTCTTTTCTGAACCCTGCATCGCGCCTCCCTCCACTGCCTGCACATAGAGGGGCCAGAACATGACTGTCCTTCAGCTGTTCTTGGGAAGACTGTGAACACAGAAGTAGCGACATCCTTAAAAGAGAACCTACTTAACTTTACAAAGCAGGCTGAGAAGTGACTACTAGAAATCACCAAATCAGTAGGAAGGGCTCAGCCTTAGTGGATAAAAGGAAATCCTGCCCTAGGCAAACCCCGGCACCAGACCCGCAAGGCCTGGACCTAAGCCTGGAGTTAGGTAGCTTGGGTGTGTCCTAAAAACACAACTGGTCTTCTCGGTGGGAAGGGGCAAAGCATTTTGGGTCGATGACTGTATGCACCTCGATGCTCTCCCCGAATTCAACATTTTTCAACTCAGAAGCTTGGTCGGTCCGTTTGATTTGTTGTTGTTGCTGTTGTTAATGGTGTAGCCCAGAAGGGCTGTATCTAGAGAACATTTAGAGAGAGAAAAAGGTTTAGTTTGAAATTTAGAGGTAGAGAGAAGGTATATGTCAGAGTAATATGACTCCAAGACAAAGAGACCAGAAGGTTCAGAAACCAAAGTAAGGATGCTGTCTGTGATTCTTTTCAAAGACTTTACGACAAAGCCTTACTTACTTACACACAGTCTCCATATTCCATTCTATGTCCCTGTATTATGGTAGGAAGAGGGTGGAACTCATTTAAAGCAGGGAGCTTAAATTCTAGCGCTGGCTTTGGTATTAATGTGGAAATAGGGATATAAAAGCAGACATATTAATGTTGAAAGAAAGTTTTAAAGTTGTTTCATAGCGGCTAGTGAGGCCTCGATTTCTGGCTTGTGAGATGAGAGGGCCAGTTTCAAATGAAACATGAAGCCCCTTTAGCTACAAGATTCCACTGCCCCCATTAGCTTTTTTTTTTTTTTTTTTTGAAAATATTAACACTTTCTCCTAATGCACCTTGGCCAATACTTGACCCACCCTTTACATCATTGGAATGAGGGAAATTTTACTGCATTTGTGGAACATTGCAGTAGTACCAACCTAAGGTCAAAAAAATTTAGAGCTAAAATTAGGTGCTTTCATGGAGCTCTTGAAATTATATTATATTAATATCACATGTTCAGAAATCAGAGATCGGTGATTTCCAGTCCTACGTGTTTGATGCCTAAGTGAAAAAGGCCAGCAAGGGCTCGAGGGCACTAGTGAGTTGAAAGGAAATGCAAACTATTCATACTTTGACTATGTTTCATTCACTTCCCAGAAACAATCAGAAAAACTAGGTGTCTGGAAAAAAAAAAAGATTGAGAAAAGTAATGTATCACTGGTGAATTGAAGTGTGTGTGTGTGGGGGAATCGCTTGCCCTCTATATCACTACTGGAGCCTGAGGGAAAGCACTAGTAACTATTTTCCATGTCTAGCTTGCTAAGCTGAGATCTCGATCTGGCAGGGATGTGAGAATGCTAAAAGGATAACTTAGTAACAGGCAAAAGGCTTGTCAACAAGACAGATCAGAAGACAGCTTAGCATTTGAGACCTCTATTCATAGCAGCTGAATTTGAGGGCAGGGTCAGAGGCAAAAGCTGGGCCCAGTACACACCTAACAGTGTTTCTCATGTTTCTATCTTGTGAGATCCTGTTTCCTTACAGATGTCTGCACCCCAGGGCTGGCTTCCCACCCTCATCTATGACCTCATTTTGCACGGACCCTATTTGGACTCCTATAATCCTGGGATATGCAAATTCTAATTGCTTCCCCTTGACCCATTACTGCTCTAGAAATTGCTGAAGAAGGGCCTTGTTTTCACTGCTTTTGTTTCTTGAGAGCTTAGCATTTAGTAAATAATAAAAATACGATGATGATAATCATAGCCCAATACAAACAATAACAAGTAGCAGCATTCATTGGATGTAACTGTGTCAGCCATTGTGTTGGTATTTAAAGTATACATACATACATACATACATACATACATACAATGCACACTTACAGAACACTTTCTAATTATTTACATACAGCAAGTACATATATGAAAACAGAGTTACTCTTATTGTGTTATTATTTTTTTAAAAGAGATTTATTTATTTATCCATATGAGTGCTCTGTCTGCATGTGTACCCACATGCCAGAGAGGGCATCAGCTCTCATTATAGATGGTTGTGCGCTACGAAGTGGTTGCTGGGAATCGAACTCAGGACCTCTGGAAGAGCAGCCAGTGCTCTTAAGCGATAAGCCATCTCTCTAGCCCCTTGTTATTATTTCTGTTTGGTGCAATGAATGCATCAGTTACACAGGATGCTGGTTCTAAGCTCAGCTTCTTGGGGTCACATTGCTTGCTTTAGAGCTCTGGTTCTAACACTTATTAATTGTATGACCTTAGTCACCTTAACACAAGTGTTTGCATTGTGGAATAGCAGCAATAAATATATTCATCCAATGATTGTTGCTAGGATCAGCTGAGATAGCACACATACAGGAAGAAAGGATGTAGCTCACTGTCATTCTTCCCACATGAGTTGACAATGGTTGGACCTAGTGATTAGCATGAATGAGCAGTGACTGAAAGTTATAATCTACAGACAGTGTACATTTTCCCATTGTTCTCTAAGAGTTGGTTCCTCACCCCATTACAGTCTATGAAAAGTAAGCAGTACAGAGTCCGAGTATGTTTGGTAAATAAATTTAAGAAAACTGAGCTACTCAGTATTCCACTGAGATGAAACGCCAGAATGTGATGAGTTCAAAGGGAGAAAGTGGAGGTGTTCAAGGATGGAGATCCATGGCTGCCATGCAGTAGGAGGAAGTGGTGGGTAGGAAGGTAGGGCTGCACCACTCAAACTGCCTGACTCCCCTAAGAACTCAGTTCTGGCAGGGCGGGGGCAGAGCAGGTGTCTAGAGGCAGTGAGGTCGACTAACACTAGAGCTCTCTGGCTAGTGCTCACCTGCAGTCCAGAGTCTTTAGCAGGTTAACCCTTGCCTGATAGGAAGTAGGAGGATTGACTATTACTTTACAAAAACAGATTCTGATGGAGAACCCCAAGGTTGCAATAATTAGTTAAGGATACGGTGATTTAGGATTACTGTGCTATTTGGTTGAGTCAAGAAATTTGAGCTGGAGTAAGTGTATAGGGAGGAGAAGAGAGAGAAGATGAGAGAGGAAGAGAGAGAAAGATAAAAGAGAGAGTGAAGAGAAGACAGGAGAGGAGAGGCAGAATAGGAAGAGGTGGTGGGGAAGGGGTTAAGGGGTACGTTCAAGGGATAACTTAAAGATTCATTTATTTTTATCTTATGTGCATGTGTTTTTTGCCTGCGTGTCTATCTGTGAACCACATGTGTGCAGAGCCAATGGAGGCCATAAGAGACCACTGGATTACTTGGAACTGGACTTACAGACAGTTGTGAGCCACCTGTGGGCACTGGGATTTGAACCCCAGACCTTGGGAGGGCAGCCTGTGCTTTTAAATGCGGAGCCACTTCTGCAGCACCAAGAGATTAGCTTAGAGGAAGACCTGCCAGTGAGGGGGCAAGACCTTGGAAATCTTTTAAAAGAGAAGTAGTGGAGGCCCAGGCTGGACTCGAACCCACATCTGACTGCCCCATTTGCCCATTTTTCTTGCTTGCAGATGTTAGAAGCTCATCATTTGCTCTTCTTGATTTTAAAGTTGCTGCATCCCAAGCCTTCTCCCTATCATTCCCTGGCAGTGGAGGGAGAAGGTAGCTTCTCTGAGGAAGAGGGACAGACAAGTGAAGCCTTTCTGAGCCTCATTCAGGCAGCCCAGGACCTTTCAGGACAAGCTCTCAGGCCCTGGCACTGTAGACAAGGGAGTTATCTGCTCCTGTAGCAAGTCAGGTTTTTAAAAGCCTTTTCAAGCCAGGTAGTTTTGTTCACTTTCTCTCTCTCTAAATATTTTAAAAATTTGTGTGTGTGCGCGTGTATGAGCAGGTGCCCTCAGAGACCAGAAGAGAGTGTCAGATTCCCTAGAGCTGGAGTTACAAGGGTTTGTAAGTGGCCCCATGTGTGTGCTGTGACTGGAACTCAGGTCGTCTGCAAGGACAGCATGTGCTCCTAACCACTGAGCCACCTAGCCAGGCCTTAATCATTCTCTTATTACACTTAGAGAGCTAGTTTCTCAGAGAAAAAGAATTGTTTTTTTTTTTTTTTTTCGGTTGTCATTGTGCAGACCAGGAAATTAAGGCTCCAAAGATTAAACATCATACCTACAACCCTATAACTCCAGTTTACTCTAACCTGTCTGGCTAGATTCTGAACCCAGGTACGCTGCCAGGGCTACTCCCTATGGCGTCCTCTGGAGATGATTCTTAACTGCTTTAGGAAGAGCATCCTGAGCTTGCTGCCTGCTATACCCCAAACAGATCATGGATCGGAGTAAGAGCTTGTTTACATTTTTAGGTCTCTGTCCTCCTGCCTCCAGGTGGTTTTAATGGCACCCACTGTAGAGGCTCCACAGCAGCAGAGCAGCGTCAGTGAGTTTCTAAGCCATGATTTTTGGAATGGGACATGGTCAGACTTCCCACTGTGTTTTTTTTTTTTTTTTTTTTTTTTTTTTTTTTTTACTGTAAGGAACAGAAATTTCAAGTCTGAAGGGTGGTGGCTACATATTGAATTCGACCTAAAGCCTCCTCATCCTAAATCCCCTCCTGAGTGAGATTCAGGGACAACTAACTGCTCTGTTTTACCCATTCCCCTTCTCCACTCACAACAGGGTGGATGGAGTATTATTGGTAATTGATTCAAAATGGAACAGCTTAGGAAGGTATCAGTTGCAGCGACAGGCAATTCCCGCGATCCTAAGTACTGTTGATTTTCTCAAACTCAGCAATCACAGCTGAAATCCCTTTGCCATGGATTGAATTTACAAAGGAAGAGATTCTGATTTCCACAGTGGCTTCTTTTTAATGCCAGAGGATTAGGAAACAGCCTTGAGGACCCACTGCAAGTACACCCACTCTTCCAGTCATGGCTTTAACTTTAACCTCTCAGTGACTGCTCTGATTCATTTGTTTGTAACAGCTCTATTTCGAACAGCCTCGTTTGCTACGAGGTCTGTTTCTCACAGGGATCTGTCATCCCGATAAACACTTACATTCATACCTGTTTCTCCTTTCCTGCTGTAACTGGATGAGATGCCCGCAAAGAACTTATCAGGGTGTTTCTTTTCCTTCTCCTCCTTCTTCTCCTTCTCCTCCTCCTCCTTCTTCTTCTTCTTTCCACCTGTTCACTCTCTCTCCATCATGTTCCCTCCCACTCTATGTAACTTTCCTCTCTTAAAGAGTCAGATGTCTCCAACAGGGATTTGGAGAAAATCTACACCCACTTACCTCCCTGATTTCCATGTATAGATTTTTACCATTAATGCATTTCTTGGCTGTTTAATTATACAGTCTGTTATATTCCTGTCTGCTGTGCCTGAGGACAGAAAAGTGGCTTTTACAAGCTGAAATGGGTACGATGTAAAGTCCACCTCTGTTTTATAGCTTTGCTTTCTCCCACTGCCAGCCTTACTCCAGGCAGGCAACTAACTGAGGGGATTTGATACACTCTTTCAGCAACAGAAGCACATGAAGCTCCGGATCCACTTCCTTTCCCAAGGAATGCACAGATCCACAAGATGCAAATGATGGGGTGAATGCTGCATTCTTGCTGCTTGTCTGGACCTCATCCTTGAGATCTGTCCAAGCAGAAATAGATTCTGCAAGATGTGCCACTGGCTTTGGCCATTTTCTCTTTTCATCTCTCCTCCAGCATTCAGAGCACTAGTTGCAGAACCAGTTTGAATTCAGGGAACATTAGATGCCATCTGGTACATATGTCCATTATCCAGGTTAGACTGTGACATCACTGAGATTTAAGGCTCTGTGATATTCTGACTGGGTGGTAGGTACTGCTGAAGGGGCTTCCTCCACATGCAAGGCTAATCTGAGCAGATAGTAAATGAAGCACGTGTGTGTGTGTGTGTGTGTGTGTGTGTGTGTGTGTGTGTGTGTAGAGCTGGAGTGATGAGGGGTGTTATGGAGATCTGGGTGAAATGCTCCTTAGCCTGTGTGGGTGAATTGGTTCCGGATGTTAACATTTTTTCCTTGGGGCTTGACTAAATTCTTCTTTTTCTTTGCCTGTCTGTTTTTCTGCCCACATTGTTGGACCTCCACAGCTGTGTGGCTCATTGCTAGTGAATACTGAGATTTTTTTTTTCCCCTGGTCTTGGGTGGGGACCAAACCCATGGCCTTGTGCTTGCTAGGCAGGCACTCTACCATTTAGCCAAATCCCCAACCCTGCTAGGTGAGTATTGAGAATGAAAGCTATACTTTGTTACAAAGGTAAGTTTTGGGGACAGATGTTTGAGTTTTCACCTGGATTCTTTTCTGAATTTTGAGGACTTTTTCTGTGTATCATATTAACTCTGTAGTACTTTGGAGCCTCCTCTGGGAGATGAGTGTGGAATATTCTGGAAAGCAGACAAGCTCTCACACTCTACAAGCAGAAGACATTGGATGATGTGGGAAACCAAGACATAACATGAAGGCTGTTATAGGTTGGGCCCAGAGGCCATGTATTAAAGGTTTGGGTGCTAGTCTGTATTGCTTGAGAGGTAGGACATTTAGCAGGTGAGGCCTAATTGGAGGAAGTTAGGTCCTTGGAAACATGCTCTTAGAGGGCCTTGACACCTTCCTTTCTCCCTGCTTCCTGTTGTCGTGAGGTAAGCATCTTTTGTATGCATGCCTGCCTCCCTTGGTGATGTGCTTTTTCATCCTAGGCTCAAGACAATGCACAGCATGGAGACTTCTGAGACTATGAGTCAACATAACTTTTTATTCTTTTTTTTTTTTTTTTTTTCAGACAGGGTTTCTCTGTGTAGCTTTGCGCCTTTTCTGGAACTCACTTGGTAGCCAGGTGGCCTCGAACTCACAGAGATCCGCCTGGCTCTGCCTCCGAGTGCTGGATTAAGGCGAGCGCCACCACGCCGGCAACTTTTTATTCTTTAAGTTGATTTTCTCAGTCTTTTTGTCATAGTGACAGAAAGCTGGCCACACAGAAGGTAAGCACACAGCACTGCACAACACAGACATGTTGTGGGTTTGGGGGTGAGAGGGTTCCACTTGAACCTGATTCTGCCTCTAGTTTTCCAGCCGTTGTTTCTGTTTGGAGTATGCATCTCTTCTAAAGTTTTTTTTTTTTTTTTGTTTTTTTCCTGAAGGATGTTCATCCTACTTTCCAGCCTCATCTCTTTTTAAAATTATTCATTTGTTTATTATTTATTTATGTGCATTGGTGTTTTGCCCAGGTGTGTGTCTGTGTGAGGATGTCAGGGCCCCTGGAACTGGAGTCACAGTTGTGAGCTACCATGTGGTTGCTGGGAATTGAACCCGGGTCCTCCGGAAGAGCAGCCAGCACTCCCAACCGCTGAGCCATCTCTCCAGCCCCCTCAAGTCTCATCTTAAACTCCCCAGATGTAGGGCTATTTTAAGTTAGAATAGGACGACTGATACAGATGTTAGTGGACATGATGTCTACTCAACTCAGACCTGTGACAGATAAAAAAAATGAGACCTGCCAGTGCAGAGCTCACACCTATGGGCCTTACCACAGAGGGTGGAGTACTTGGATGGATGCCACCAATTCACCTTGACTTGGTGTCTGCTGTAGGGAGCGTCTCTATTAGAGACATTTGCATGCTTTCATCTCAGCCTGATGCCAGTGTGCTTCTGTGACTTAGTGGTGACAAGAGATCCCAGCAAAATCATCTGCAGCTGTCACAGGGTAACTAAGACTATACGAAGGTGGGTGCCTTCTTTTGGCTGTTGCTGTTAGAAAGCTGCTCTTCCTGGAAGATCTTCATCCAGTAATCTGAGGAAACCATTTCTGAGCAAGCTCCTCCCCTACATTTGCCTTCACAGAATACTTTCAGGCTGCACACTGTCAACCAACACACACACACACACACACACACACACACACACACACACACACACACACACACTGTATTCTTCTGCCCTATTAAATTGATATTAACCTTAGACCTTGGGCAATT